>NC_030679.2:2344254-2644254 GCF_000004195.4 Xenopus tropicalis | reverse complement strand
ATGTGATTGTGGCCCCTGGGAGCCCCTTTCCAACTGGATCAGGGATATAATTATGGGTTGGGTACAGCTTATTGTGTGCCCAGAACATTCCTTCTCTGTATATTTGTATTTATACATATGGGTAGGGGGTGCCATAGTGTTTCCCTTAGACAGTACAGTATGGGGGTACAGCTTATTGTGTGCCCAGAACATTCCTTCTCTGTATATTTGTATTTATACATATGGGTAGGGGGTGCCATAGTGTTTCCCTTAGACAGTACAGTATGGGGGTACAGCTTATTGTGTGCCCAGAACATTCCCTCTCTGTATATTTGTATTTATACATATGGGTAGGGGGTGCCATAGTGTTTCCCTTAGACAGTACAGTATGGGGGTACAGCTTATTGTGTGCCCAGAACATTCCTTCTCTGTATATTTGTATTTATACATATGGGTAGGGGGTGCCATAGTGTTTCCCTTAGACAGTACAGTATGGGGGTACAGCTTATTGTGTGCCCAGAACATTCCTTCTCTGTATATTTGTATTTATACATATGGGTAGGAGGTGCCATAGTGTTTCCCTTAGACAGTACAGTATGGGGGTACAGCTTATTGTGTGCCCAGAACATTCCCTCTCTGTATATTTGTATTTATACATATGGGTAGGGGGTGCCATAGTGTTTCCCTTAGACAGTACAGTATGGGGGTACAGCTTATTGTGTGCCCAGAACATTCCTTCTCTGTATATTTGTATTTATACATATGGGTAGGAGGTGCCATAGTGTTTCCCTTAGACAGTACAGTATGGGGGTACAGCTTATTGTGTGCCCAGAACATTCCCTCTCTGTATATTTGTATTTATACATATGGGTAGGGGGTGCCATAGTGTTTCCCTTAGACAGTACAGTATGGGGGTACAGCTTATTGTGTGCCCAGAACATTCCTTCTCTGTATATTTGTATTTATACATATGGGTAGGGGGTGCCATAGTGTTTCCCTTAGACAGTACAGTATGGGGGTACAGCTTATTGTGTGCCCAGAACATTCCCTCTCTGTATATTTGTATTTATACATATGGGTAGGGGGTGCCATAGTGTTTCCCTTAGACAGTACAGTATGGGGGTACAGCTTATTGTGTGCCCAGAACATTCCCTCTCTGTATATTTGTATTTATACATATGGGTAGGGGGTGCCATAGTGTTTCCCTTAGACAGTACAGTATGGGGGTACAGCTTATTGTGTGCCCAGAACATTCCCTCTCTGTATATTTGTATTTATACATATGGGTAGGAGGTGCCATACTGAGTGCAGGGGGGCCGCTGACAGATCTGTTATCCCCCCCAGGGGTTGGTGCAGGAGATGAATGAGCTGCGGCTGCGCGTCTCGGAGATGGAGAATGAGAGGTCCCAGTATGAGAAGAAGCTGAAATCCACTAAGGTAAATACGAGTTTGGGACGTTGGTAATTAGCACAGTCCGGAGAGTGGCAGGTTTAGGAGAAGTGACCCCATTGGCTGGCAGTGTTGTACTATACATAAAGGGGCGGTATATGCGCCCAGAGATACGCCCATCAGTACCAGTTTGTGCGGGGGGGGGGGTACCACCCAGCCCCAGGGAAAGGGGGGAGACCCTTGTTCCAGTAACAGTAGGCAGTAAAGCAGCCGATTAGCGTGACTTTGGATGTTTACTTCCCCTTTAATCTCTCACAATGGCTTCTGTCTGCTTCCCTCTTGCCATCCCGGCGCTGTCTCTCTGCCCCCAGCCCCTAATGGCCAAGCTCTCTAGCATGAAAATCAAGGTGGGGCAGATGCAGTACGAGAAGCAGCGCACGGAGCACAAGTGCCAGACCCTCAAGGTGCGGTAGTTGCCGGGGCAACGGCGACCCCTTTCCCGTTGCCGCTTTGTCCGAGTGTCGTTAACGGTTTGTGCCGTTGCTGTGGTTTCTGTCTGTTTCCCCCCAGCTGGGGGGGCAGTTTAAAGCCTGCTGCCCTGTTACCCCTCTCCATACCCCCTTGTGGCCAGATTGCATTACATCAGTTCTGTTAAAGGGGAAGCAAACCCCTTACTTTATTTTACAGTTTACTTCCGATGGTTTCTTCCATCCCCTCCCCCTAATTTTGGCATGGAATGTTCCGCATGTGTTATTATCTAGATTTAAAGGGACACTACCAGGAAAGAGTCAGGGGATTTGGGCCGGAACAGGTTCCTGGTTCTGTTCATTTCCGGGCCCTGATTATTCTGCCGTTGAGTCGGATGAGGCCGCAGCCAGTGAACCAGATGGTGGCGCTATTCTGCTGCAGCCCCATAGGAAACAATGGCGTACAGGCTGGCGGTGGTGGGAAGTGGTACTGCAGCCAATCAGTTTGATGGTAGTGTCTCTTTAAGAATTTTTTTTTTTTTTTTTTTACATATGCCCACGTGCACGAGAGGGGGCAGTACCTAAATATAAATACCCTTGGCCACGTGACGCGGGCACCCTACATTGTACAATTGTACATTGATTGGCACGGACAGGGGCTGTAACACTGCATGGGGACATTGTCCGCCGATTGTGACTTTCCTGCTCCGTGTGGTTTGTTCCGCGTAACGTCTGATTGGATGCGGCATTGTGAGCAGTGCGCATGATTGGCTTCCACCGAGCCGCCATTTAACCCTTATTCCCTGGTGCAGGATGAACTGGCGCTGCTGAAGGATGAACTGGAACAGAGGGAGGTCAATATCAACACACTGAAGGAGAAAGCAGAGCGCCCCCTGGAGGCGGCCGACTTGGGCACGGGGGCTGAGAAAGGTGAGAGGTGCCATATGTAGGGGTGATGCAGGGTATTAATGGCTGCTCTCTATCCCATGGTCAGGCAGGAACCTCCCCCTGGGTAAGTGAATCCAATCTCCCCCCAGTACTTACCCAGGTACAGAGCTCTGATTCTCTGTACTTCCTGCTCCTGGGCTGCTCTCTATCCCATGGTCAGGCAGGAACCTCCCCCTGGGTAAGTGAATCCAATCTCCCCCCAGTACTTACCCAGGTACAGAGCTCTGATTCTCTGTACTTCCTGCTCCTGGGCTGCTCTCTATCCCATGGTCAGGCAGGAACCTCCCCCTGGGTAAGTGAATCCAATCTCCCCCCAGTACTTACCCAGGTACAGAGCTCTGATTCTCTGTACTTCCTGCTCCTGGGCTGCTCTCTTTCCCATGGTCAGGCAGGAACCTCCCCCTGGGTAAGTGAATCCAATCTCCCCCCAGTACTTACCCAGGTACAGAGCTCTGATTCTCTGTACTTCCTGCTCCTGGGCTGCTCTCTTTCCCATGGTCAGGCAGGAACCCCCCCCCTGGGTAAGTGAATCCAATCTCCCCCCCAGTACTTACCCAGGTACAGAGCTCTGATTCTCTGTACTTCCTGCTCCTGGGCTGCTCTCTTTCCCATGGTCAGGCAGGAACCCCCCCCCTGGGTAAGTGAATCCAATCTCCCCCCAGTACTTACCCAGGTACAGAGCTCTGATTCTCTGTACTTCCTGCTCCTGGGCTGCTCTCTTTCCCATGGTCAGGCAGGAACCTCCCCCTGGGTAAGTGAATCCAATCTCCCCCCAGTACTTACCCAGGTACAGAGCTCTGATTCTCTGTACTTCCTGCTCCTGGGCTGCTCTCTTTCCCATGGTCAGGCAGGAACCTCCCCCTGGGTAAGTGAAATCCAATCTCCCCCCAGTACTTACCCAGGTACAGAGCTCTGATTCTCTGTACTTCCTGCTCCTGGGCTGCTCTCTATCCCATGGTCAGGCAGGAACCTCCCCCTGGGTAAGTGAATCCAATCTCCCCCCAGTACTTACCCAGGTACAGAGCTCTGATTCTCTGTACTTCCTGCTCCTGGGCTGCTCTCTTTCCCATGGTCAGGCAGGAACCTCCCCCTGGGTAAGTGAATCCAATCTCCCCCCAGTACTTACCCAGGTACAGAGCTCTGATTCTCTGTACTTCCTGCTCCTGGGCTGCTCTCTTTCCATGGTCAGGCAGGAACCCCCCCCTGGGTAAGTGAATCCAATCTCCCCCCAGTACTTACCCAGGTACAGAGCTCTGATTCTCTGTACTTCCTGCTCCTGGGCTGCTCTCTTTCCCATGGTCAGGCAGGAACCCCCCCCCTGGGTAAGTGAATCCAATCTCCCCCCAGTACTTACCCAGGTACAGAGCTCTGATTCTCTGTACTTCCTGCTCCTGGGCTGCTCTCTTTCCCATGGTCAGGCAGGAACCCCCCCTGGGTAAGTGAATCCAATCTCCCCCCAGTACTTACCCAGGTACAGAGCTCTGATTCTCTGTACTTCCTGCTCCTGGGCTGCTCTCTTTCCCATGGTCAGGCAGGAACCCCCCCTGGGTAAGTGAATCCAATCTCCCCCCAGTACTTACCCAGGTACAGAGCTCTGATTCTCTGTACTTCCTGCTCCTGGGCTGCTCTCTTTCCCATGGTCAGGCAGGAACCCTCCCCCTGGTAAGTGAATCCAATCTCCCCCCAGTACTTACCCAGGTACAGAGCTCTGATTCTCTGTACTTCCTGCTCCTGGGCTGCTCTCTTTCCCATGGTCAGCAGGAACCCCCCCTGGGTAAGTGAATCCAATCTCCCCCCAGTACTTACCCAGGTACAGAGCTCTGATTCTCTGTACTTCCTGCTCCTGGGCTGCTCTCTTTCCCATGGTCAGGCAGGAACCCCCCCCTGGGTAAGTGAATCCAATCTCCCCCCAGTACTTACCCAGGTACAGAGCTCTGATTCTCTGTACTTCCTGCTCCTGGGCTGCTCTCTTTCCCATGGTCAGGCTGGTGTCCGTTGCTATAGACACAGAATCAGGGAGACTGCCTGGTGAGACGGGGCTGATCCGCGTGTCACCCCCACACTGTTATTATTGGGTATGTGGGCAGTAATGAATGCTCTCGGGGGGGGGGGGGGGGGTACGTCATTACTCAGACTCCTCCCCTACCCACAAACACCCTGTTGCCTCCCTGCAGATGTCGAGGTGCAGAAGATGAAGAAGGCAATGGAGTCGCTACAGGCTGCCAACGAGGAGAAGGTGCGTAGCGCGGCCCCCCCGGGGGGCAGTACCATTACCCTATAGTGCCCCCCGTCCCCTCCCTCAGCCAATGAGAATTCACCCCACTTCATAAACTCTCCCTCTAGTGTCCAAACTGTTGTTGGACTACAACTCCCAGCATCCTTCAGCAGCCAGTAGCCAGTTCTTTAATAGGTTTAAAACCCTCTGAATTTGCTCCTGGGTGGGAGGGGCCACATACAAAAGGGCACCCCCACTTATTGCCCCTTACCTGTCCCCCCACAGGAGCAGAAGATAGAGGAGCTCAGGCAGTCTCTGAACCGGTACAAGAAGGTGCAGGACATGGTGGTTATGGCGCAAGGTAAAAAAGGTAAATATTCCGTGGCCTTTGGTCAATTTCCCCTTTAATCCCAGCATTTTCTATGGAAACAAGATATTGGGGGTCTGTGGGCTCCAACGTTTGGGGGTTTTGCTTTCAGGCAAAGACGTGGAAAGTGACGACTCGGTGATATCCGGCTCCAATTCGCTGGTGTTCGATGGCATCGCGCTGAGTGACGCGGACAAGTCTCCCTCCCCTCTCCCCATATCGACCACCCCCAGCCCTGAGGAACTCCCCGCGGCTCAGGAGGTAAGTACCTGGGGGGGGGTTCCCCTTTGAATTAACTCTTAGTATGATGTAGAGAGTAATATTCTGAGACAATTTGCAATTGGTCTTCATTTTTTATTATTTGTAGTTTTTTAGTTATTTCATTTTCAGTTCAACAGCTCTGCAGTTTGGAGTTTCAGCAGCTATCTGGTTGCTAGGGTCCAAGTTACCTTAGCAACCAGGGAGTGGTTGGAATGAGAGACTGGTATATGAATAGGGGAGGGGCTGAATAGAAAGATAAGGAATAAAAAGTAACAATAACAATAAAACTGGAGCCTCACAGAGCAATAGGGTTTTGGTTGCTAGGATCCAAGTTACCTTAGTAACCAGGGAGTGGTTTGGATGAAAGACAGGAATATGGATAGGGGAGGGGCTGAATAGAAAGATAAGGAATAAAAAGTAACAATAACAATAAAACTGGAGCCTCACAGAGCAATATGTTTTTGGTTGCTAGGGTCCAAGTTACCTTAGTAACCAGGGAGTGGTTTGGATGAAAGACTGGAATATGGATAGGGGAGGGGCTGTATAGAAAGATAAGGAATAAAAAGTAACAATAAAACTGGAGCCTCACAGAGCAATAGGGTTTGGTTGCCGGGGTCAGTGACCCCCATTTGAAAGCTGCAAAGAGTCAGAAGTAGAAGGCAAAGCAATCCTATTGGATAAGAGGCTGAATGAGCCCCTGGTTCTGTTTCCAGCAGCCCAAGGTGGAGTTGCACACGAGTATCCTGCAGGTCTCCATCCCCTCCTTCTCCTCGCTCCGGCCCTTCCAGCGGCAGAATGAAGAGTCAGCTCCTTCGCCCAACATGGACGCCTCTCCCCTTGACGTTGGGTAAATGCCCCTCCCCGTGTCTGGGGTTTCCCTGCCCCTCGCCCCGTGATCTTCTTGCTTTTCTGATTCTGGGGGAACCATTGGGATTTTATGATGGTGCTGATCCACGGCAGGCAGGGGATGCTGGGAGTTGTAGTTTTGGGGATGCTTCAAACTAAGGATAAGGGATCCCCAGTAGAAGTGATGGGAGGGGGAGGTGCATAGCATTCAGGCAGGGGATGCTGGGAGTTGTAGTTTTGGGGGATGCTACAAACTAAGGATAAGGGATCCCCAGTAGAAGTGATGGGAGGGGGAGGGGCATAGCATTCAGGCAGGGGATGCTGGGAGTTGTAGTTTTGGGGATGCTTCAAACTAAGGATAAGGGATCCCCAGTAGAAGTGATGGGAGGGGGAGGTGCATAGCATTCAGGCAGGGGATGCTGGGAGTTGTAGTTTTGGGGATGCTTCAAACTAAGGATAAGGGATCCCCAGTAGAAGTGATGGGAGGGGGGGTGCATAGCATTCAGGCAGGGGATGCTGGGAGTTGTAGTTTTGGGGATGCTATAAACTAAGGATAAGGGATCCCCAGTAGAAGTGATGGGAGGGGGAGGGGCATAGCATTCAGGCAGGGGATGCTGGGAGTTGTAGTTTTGGGGATGCTCCAAACTAAGGATAAGGGATCCCCAGTAGAAGTGATGGGAGGGGGAGGGGCATAGCATTCAGGCAGGGGATGCTGGGAGTTGTAGTTTTGGGGATGCTATAAACTAAGGATAAGGGATCCCCAGTAGAAGTGATGGGAGGGGGAGGGGCATAGCATTCAGGCAGGGGATGCTGGGAGTTGTAGTTTTGGGGATGCTATAAACTAAGGATAAGGGATCCCCAGTAGAAGTGATGGGAGGGGGAGGGGCATAGCATTCAGGCAGGGGATGCTGGGAGTTGTAGTTGTGGGAGAGTCTGTCAATTAATCCAGAGACTCCTGGGACTTTTTAACCCTTCTCTGGCCAACATATCCACCTGCACAAGTCACTGAACTCTTTAGGGCCAGTGGGGGTTCCATACTTTACCACTAGGGGGCACTGTTCCCCCAAGGCAGTGAAAGAGCCCTAAAAACACAGTCATTTAATGTTGCCTTTAAAGTTCCTATCGGCCAATCGCTGAGGCCCCTGCATTCCCGAGAGCATTAATTCCACCTCTGTTTTGTTTTTCCCAGGGACGGCCAGGCCAGCAGCCCTTCCGCCGAAGCCACGCCCCCACAGACCCCGGGGTAAGTCTGCCAATGGGTATCGCCCAATAGTGCCCGACCAAAACAGCCCTTCCTCCATCTTTGCTGACAGTATGACCACCGGGGGGGGCATACATGACATTGTACTTTGGGGTTTACTTGCCCTTTACTCTCCTGTCTCAATGTATTTTTTTTATGTTTAGTTCCCCTTTAATTTTCATTTGTTCAGATCGCCAGTCTCAAACTCCAGCAGCTTGGATAACCTGAAGAAGGAACCTACAGAACTGGTGAGTGCCCCGGGGGGCGGGGCACAAATCCAGAAATGGGCGGGGCACAAATCCAGAAATGGGCGGGGCATTAGGAGAGTCAATGAAGGCTGTTCCCTTTCGACCAGCTTTGGGCAGGCGTACTTCCCCTTTATATACCCACCCCCCCACCCCCTGCAGGGCCCATTATTAAAACATGCCTGCAGTACTTACCTATTTCCTTACCTCTACTTCCTGGATCTGCTCTAGATTAAGCTCCGCCCCCAGACAGTGGGCAGGGCTTGCTCTGCAGAACTAACTGAATTTCCAGCTGCCGCATCTTCTGATGTGTTTTTCTTGGTTTACCCCTCAGAGAACGGCCTCCCCGGAACCGGGCAAGTTTGAGACCCTCCCCCCGCGGCCCCCCGGCCAAGGAGCGGCCACCGACGACGAGAGTTTCGGCACCCGTAAGGCCCGGTCGTCCTTTGGCCGAGGGTTCTTTAAGATGAAGAATACCAAGAAGACCTCGAGCACCCCCAATCTAGGTATGTAGCACCCCCACCGTGGGGCAACTCTCCTCTACTGACCCCTGCGTGTCGTACGGGTAATGACACTGTGTGTAACTAAGGGGGTGCTGCATGGTTACAGAGCTCGACCTTAAAGGTCAATTTGTGGCTCAGTTGCCCTTAAGGAAAGTTAAGGTTTAGGGGCCCTGAGTCTTCGATATAACTTCGATATAATCTACTCAGCCCCAGACTCTTGGTTGTTAAGGTAGATAACCCGTAGCAACCAGGTAGCAGTTCAACACTGAGAGCGGCAGAACAAAAAAAAAATGTAAAAAGTTGTAAAATGGGTCTCGAGTTGTCTGAACCCTAAAGCACAAGCAGCTTGTGTGTCCCTTCCAGCGAGGGGTTAATGAACAGTTCCAGCATGTGGGCGGCCAAGTCTCCCGGGGGTTAATCTGCTTCTGATTCTTCTGTGGGAATGTGAGAGCCCCTCCCTCTCCCCTGTCAGCAAACTGCCCCCCCCCAGAATATGCAGGTTCTGCCCCCTATCCCATTCCCATCAGCCCCTGCCCCAGTGAGCTTACAATCTAAGGTCCCTATCCCATTCCCATCAGCCCCTGCCCCAGTGAGCTTACAATCTAAGGTCCCTATCCCATTCCCATCAGCCCCTGCCCCAGTGAGCTTACAATCTAATATCCCATTCCCATCAGTCCCTGCCCCAGTGAGCTTACACTCTAAGGTCCCTATCCCATTCCCATCAGTCCCTGCCCTAGTGAGCTTACAATCTAAGGTCCCTATCCCATTCCCATCAGCCCCTGCCCCAGTGAGCTTACAGTCTAAGGTCCCTATCCCATTCCCATCAGTCCCTGCCCCAGTGAGCTTACAATCTAAGGTCCCTATCCCATTCCCATCAGTCCCTGCCCCAGTGAGCTTACAATCTAAGGTCCCTATCCCATTCCCATCAGTCCCTGCCCCAGTGAGCTTACAATCTAAGGTCCCTATCCCATTCCCATCAGTCCCTGCCCCAGTGAGCTTACAATCTAAGGTCCCTATCCCATTCCCATCAGCCCCTGCCCCAGTGAGCTTACAATCTAAGGTCCCTATCCCATTCCCATCAGTCCCTGCCCCAGTGAGCTTACAATCTAAGGTCCCTATCCCATTCCCATCAGTCCCTGCCCCAGTGAGCTTACAATCTAAGGTCCCTATCCCATTCCCATCAGTCCCTGCCCCAGTGAGCTTACAATCTAAGGCCCCTATCACATTCCCATCAGTCCCTGCCCCAGTGAGCTTACAATCTAAGGCCCCTATCACATTCCCATCAGCCCCTGCCCCAGTGAGCTTACAATCTAAGGTCCCTATCCCATTCCCATCAGCCCCTGCCCCAGTGAGCTTACAATCTAAGGTCCCTATCCCATTCCCATCAGCCCCCTGCCCCAGTGAGCTTACAATCTAAGGTCCCTATCCCATTCCCATCAGTCCCTGCCCCAGTGAGCTTACAATCTAAGGTCCCTATTGTTGGATTCATGGCTGCTGTAACACAACAAAGTGTTAAAGGGGAAGTTAAACTGACTAATAATGTTGCAGATCATTATCTCTTTATCATTAAATGATTTCTGGTTTCTAGGGTCAGTGACCCCCCCCCCCCCCATGGCAACCACAATCGGTGTTATCAATGAATTAATAACTTCCAGTGACGTTCATCTCATGTAGTCAGCCTCTCACGGTTGTTAGGATCAGTGACCATAGCAACCAGAAAGCTAGTAGGAATGCGACCGTTTCTCTCTGGCGCCCCCCTGTGTTCGGGTTGCTGTACTGTCTGTTACCAATAACTGTCTCTCTGCACATTCTCCACATTTTTTGTCGGAAATCCGAAGACCGCAGCCGGAGTGCGAGCGCCCCCGCCCTAGGTATAGTAAATTCGCATGTGCCCCTCCCCCCATCGTGCTGTGCCCCTCCCCCCATCGTGCCTCGCTGCCCCTGTACCCACCCATCGCTGTGTTGTGCCCCCCACTAAATCATCCCTAGGATCCATCACTAATTGGTGTGATAATAACCCACGCCCACGGGCGCCGCCCTAACCCCGCCCATAACGCTCATCGTTCTTGGAAAAACGCACTAATGTGGATATTTACCCCCCCATAGAGACGCTATAGCAACCGCTGCCTCGTTTTAAAGGGAAAGTATACTGTGTGTAACCCTTTAGCTGCCGGCCGGCCAACTACCGACTGGCACTTAAGGGGTTGAAAGGTAGGAGGGGGGTGTGGCTTATTCAGCGTACGGGGTGGGAGCTGCCCTATGGAATAACAGGAGAGACCGAGGTGTATTTTCCCTTTGCAATACATTAACCCTTTAGTGCGCTGGAGCAGCCGCTCAACGCTTGGCGCTTAAAGTGACGGCGTCATTGTCGCAATTAATAACGACTTCCGCCATAAGGAGACGTTTGGAAAATAGACTTTGCCTTTAACTTCCCCTGTCTTTGCCCCGTCCAATCCGTAACCAGTATCCCCTACGTGATGTTCTAATCCCGCCCCCTGGGACGGATCCAAACGGAACCAGGGTTCTATTTTCCATAACTCTCCTTATTGGCGGTCGTTAGCAGGAATTAGCGCTGAGGCTCGTTAGTGGCGCGGGGGCAGCTTCTGGGGCAAATTCATTTCGGGGGGGGGACGTTGGAGAAGGAGGAGGTAGGTATCCCAGGATCCTCTGCTCCCCCCGGTGCCTGTTAGGGATTCACTGAGTAGGTTCCGGCTTCACCTGGACCCAATATTCTGCTTTTGTGTGACCCAAACTCTTTCTCCCCCCCCCCCCCGGGACTCAGACACGGAGAAGGGATCCACTGATCACCTGGATCTGGCGCTCTCTTCCCCCAACTCCATGGATGGAGGCAGCACCCACAGCTCCCCCTCCTCCCCCGACTACAAGAAGAAACCGCGAGGGATACGGAAACTGTTTGGGAAGTAGGTACCCGTGCACAGGAAGTAGGGAGGGTCACATGGGTACCGGGAAATACACTCCCCCATGCACAGGAAGCAGAGACAGTCACATGGGTACCGGGAAATACACTCCCCCATGCACAGGAAGCAGAGACAGTCACATGGGTACCGGGAAATACACTCCCCCATGCACAGGAAGCAGAGACAGTCACATGGGTACCGGGAAATACACTCCCCCATAAACAGGAAGTAGGTACAGTCACATGGGTACCAGGAAATAAACTACCCCCCATACACAGGAAGTAGAGATAGTCACAGGAGTACCAGGAAATAAACTCCCCCCCATACACAGGAAGTAGGGATAGTCACAGGAGTACCAGGAAATACACTTCCCTCATACACAGGAAGTAGAGAAATTCATATGAGTACCAGGTAATACACTTCTTACATACACAGGAAGTAGAGAAAGCCACATGAGTACCAAGAACTACACTTCCCTCATACACAGGAAGTAGAGACAGTCACATGAGTACCAGGAAACACACTCCCCCCCCATACTCAGGAAGTGGAGACAGTCACAGGAGTACCAGGAACTACACTTCCCCCATACAGAGGAAGTAGAGACAGTCACATGAGTATCAGGAAATACACTTCCCCCATACACAGGAAGTAGAGAAAGTCACAGGAGTACTAGGAACTACACTTCCCCCATACACAGGAAGTAGAGAAAGTCACATGAGTATCAGGAAATACACTTCCCCCATACACAGGATGCAGAGACAGTCACATGAGTATCAGGAAATACACTTCCCCCATACACAGGAAGTAGAGAAAGTCACATGAGTATCAGGAAATACACTTCCCCCATACACAGGAAGCAGTCACATGAGTATCAGGAAATACACTTCCCCCATACACAGGAAGCAGTCACATGAGTATCAGGAAATACACTTCCCCCAGACACAGGAAGTAGAGAAAGTCACATGAGTATCAGGAAATACACTTCCCCCATACACAGGAAGCAGTCACATGAGTATCAGGAAATACACTTCCCCCAGACACAGGAAGCAGAGACAGTCACATGAGTATCAGGAAATACACTTCCCCCAGACACAGGAAGCAGAGACAGTCACATGAGTATCAGGAAATACACTTCCCCCAGACACAGGAAGCAGTCACATGAGTATCAGGAAATACACTTCCCCCAGACACAGGAAGCAGTCACATGAGTATCAGGAAATACACTCCCCCTTATATGAGTACAGAATGGAACTAATTTTTCAACTCCTGCTGTGTGTGTCTCAGGCTGAAGAGAAGTCAGTCCACGACACTGAACCAGGAGGAGGACCTTCCAGAGGAAGAATTTAAGAGGGGAGGAACGAGATCCACTGCTGGGCCGAGACTTGGCTGGTCCCGTGATCTGGGGCAGGTTAATAGGTGAGCGCTTTTAGCTAGAGGTTCTGTATCAGGTAACGGAGCCCAATAGCACTGGTAATGTACTGGAACTGCATTATATCATACAGAGATATGAACAGGGCTGTTCCTGCTGAATTGTGCTCAGTACAGGGGAATCCCTATGTTCCATAGTTTTATGGTATCTCTCTGTACAGGCTATGGGCAAACTTAGGGGGCTGTTCCTGCTGAATTGTGCTTAGTACAGGGGAATCCCTATGTGCCATAGTTTTATGGTATCTCTCTGTACAGGCTATGGGCAAACTTAGGGGGCTGTTCCTGCTGAATTGTGCTTAGTACAGGGGAATCCCTATGTGCCATAGTTTTATGGTATCTCTCTGTACAGGCTATGGGCAAACTTAGGGGGCTGTTCCTGCTGAATTGTGCTCAGTACAGGGGAATCCCTATGTGCCATAGTTTTATGGTATCTCTCTGTACAGGCTATGGGCAAACTTAGGGGGCTGTTCCTGCTGAATTGTGCTCAGTACAGGGGAATCCCTATGTGCCATAGTTTTATAGTATCTCTCTGTACAGGCTATGGGCAAACTTAGGGGGCTGTTCCTGCAGAATTGTGCTTAGTACAGGGGAATCCCTATGTGCCATAGTTTTATAGTATCTCTCTGTACAGGCTATGGGCAAACTTAGGGGGCTGTTCCTGCTGAATTGTGCTTAGTACAGGGGAATCCCTATGTGCTATAGTTTTATGGTATCTCTCTGTACAGGCTATGAGCAAACTTAGGGGGCTGTTCCTGCTGAATTGTGCTTAGTACAGGGGAATCCCTATGTGCTATAGTTTTATGGTATCTCTCTGTACAGGCTATGAGCAAACTTAGGGGGCTGTTCCTGCTGAATTGTGCTTAGTACAGGGGAATCCCTATGTGCCATAGTTTTATGGTATCTCTCTGTACAGGCTATGGGCAAACTTAGGGGGCTGTTCCTGCTGAATTGTGCTTAGTACAGGGGAATCCCTATGTGCCATAGTTTTATGGTATCTCTCTGTACAGGCTATGGGCAAACTTAGGGGGCTGTTCCTGCTGAATTGTGCTTAGTACAGGGGAATCCCTATGTGCCATAGTTTTATGGTATCTCTCTGTACAGGCTATGGGCAAACTTAGGGGGCTGTTCCTGCTGAATTGTGCTTAGTACAGGGGAATCCCTATGTGCCATAGTTTTATGGTATCTCTCTGTACAGGCTATGGGCAAACTTAGGGGGGCTGTTCCTGCTGAATTGTGCTTAGTACAGGGGAATCCCTATGTGCCATAGTTTTATGGTATCTCTCTGTACAGGCTATGGGCAAACTTAGGGGACTGTTCCTGCTGAATTGTGCTTAGTACAGGGGAATCCCTATGTGCCATAGTTTTATGGTATCTCTCTGTACAGGCTATGGGCAAACTTAGGGGCTGTTCCTGCTGAATTGTGCTTAGTACAGGGGACTAAATGATTCCATGCTGTTCTGCCCCCAGTGAGCTGGACACGCCGTTTGCCAAGTGGACGAAGGAACAAGTGTGCCTGTGGCTGCGGGAGCAGGGGTTGGGCGGGTACGTCGGTAGCGGGAAGCAGTGGATCGTATCGGGACAGACTTTACTTCACGCCTCTCAGCAGGACCTGGAGAAGGTTCGTGTTTATTCAATATTCCCAGTGGTCGTTATAGTAAAATTGCTGCACTGCCGGTTCTGACTCCTGAAACTCTGTAGCAAGTTCTGTCAGTAACTCCGCCCCCTTCCCACAGGAACTGGGGATCAAACACCCGTTGCACAGGAAGAAGCTCCAGTTGGCTCTGCAGTCGCTCGGGTCGGAGGATGAAAGCAACTACGGCAAATTGGACTACAGATGGGTCACCAGTAAGTGCCCGGCCCACGGGCCCCCGGCTGCTCTCGCGTCAGGATTCCCAAAGGCTTCTGGGTGTAAAGTGTCAGCAGAAGGGAGAAATGATTCGGTTATTATGGGGTGTCTGTATGCAGGGGGAGGGGGGCTGGTTCTGCAGATCCCATTGTTCTGTGCCCCCGGCTGCTCTTGAGTCAGGATTCCTAAAGGCTTCTGGGTGTAAAGTGGCAGCAAAAGGGAGAAATGATTTGGTTATTATGGGGTGTCTGTATTCAGGGGGGGGCTGGTTCTGCCGATCACATTGTTCTGTGCCCCCAGCTGCTCTTTCATCAGGATTCCCAAAGGCTTCTGGGCGTAAAGTGGCAGGAAAAGGGAGAAATTATTTGGTTATTATGGGGTGTCTTTATTCAGGGGGGGCTGGTTCTGCCTATCACATTGTTCTGTGCCCCCAGCTGCTCTTGAGTCAGGATTCCCAAAGGCTTCTGGGCGTAAAGTGTCAGCAGAAGGGAGAAATGATTTAGTTATTATGGGGTGTCTGTATGCAGGGGGGGGGCTGGTTCTGCAGATCACATTGTTCTGTAACCCCCAGCTGCTCTCACATCAGGATTCCCAAAGGCTTCTGGGTGTAAAGTGTCAGCAGAAGGGAGAAATGATTTAGTTATTATGGGATGTCTGTATGGGGGGGGCTGGTTCTGTGGATCCCGTTGTTCCGTGCCCCCCGCTGCTCTCGCATCAGGATTCTCAAAGGCTTCTGGGCGTAAAGTGGGAGCAGAGGGGAGAAATGATTTGGTTATTTTGGGGTGTCTGTTTGGGGGGGGGGTGGTTCTGCAGATCACATTGTTCCGTGCCCCCCGCTGCTCTCGCATCAGGATTCCCGAAGGCTTCTGGGTATAAAGTGGCAGCAGAAGGGAGAAATTATTTGGTTATTTTGGGGTGTCTGTATTCAGGGGTGGCTGGTTCTGTCGATCACATTGCTCTGTGCCCCCAGCTACTCTTGTCAGGATTCCCAAAGGCTTCTGGGTATAAAGTGGCAGCAGAAGGGAAAAATGATTTGGTTACTTTGGGTCTCTGTATGGGGGGTGGGGGGCTGGTTCTGCGGATCCTGTTGTTCCGTGCCCCCCCCCCCCCCCCCCCGCTGACGCTGGTTTCTCTGCCCCCCAGGGTGGCTGGACGATATCGGGCTCCCCCAGTACAAGACCCAGTTTGACGACGCCAAGATCGATGGGAGGATGCTGCACTATTTGGCCGTGGTAAGTGGTGCTGGTTCTGCTGCCCAATCGGGTCAGGGGGGCACCAGTGATTCTAATGATTCAAACCAACAGGGGGCAACTGAGTGTTTTCTCACCATCCCATGGGGTAATTGCGGGGATTTGCCCCTAGGGACCCATAACTGCCCCCCACAATGCTTTCCCTGCTTCTCATTCACTTGGAGAGAGGGGTCCCCAGTAGCATGACTTGGGGGGGCCCCAGGAAGTGGGGGATACGCAGGGAGCCGGGATACAGGGAGGAATAGACGGATACTGACACCATCTGGATTCCATATGGACGGGGGCGACAGTAATAGGGCCCCCCCGTGGGATTTGCTCGCTGCTGAGTGGGGGTCGTCAGAAATCAAACTGGGGGGTGCCCAATAGAAACCGTATGTCCATGTTATGACCAATGAGAACATGTGGGCTTACAGCCTGGAATATGGTTTGGCTGAAATTCCCTCATCTCTCAGGGGATGCTGGGAAATGTAGTCCCACGGCAGCTGTAGGCGGGGCCTGGCTCTGTTCCCGTCAGTGATAAGCAGATACTCCCCCCGGGAGCAGGGCTGGGATGTTTCCTGTATGGGCCGGGTCCATTCTGTGCAGCGGAACCAGCGCCACCTAGTGGGCCCAGTATAACAGCACCCTTGTTATTATCAGGATGATCTGCTCTCCCTGAAAGTGGTCAGTGTCCTGCACCATCTCAGCATCAAGAGAGCCATTCAGGTTCTGCGCATCAACGACTTCGAAGCCAACTGTCTGCGCCGACGCCCCTCGGATGAGGTAAGCCCCACCCCCTGTATCCTTACTATACACTGCTGGGGGGTGAATGTGCTGCAGCAGCCCCATGACCCCCTCCTCTCCCCGCAGAGTAACATCAGCCCCTCGGAGGTGGCGCAGTGGACCAACCACAGGGTGATGGAGTGGCTGCGCTCGGTGGATCTGGCCGAATACGCCCCCAATTTGCGGGGGAGCGGCGTGCACGGCGGCCTGATGGCGAGTATATTTCTCATTCGGCGGCCAATCAGATTGCTTGGAGATTGGCTGCGTTTTACTTATTCGTGGGATTTTCCTTCCGCAGGTTCTTGAGCCTCGATTTAATGTGGAGACAATGGCCCAGTTACTTAATATCCCTAGCAACAAGACCCTCCTGCGCCGGCACCTAGCAACCCACTTCAACCTCCTCATTGGCCAACGGGCCCAGATACAGAAACAGGAAGCCCTGGCGTCCCCGGAATATGTGCTCCTGACTGCCACAGCCAAAGTAAAGGTGCGGCCATATTGTGTGCCCAGAACATTCCCTCTCTGTATATTTGTATTTATACATATGGGTAGGGGGTGCCATAGTGTTTCCCTTAGACAGTACAGTATGGGGGTACAGCTTATTGTGTGCCCAGAACATTCCTTCTCTGTATATTTGTATTTATACATATGGGTAGGGGGTGCCATAGTGTTTCCCTTAGACAGTACAGTATGGGGGTACAGCTTATTGTGTGCCCAGAACATTCCCTCTCTGTATATTTGTATTTATACATATGGGTAGGGGGTGCCATAGTGTTTCCCTTAGACAGTACAGTATGGGGGTACAGCTTATTGTGTGCCCAGAACATTCCTTCTCTGTATATTTGTATTTATACATATGGGTAGGGGGTGCCATAGTGTTTCCCTTAGACAGTACAGTATGGGGGTACAGCTTATTGTGTGCCCAGAACATTCCCTCTCTGTATATTTGTATTTATACATATGGGTAGGGGGTGCCATAGTGTTTCCCTTAGACAGTACAGTATGGGGGTACAGCTTATTGTGTGCCCAGAACATTCCTTCTCTGTATATTTGTATTTATACATATGGGTAGGGGGTGCCATAGTGTTTCCCTTAGACAGTACAGTATGGGGGTACAGCTTATTGTGTGCCCAGAACATTCCCTCTCTGTATATTTGTATTTATACATATGGGTAGGGGGTGCCATAGTGTTTCCCTTAGACAGTACAGTATGGGGGTACAGCTTATTGTGTGCCCAGAACATTCCCTCTCTGTATATTTGTATTTATACATATGGGTAGGGGGTGCCATAGTGTTTCCCTTAGACAGTACAGTATGGGGGTACAGCTTATTGTGTGCCCAGAACATTCCCTCTCTGTATATTTGTATTTATACATATGGGTAGGGGGTGCCATAGTGTTTCCCTTAGACAGTACAGTATGGGGGTACAGCTTATTGTGTGCCCAGAACATTCCTTCTCTGTATATTTGTATTTATACATATGGGTAGGGGGTGCCATAGTGTTTCCCTATGATGAGGGCGGAGCCTATAGATTACATATTATGGTTTCTCCCCCCCCCCCAAGCCCAAGAAGCTGACATTCAGTACCTTTGGGACCCTGCGGAAGAGGAAGCAGGAGGAGGCGGAGGAGTACGTGTGCCCGATGGAGTTGGGTCAGACCTCGGGAGACAGTATAATCAAACCCCTGCGGCCGGGGCTGGACCTGCGCATGTTAAACGATGAGGATTTGGACCGACTGGAGCAGGTGAGGGAAACGGCAGTGGATACAGGGAGCAGCCTCCCAGCCGGTGGGACAGTTATGGGATAGAAGGGGGTGAGTCGGGGGGGGGGGATATAAAGGGGGAGAATGTTATTAATGTTGTTGGTTCCCCCCCAGATGGAGGATTCGGAGGGGACAGTGAGGCAAATCGGGGCGTTCTCTGAAGGAATAAACAACCTGACAGTAAGTGCCCCCCCAGGGGTGGCAGGGGGTGGGGGAGCCCCTATTCACATCAGCCCTGTCTCCTGCATTATTTATATCTCCCTGTATTTCTGCGCACTCATTGGCTCTGGCAGGGTGCAAGCTGCCCATTGGCTTGCCTTTCAGCCAATCACAATGAGCGTTTCTGCTTCCTACTCGCCCTTCCCCAACCCCAGCTCTGCTCTGTTCCATTACTCCCAGCTTTTCTGTTCTGCCATTCCCTGTGGTTGCTAGGGCTGCTCCCCCCGGCAACCGCCATATTTTCTCACCCTCCGTGCCGTTTCCGCCCGCAGCACATGCTGAAGGAGGACGACATGTTCAAGGATTACGCCGCCCGGTCGCCGAGCGCCAGCGGGACAGACGAGGATTCCAACGTGTGATGCCCCGCCCCCCGCGCCCCTCGTACCCTCCCACCTCCGGGTGTTAATGGGTTCGAGTAGGAGAGGATGTGCCTTTTGGTTCAGTTGCAATAAAGTAGAATCTGGGGGCCATGATGGGGGTCATTCTATAGAGCGGCAGGGAGCCCCCTATTGGCTGAGATACTCAGTACCACTAAGCTATACATCCCGGGCTGCTCTGCCAATAACCATGGGGTAATTATAGTGCAGAATCTGCACCCCCCCACCTTCTGCCCTTGCCAGAAAGTTCCCCCCATACAGGCACCATGCCCCCCCCCCCCTGTAATTATTTCAGGGGTATGGGGGTAACTATAGTGCAGAATCTGCACTAAGCCCCCCCCCCAACCCTGCCCTTGCTAGAAAGTGCCCCCCCCCCCCATACAGGCACCATGTCCCCCTCTGTAATTACTCCAGGGGTACGGGGGGTACCTATAGTGCAGAATCTGCACCAGCCCCCCCCCCCCCAACCCTGCCCTTGCTAGAAAGTGCCCCCCCCCCCCCCCCCGTAATTACTCCAGGGGTACGGGGGGTACCTATAGTGCAGAATCTGCACCAGCCCCCCCCCCAACCCTGCCCTTGCTAGAAAGTGCCCCCCCCCTGTAATTACTCCAGGGGTATGGGGGGTACCTATAGTGCAGAATCTGCACCAGCCCCCCCCCCCCCCAAACCTGCCCTTGCTAGAAAGTGCCCCCCCCCCCCCCTGTAATTACTCCAGGGGTACGGGGGGTACCTATAGTGCAGAATCTGCACCAGCCCCCCCCCAACCCTGCCGTTGCCAAAAAGTGCCCCCCCCCTGTAATTACTCCAGGGGTATGGGGGGGTAACTATAGTGCAGAATCTGCACCAGGCCCCCCTTCCTCCTGCCCTTGCCAGAAAGTGCCCCCCCATACAGGCACCATGTAGTTATTCCTGGGGTATGGGGGGTAACTATAATGCAAAATCTACACCAGGGTGCCCCCCCCCCCCCCTCCTGCCCTTGCCAGAAAGTGCACCTGTTGCCCCCCCTGTAGTTATTCCAGGGGTATGGGGGTAACTAGAATGCTAAATCTGCACCAGGACCCCCCTTGCCAAAAAGTGCCCCTGCAATCCCCCTCATACAGGCACCATGCCCCCCCCCGTAGTTATTCCAGGGATATGGGGGAGGGTAACAATAGAGGAAGCTGTGGGTCTAATTTACAACCAGACACCCCCCCCCAAAAAAAAATCTCCCAGTCTGCTTATTAACCCTCTCTACCCCATTATAGAGCTAGAAAATAGGGGTACCCCTTGTTCGTGGGGGGGGGGGGGAGTGTATTTCCTGGTACTCATGTGTCAACTTCCTTTCTGGCTAACTAACAGCAGCACTGTCTCGCTTTATGGCAGGGATTCTATATATATATATATACACCCCCCCTTTCCTACCATAGAGCCAGCAAGTTGGACAGAACCTGTTGGGGGGACCTCTCTGGGCTATGGGGGGGTTAAATAATAGACCCCCCCCTTCCTTGTATGAGAGTGATTGGCAGGAAATAGTTAATAGAGGACTATGGGAAGTGCCCCTCCCCCCGTGCAAATGCCAAGAGTAGTGGTTACAGGGCTCCGCCCCAAAAGAGACAGTAAGTGAAACGTTCTTAAAAAAACAATGCGATTACATGGGTGGTAACCATAGCAACCAGTTTAAAATGCCAGGCAGCTTAGAAACAAAGTATCCGCCCCCAAAATGAAGGTCAAGTGACGTGTCCAACAAAAATGACTTCCCCTATAAATCAGAGCCTTCCGTTCCTGTCGCTGAACTGTAACTCGACTCTCCCCGCAGCCAATGGGAGTCGCCGGAACCTATTTTTATAATCTCTTGTTGCCCCCCGATATTTCCCTAACGACCGTGCTGTTATTTTTATAGAGTTTTTTTTTTCTATTTAATAAAACTGTTTATATAAATATATTTCGGGTCACGGCGCCACGGAACCGGCGTTTCCACGTTTGTGTTGTTGAGCCAGCTGGTTACTGGAGCGCCCCCGGTACCCCCCCCCCCTGTATTATATTTATGTGCCATACAAAGGGTTAATAGCACCCTGGGACAAGTTGCCATTTATTATGGTTCGGTTGTGTTTCCAATATCTGGTTGCTAGGGTGCTGCACACCTAGCAACCAGGCCAGATTGAACAGAAAGATGAGTAATAAGCTACATCAGAAAGCAATAACTTTCCCTTATATACTATACCTTCCCTGGGGCCCTGCCCCCCTCCAAGTAGCCCCGCCCCCCCCCCAAGTAGCCCCGCCTCCCTCACATTTCTACTTGTCACTTTGTATCTCTGTGTTTTTATAAAGCAGCTTTCCTATTGGGTGTTGACTGTTACTTTCTTACAGTGACATTTTAAATTCTTGGGGGGGGGGGGGCTGTTTGTGGGGTATTGGGGGGTCAGTTATAACTGACAGTTGTCATTGCCGGGTTCCAAATGTATTGTACAAAGTGACTCCCCCTGTGCCACAATTTTCATGAGTCGGAATTTATATTTGTTGTAATAAATACGCAAATGTTTCACTTGTCTCGTGTGTTCAGCCAAGGGTATGTACCCCCTACTGTCAATGATAAGGATATTAGCAGTCACTGAGGGGTTCTGTGCCCCCCATATAAAGGCACAAGGCTGCAGGCTGAGTTATACAGGGAACTCTGAGTATCACTCATGTATTATAAGGGATAATGTACCCCCTACTGTAAATGATAAGGATATTAGCAGTCACTGAGGGGTTCTGTGCCCCCCATATAAAGGCACAAGGCTGCAGGCTGAGTTATACAGGGAACTCTGAGTATCACTCATGTATTATAAGGGATAATGTACCCCCTACTGTAAATGATAAGGATATTAGCAGTCACTGAGGGGTTCTGTGCCCCCCATATAAAGGCACAAGGCTGCAGGCTGAGTTATACAGGGAACTCTGAGTATCACTCATGTATTATAAGGGATACTGTACCCCCTACTGTAAATGATAAGGACACAGCTGACGTCCCCACACTCGGTATATAAGGATATCGGTTACAGGGATATTATACAGATTACAATGACACTTGGGGACAATGTGCCACGTCGCTAGGGAAGAGCTGTTCTGCCTATTAGAACACTAAATCCTACGGGGCAATTAAAGCCCTTAATACCCCCCTCCGGCACCGACTCATGTGCGACTCGGCTGCGTCACCGCGTTGCACTTACCCTTTAATTAGCAGCGCTAGTGACAAACCTTAACCCCCAGTTAAAGACATTGCGGTGCCTGGTTTAACCCTACGATACCCAGCCCCTACCTGCTCGCTAAGGATTGTGGGAGCTGCAGTCCTACAGCAGTTGGGGCCCCTCCCTCTGGCTAAATAAATACGTGCCAGGATGCCGAACCCCCGGCTGCCACGATGCTGACGATTTTCTGGGCCAGACTCCTTTTATTGTACTGATTAGAGGGGACAACGCCCGACACTCCCCGGTACCGGGGCAGATCCAATTACCTGCCCTACATTATGCTTGTATTCGTAGGGACGCTGTAGAACCTAGAGCCCTGTACGGTTGCTAGGGGCAGTAGCCCTAGCAACCTGTTTGCGAAAGTCGCCCTTCCAGTTTGGGACCGGTCCCACCTACTGGGCAGATAAGGGCCGGCCCATAGTTCGGATCTATAAGGAACTCCTGGTTGTGCCTGGGAGTCCAGTCCTGAGGAAGATGGGTCAGAACCAGTCGGTACCGGAGACGAACCCCCAGTCGGACATTGTCTGTGAGATATTCAGCCAGGCGGTGGTTCACGCCTCCCAAAAGCTCAAAGATTACCTCGGTTTCGAAGACCCATTTGGGTCGTTCCGTCCCGGTACCGACACCTTGAACGAACTCTTCCTGGTCAACTTCATCAACTTCTGCCTGGAGAAGGGAGTGGAGGAGCGAATCGCCACCAACAAGATGACCCAGCAGCAGTCCGCCTTGTTCGGGGTCGACTGGATCTGGACCCTGTCCGGTTCCGATAAGGCGGTGAAGCTTCAGATCGCGGTGCAAGCCTTCCAGATAGCGGAGTTGGACCCCAAGGAGTCCGGTACCCAAGGCAAAGCCCCCAAGGAGGTCCAATCGCCCGTCGGGGCTTCCAAGGACAAGAACCGGTTGGAGAAGCTGGAAGAGTTCTGCCGCCTGGTGGGTTCCGACTGTTTGGGTTTATTCATGGTGTATGGACTCCCGGGGAAGCCCAAGGATATCAGGGGGGTTCTGTTGGACTGTGTGAAAAGGGACATGAGGAAAAACGCTGCTTTGGGGGAGCAGGTTCTGTACCGGTACCTCCAGAACACCGACACCTTCCTGCCGACCCGGGACCTGCTGGACACCTGTATGGGAAGGAAGAACGGGCAGCTCGGTATCGGGAAGGTCTACATCAACTTCCTATAGCGGAACCGGTCCCTCGGCCCAAACCGACCCAATGGCTGGTTCCGACCAAAGCTGAGGAATTGTATGGGGCAGTGGGGGCAATAGTGGGTTATTTGCCCTCGTCTGAATTATGGAGTCCTCTTTATTAAACCCCACCCCCTCCTACTCAGTGAGGTCACTTCAACTGATGACATCATAGCGCCACTGAATTGTCATTGGATGATGTCACTACCTGTGACTGACTGGGCTGGATTCCAATTGGTCCCTTTATCCACTCTACTGTATGGGCACAGGGATCATGCCAACTGGACCGGTGTTGGGTTCCGACTCATGAACAGAGACTGTGTAGTTGTATAAAATGTTTATATTTTATTTCATGTTCTGACTCATGAGCAGAGACTGTGTAGTTGTATAAAATGTTTCCCTGCATTTCGGGTTCCGACTCATGAGCAGAGACTGTGTAGTTGTATAAAATGTTTATACTTTATTTCAGGTTCCGACTCATGAGCAGAGACTGTGTAGTTGTATAAAATGTTTATACTTTATTTCAGGTTCCGACTCATGAGCAGAGACTGTGTAGTTGTATAAAATGTTTCCCTGCATTTCGGGTTCCGACTCATGAGCAGAGACTGTGTAGTTGTATAAAATGTTTCTACTTTATTTCAGGTTCCGACTCATGAGCAGAGACTGTGTAGTTGTATAAAATGTTTCCCTGCATTTCGGGTTCCGACTCATGAGCAGAGACTGTGTAGTTGTATAAAATGTTTGCCCAGCATTTCAGGTTCCGACTCATGAGCAGAGACTGTGTAGTTGTATAAAATGTTTATACTTCATTTCAGGTTCCGACTCATGAGCAGAGACTGTGTAGTTGTATAAAATGTTTATACTTCATTTCAGGTTCCAACTCATGAGCAGAGACTGTGTAGTTGTATAAAATGTTTCCCTGCATTTCGGGTTCCGACTCATGAGCAGAGACTGTGTAGTTGTATAAAATGTTTGCCCAGCATTTCAGGTTCCGACTCATGAGCAGAGACTGTGTAGTTGTATAAAATGTTTATACTTCATTTCAGGTTCCGACTCATGAGCAGAGACTGTGTAGTTGTATAAATGTTTATACTTCATTTCAGGTTCCGACTCATGAGCAGAGACTGTGTAGTTGTATAAAATGTTTGCCCAGCATTTCAGGTTCCGACTCATGAGCAGAGACTGTGTAGTTGTATAAAATGTTTCCCTGCATTTCGGGTTCCGACTCATGAGCAGAGACTGTGTAGTTGTATAAAATGTTTGCCCAGCATTTCAGGTTCCGACTCATGAGCAGAGACTGTGTAGTTGTATAAAATGTTTATACTTCATTTCAGGTTCCGACTCATGAGCAGAGACTGTGTAGTTGTATAAAATGTTTATACTTCATTTCAGGTTCCGACTCATGAGCAGAGACTGTGTAGTTGTATAAAATGTTTGCCCAGCATTTCAGGTTCCGACTCATGAGCAGAGACTGTGTAGTTGTATAAAATGTTTCTACTGCATTTCAGGTTCCGACTCATGAGCAGAGACTGTGTAGTTGTATAAAATGTTTCTACTGCATTTCAGGTTCCGACTCATAAACATTTTATACAACTACACAGTCTCTGCTCATGAGTCGGAACCTGAAATAAAGTATAAACATTTTATACAACTTCACAGTCTCTGCTCATGAGTCGGAACCTGAAATGCTGGGCAAACATTTTATACAACTACACAGTCTCTGCTCATGAGTCGGAACCTGAAATGAAGTATAAACATTTTATACAACTACACAGTCTCTGCTCATACTTTATTTCAGGTTCCGACTCATGAGCAGAGACTGTGAAGTTGTATAAAATGTTTATACTTTATTTCAGGTTCTGACTCATGAGCAGAGACTGTGAAGTTGTATAAAATGTTTATACTTTATTTCAGGTTCCGACTCATGAGCAGAGACTGTGTAGTTGTATAAAATGTTTCCCTGTATTTCAGGTTCCGACTCATGAGCAGAGACTGTGTAGTTGTAGCTATAATAATATATTTTTGGCTTATTTTCCCTTTAAAGAGCAGGACTCTGATTGACCTACTGGGGCCCCTGTACTAATGGTGTCAGTGGGCCGGCCCATAGGCAGAACCTTGGTCACATTGTTACCCCGGCTGGGGTACTTATGTGTATATTTACCCCCTCTACACACAAAAGCAAGAGACCATTGTGCCAAAAGCAAATCCATATTTAATATGTCAGGGTTACAGTCACGTGACTCTTTGGTAAATGTGGCCCCGCCCAGGGTGGGGTAGGTGGGCGGGGCGCAGGGCACAAGCACAATACAAGATAAGGTTACAAAAGGCACTTGGCAAATCCGGAGAAACCCCTCCCTGGAGCCCCCAGTGGGCGGGGCAGATACACTTCATGTGGGGGGGGGGGTCCTTCCGAAGCATCAGTGGCCCCTTTTCTAGGGTGCGGCACCCCAATAATGGCTGCATCTTGTGAAATCATTTATATATAGCAGACCCCTCCCCAGAGGAGCTTACAATCCAATGGCGTGTAATGGTGACCCCCCCCCCCCCAAAAAAAACAGGACCCCAAAAGAAGTGTGGCCTAGAGAGGTCTCGGTGCCCAATCACTGGTGGGTCGATTCTGGGCACAGGTGCATCTGGCTGAATGCCCGTACCCCGACCCCCAGTACTAAAACAAAGGGACCTCCCTATAACAGACACTGTTGGGGGGCCCTGGGGGGGGGGGGGTCACCTCTGGCCTGGGGTAACTGATTGCAAAGTTGGAATCAGCAGCAGTCGCAGAAGTTGGGGTTCCGGGGTAAAACCAATCACATCTGGGAAGGAAACTGAACTATGGGGAGATCCCTCCGGGGCGGGGCCTGCTGATCGGCTCCTCGGGGGGCGGGGCCTGCTGATCGGCTCCTCGGGGGCGGGGACTGCTGGACACAAATAAGCAGTTTACGAGCAGCAAAAAGCCGTACAACATGGATAAATGAAATATAGAACGTACACGGGGTACCGCCCCCTATGGGACGCTGTCTTTTCATACATACGGACAGACCCACGGAGATGTAAAATGGGAGCTTTTGATTGGCTCAGCCGCCTCCCACCGGCCAAAGAACTGCCCCCTTCTCCTTCATTTCAATATCAGGGGTGTCAGTGATCAAAATAAAACCCTCAGGGGCGGAACAAGGTAATGCTCGTCTCCTGTGGGCGGAGCATGCGTTCAACCAATCAAACAACTGCACTGCAGAACTTACAAGAACCTCCCATTTCTCCCCCCCTTCCCCGTTGCTTTATATACAAACCCACAGGGCAGAACCAGCGCCGGTACCGGTTCCTACATATCAACAAGAAAAAGCAAAATACACCAATAGCATTAAGTCGTATCCGCCGGGCAGTTCCATTTGCTCTCGGCCGGGGGGGGGGGGGATACTAATAAACTTACTCCCCCTCCAGCCCGGTTGGGGTAACCCTACCCATAATCCCTTCCTACACCAGGACTGTCAGTTACAGGCAATAGCTGTCAGCTCTAGGGCCCCCTAGTGGTTACAATTGCATCGCCCTCTTATACTGGGACTCAATGGCTACGGGATCGGCCAATCGGGGCCCTGAATGTGCCCAAGGCAAACTCCGCCCTGTGGCTCGTTGTGATGATACTAAAGAGTTAATCAATGCGGAGAGGAAAGGGAATGTACCAATTCTGTGGCTGGGGGGGGGCACAGACCATCCTTTTCCTTCATGGTACTCCCTGCACCCTTGGAACCGCACAAGGGGCCTGACCTTCAACCCGATATATCCAACCAATCAGAAGGAGCCTAGGAAACGCCACAGATGGAGGGAACCTTGTTGACGCCTCGGACAGAGTCAGGTGAGCAAAGTGCCCCAATAAGGTTGGCTCCATCTGTAGGGGGCATTATCCTATCAGAAACCTTCTAGGACGGCCCATTTCCCGCCCAGGACGGCCCATTTCCCGCCCGGGACGGCCCACTCCCCTCCCGGGACGGCCCACTCCCCTCCCGGAACCGCCCACTCCCCGCCCGGGACGGCCCATTTCCCGCCCGGGACGGCCCATTTCCCGCCCGGGACGGCCCATTTGCCTCCCGGGACGGCCCACTCCCCTCCCGGGACCGCCCACTCCCCGCCCAGCAAGGCCTAAGGGGAAGTAAAACTAAACAAGCGACACAGCCAGCAGTTCCACCGTTGCTCCTCCCACTGCCAATCCCATTTAAGTGCCAATCAGAGCGCAGGTGGGAGGGGCCAGCCTCTAGTAGGCGAATCTCCTGTCCTGGGGGTAGGAGAGCTTGTCCAGGCTGGGGTTGATGGCGTATTGGATCATGGGGGGGGGGCCGCACATCAGAATGAGGACCTCGTCCCCGGGGGGGGGCATAAACGAGCTGATCATGTCTTCATTAACGAAGCCCTGGCTGTAGTCCCAATCTGCGGGGGGGGAAAGATGTATCATCACCATGGATACGGGGGTGGGGTTTGTTGGACTGAACCACTTGCCCCCATGACTTACCTTCCGGGGCCCGGTCCAGAGTGTACCACAGCTTGAAGCGGGAGGGGTGGCTGACGCGGATCTCCTCCAGTTCCGAGCGGAGCAGAATATCTCTCTCAGTCTGGGGGGGGGATAATGGGCCGAACCATTAGGGCATTATGGGATGGGAGTAAAATAGATCTATGTCCATAGACACTTTGCAGTTGGTCTTGATTATTTATACTTCTGCTTCTACCTCTTTAGAGAATGGGGGTCGCTGACCCCGGCAACCCAGTAACTATGGCTAACATTATGGTAACATTTCTCGTCTACATCATAGTAAAAGGTGAACTTCCCCTTTAAGGGGCTCTGTGAGCTTTGCACTGAGCCATAAAGGTCCCGACCCAAGGCAAAGGGGATTCTGGGAATTGTAGTTCAGTTACAGCAGCTTCCTGGTAAGGTCTATAGAGTCACAGTTACATTTCCTTGTCTTTCCTAACCCCCCCCCAGCGCCCCCTGTGGCTCACATCTGGGTATAACCATCCATTTCCTAAAAATATTCTTAGCAACTTTTCAATTGGTCTTTTACTTATTTATTTTGTATAGTTTTTTAATTATTTGCCCCCCCTTTTCTGACTCTTTGCAGCTTTCAAATGGGGGTCACTGACCCCGGCAGCCAAACCCTATTGCTCTGTGAGGCTCCAGTTTTATTGTTATTGTTACTTTTTATTCCTTACCTTTCTATTCAGCCCCTCCCCTATTCATATACCTGTCTCTCATTCACACCACTCCCTGGTTGCTAAGGTAAATTGATCCCTAGCAACCAGACAGCTGCAGAATTTCCAAACTGGAGAGCTGCTGAACAAAAAGCTCAATAATTCATAAGCAATGAAGACCAATTGCAATTTGTCTCAGAGTAGCAGTCTGTACACCCTACCTGGTTGGCAAAGAGCAAGTAGCAGATGGTTTTATCCTCCTTGTCCTTCATGACTGCTCGAATGAGCTGCAGCATCGGGGTGATCCCTGGGGGAAGCAGCAGGGGGCAACAGTGAGCATCAGGCTTGTACATTATATACATATAGTGAGAGGGTCCGGCTGTTACTGGCACTTACCTGTCCCCCCAGCGATCATTCCCAGGTGCTTGGCCTTCTTTGTAACCGGAGGGGACTTCTTGTCTGGGCGGATCTGGAACGTACCTGGAACCCACACATACACATTGTAAGCAGCAGTCCTGCCCTGCTTTATGGCTGAGATTCTAGCTATCTGTATAACAGAGCATTCTGTCACAGTGGCACAGATCCTATCTGATCCCCCCATTGTAAGCAGCAGTCCTGCCCTGCTTTATGGCTGAGATTCTAGCTATCTGTATAACAGAGCATTCTGTCACAGTGGCACAGATCCTATCTGATCCCCCCATTGTAAGCAGCAGTCCTGCCCTGCTTTATGGCTGAGATTCTAACTATCTGTATAACAGAGCATTCTGTCACAGTGGCACAGATCCTATCTGATCCCCCCATTGTAAGCAGCAGTCCTGCCCTGCTTTATGGCTGAGATTCTAGCTATCTGTATAACAGAGCATTCTGTCACAGTGGCACAGATCCTATCTGATCCCCCCATTGTAAGCAGCAGTCCTGCCCTGCTTTATGGCTGAGATTCTAGCTATCTGTATAACAGAGCATTCTGTCACAGTGGCACAGATCCTATCTGATCCCCCCATTGTAAGCAGCAGTCCTGCCCTGCTTTATGGCTGAGATTCTAGCTATCTGTATAACAGAGCATTCTGTCACAGTGGCACAGATCCTATCTGATCCCCCCATTGTAAGCAGCAGTCCTGCCCTGCTTTATGGCTGAGATTCTAGCTATCTGTATAACAGAGCATTCTGTCACAGTGGCACAGATCCTATCTGATCCCCCCCATTGTAAGCAGCAGTCCTGCCCTGCTTTATGGCTGAGATTCTAGCTATCTGTATAACAGAGCATTCTGTCACAGTGGCACAGATCCTATCTGATCCCCCCCCATTGTAAGCAGCAGTCCTGCCCTGCTTTATGGCTGAGATTCTAGCTATCTGTATAACAGAGCATTCTGTCACAGTGGCACAGATCCTATCTGATCCCCCCATTGTAAGCAGCAGTCCTGCCCTGCTTTATGGCTGAGATTCTAGCTATCTGTATAACAGAGCATTCTGTCACAGTGGCACAGATCCTATCTGATCCCCCCCATTGTAAGCAGCAGTCCTGCCCTGCTTTATGGCTGAGATTCTAGCTATCTGTATAACAGAGCATTCTGTCACAGTGGCACAGATCCTATCTGATCCCCCCATTGTAAGCAGCAGTCCTGCCCTGCTTTATGGCTGAGATTCTAGCTATCTGTATAACAGAGCATTCTGTCACAGTGACACAGATCCTATCTGATCCCCCCATTGTAAGCAGCAGTCCTGCCCTGCTTTATGGCTGAGATTCTAGCTATCTGTATAACAGAGCATTCTGTCACAGTGACACAGATCCTATCTGATCCCCATTGTAAGCAGCAGTCCTGCCCTGCTTTATGGCTGAGATTCTAGCTATCTGTATAACAGAGCATTCTGTCACAGTGGCACAGATCCTATCTGATCCCCCCATTGTAAGCAGCAGTCCTGCCCTGCTTTATGGCTGAGATTCTAGCTATCTGTATAACAGAGCATTCTGTCACAGTGGCACAGATCCTATCTGATCCCCCCCCATTGTAAGCAGCAGTCCTGCCCTGCTTTATGGCTGAGATTCTAGCTATCTGTATAACAGAGCATTCTGTCACAGTGGCACAGATCCTATCTGATCCCCCCCATTGTAAGCAGCAGTCCTGCCCTGCTTTATGGCTGAGATTCTAGCTATCTGTATAACAGAGCATTCTGTCACAGTGGCACAGATCCTATCTGATCCCCCCATTGTAAGCAGCAGTCCTGCCCTGCTTTATGGCTGAGATTCTAGCTATCTGTATAACAGAGCATTCTGTCACAGTGGCACAGATCCTATCTGATCCCCCCATTGTAAGCAGCAGTCCTGCCCTGCTTTATGGCTGAGATTCTAGCTATCTGTATAACAGAGCATTCTGTCACAGTGGCACAGATCCTATCTGATCCCCCCATTGTAAGCAGCAGTCCTGCCCTGCTTTATGGCTGAGATTCTAGCTATCTGTATAACAGAGCATTCTGTCACAGTGGCACAGATCCTATCTGATCCCCCCATTGTAAGCAGCAGTCCTGCCCTGCTTTATGGCTGAGATTCTAGCTATCTGTATAACAGAGCATTCTGTCACAGTGGCACAGATCCTATCTGATCCCCCCCCATTGTAAGCAGCAGTCCTGCCCTGCTTTATGGCTGAGATTCTAGCTATCTGTATAACAGAGCATTCTGTCACAGTGGCACAGATCCTATCTGATCCCCCCCATTGTAAGCAGCAGTCCTGCCCTGCTTTATGGCTGAGATTCTAGCTATCTGTATAACAGAGCATTCTGTCACAGTGGCACAGATCCTATCTGATCCCCCCCCATTGTAAGCAGCAGTCCTGCCCTGCTTTATGGCTGAGATTCTAGCTATCTGTATAACAGGGCATTCTGTCACAGTGGCACAGATCCTATCTGATCCCCCCCATTGTAAGCAGCAGTCCTGCCCTGCTTTATGGCTGAGATTCTAGCTATCTGTATAACAGAGCATTCTGTCACAGTGGCACAGATCCTATCTGATCCCCCCATTGTAAGCAGCAGTCCTGCCCTGCTTTATGGCTGAGATTCTAGCTATCTGTATAACAGAGCATTCTGTCACAGTGGCACAGATCCTATCTGATCCCCCCCATTGTAAGCAGCAGTCCTGCCCTGCTTTATGGCTGAGATTCTAGCTATCTGTATAACAGAGCATTCTGTCACAGTGGCACAGATCCTATCTGATCCCCCCATTGTAAGCAGCAGTCCTGCCCTGCTTTATGGCTGAGATTCTAGCTATCTGTATAACAGAGCATTCTGTCACAGTGGCACAGATCCTATCTGATCCCCCCCATTGTAAGCAGCAGTCCTGCCCTGCTTTATGGCTGAGATTCTAGCTATCTGTATAACAGAGCATTCTGTCACAGTGGCACAGATCCTATCTGATCCCCCCATTGTAAGCAGCAGTCCTGCCCTGCTTTACGGCTAGCTGTACCTCTGCCACTGTAGGTGAGGAGGCCGCTGGGCCCTCTGAAATCAATGGTTTCATCGATCCTCAGGGAGTCCAGATACTGGGACATCTTTCCGCCTTCTGGGAATTTCGGGTGGATGTTTTTGAAGTAGATCTGAAAGAAGTAACGGAAAGTGAAACCAATGGGGTGACTTTGTAACTCAGTTGCCCAGAGAGGCTGCTGGGAAAGTGAGGCAGATACAGACTCTCTATAACAATACATAGGGTAGAGGTTGATATTATTGATACAACACTATAAGGGTGGAATCCCAAACAACTCCCAGCATCCCCAGTCTGATAGCCCAGCAATAGGATCCGGCAGCCCAACCTCACCTTCACCACAAGGTCGACATAGCCCCTGTTGTCATCGCTGGACACCGGCGTGTAGGGTCTGACCACCAGGTTGCCGTCCACTCTGGCCGACAGGTAAATGTGCTGCCCTGTGGGTAGAACACAACAAATAATGAGGGATTTGTATCCAAAAGACTCATTTACAAGTACAACACTGCTGCCTGGAGAGGCTTCTGATAGCTAAGGCCCAGCAAACAAACCCACCCACCCCCTTACCTACCAATGGGGAGGCCCAGGATGTGCTCAGGGGACGGCAGAGCAAATCGGAACCGCCTGGTGTCATGGCTGATCTCCTGGAAGACATAATATATAGATGTACTGGTACTGACTGGGCAGAACAATGGTGTCTATGGGGGGCGCCAGTAGCAGCCTTTGCCGCTTGGAATTGTCTCAACTTCCCGTTTGGAAAATAAGCAGCAGTCGAGTCTCACTTTATGGCAGGGATTCTAGACAGGCACTTTAACTAAAAGGCTTATTTGTGGCGCTGTCTCTTTAAGGCAGGTTTTTAATTATATCTCTGCGATGGGCTATAAATATCAGAGGCATGCTGGGTAAGGGGAAGTTTGTCTCCCTAGGGAAAGGAACGGGCCATTTGCCTGTTGTGCTTTAGTACCAGCATAGCGATCACAGGGCGTAACCGCTCAGTCTATTCATAGCAACGCTCTGCTCACAGACTGTACAGAGAGATACCATAAAACTGTGGCACATAGGGATTCCCCTGTACTAAGCACAATTCAGCAGGAACAGCCCCCTAAGTTTGCCCATAGCCTGTACAGAGAGATACCATAAAACTATGGCACATAGGGATTCCCCTGTACTAAGCACAATTCAGCAGGAACAGCCCCCTAAGTTTGCTCATAGCCTGTACAGAGAGATACCATAAAACTATGGCACATAGGGATTCCCCTGTACTAAGCACAATTCAGCAGGAACAGCCCCCTAAGTTTGCCCATAGCCTGTACAGAGAGATACCATAACACTATGGCACATAGGGATTCCCCTGTACTAAGCACAATTCAGCAGGAACAGCCCCCTAAGTTTGCCTATAGCCTGTACAGAGAGATACCATAACACTATGGCACATAGGGATTCCCCTGTACTAAGCACAATTCAGCAGGAACAGCCCCCTAAGTTTGCCTATAGCCTGTACAGAGAGATACCATAACACTATGGCACATAGGGATTCCCCTGTACTAAGCACAATTCAGCAGGAACAGCCCCCTAAGTTTGCCTATAGCCTGTACAGAGAGATACCATAAAACTATGGCACATAGGGATTCCCCTGTACTAAGCACAATTCAGCAGGAACAGCCCCCTAAGTTTGCCTATAGCCTGTACAGAGAGATACCATAACACTATGGCACATAGGGATTCCCCTGTACTAAGCACAATTCAGCAGGAACAGCCCCCTAAGTTTGCCTATAGCCTGTACAGAGAGATACCATAACACTATGGCACATAGGGATTCCCCTGTACTAAGCACAATTCAGCAGGAACAGCCCCCTAAGTTTGCCTATAGCCTGTACAGAGAGATACCATAAAACTATGGCACATAGGGATTCCCCTGTACTAAGCACAATTCAGCAGGAACAGCCCCCTAAGTTTGCCTATAGCCTGTACAGAGAGATACCATAACACTATGGTGCCAGAGCAGATATCTGGGGAGCCTCCCACAAGCAAAGCATTTGTGTTGCCTGATAAACCCCCCCACACACACAATATCAAGATGTCAGACTATAAAAGGGCAAGTTAACCATAAGAATGAAGGCAACGGTATATTTAGCCAATCAGCTGTAGGTGTGGGCCCCACGGTTCTTCATGTTGGGGCTCCCACCCCTTTAAGGGATCGGCCACTCACCTCCTTGTCGATCAGCCTCAGTGCGTATTTGATATCGGGGTTCTCGAGGGTGATGGCCGGGAGCGGCTTCTGGAAGAATCTCCGGAAAATGCTGTAGAAAAACCAGAACGGGGACGCGAGGATCCTCCCCACCTGCGGCGAAACACAAGTCACTTACCCACGGAACAAATGGAACATTCCTGTCCATTCAATTGTGCTCTGCTCATCTGGTTACCAGGGTCACCGACCCCCGGCAACCGGAATGTAGAAGAACAAAAATCCAGACTCAAAAGCTTTGATTTCTGACGACTTTCTACTTGTCCGTTACACTTCCCCTTTAAATTTGCAGGGTGTTGTGGGTAACAGAGATGGACAAGCCGATAGGGGCAGCGGCGGAATAAAAGGATTGGGTACAAGGTTATCGGGACTTTTTCACGTGACGGTTAAAAAAACGCTGATAAACCGTTAATACCGTCATTTCCCTTTAAATTAACCCTTTCGTAACCTGTTTTCATATTTCCCTTCCTCTCCTGTCTCTGTCCCCAACCCGTGATTCAAAGTCACCCAGGGGCCAAATAACCTTCAAAGCCAAAACGGTTCTGATCGGTTTCATTCTTGTTCACCTGGTTGCTAGGGGAAGTGAGCCTAGCAACAACATAAGCAATACCAAACACTGGAGCAGTATGAAAGGGGGATGAGAATGAAAGATCATTCTAAGGTGCACTTTCCCTTTTATCACAGAGGCCTTCGTTGATATGGGAAGGGGGCAAGGCTGAGGGGGGGGTGGGGGGGGGGTTGAGGACCCCCGACGGGCAGGGGGTTATAACGCAGTCAGCATTGTTACATAAATCTGATACTTTGCTTTTTTTCTACCCCCCCCAAACAAACCCCCTCTCTGCCATTTGACCCCGCTCATTGTTGCCCCCCCACGGGCTCGGTGACCTTTGGCTCCTCCACACACACAAAGTCCTGGAGTCAGGGGGATTTAGTGATGAGCTGGGTATTTGCCCCTACATTGTGCCGAGAGTCGCAACCTTTGCTTCTTTCTAACAACAACACTGCTGTGAGCGACTCATGAGCATGCACTTTGCTGCTGGTGCAATAGAAAGTGCCAGGGCCGCCGGCCAGAAATTCTACCCCCATCCAAAGTTTCACAACAAAATAACTTCCCGGACCCGGACAGAAGGGATAATTGTCTCATTCGGCCCCACCCTGGCACCTCGAGGATAAGTACATCAAATAAATTAAAGGGTAGATCTTCCTTATATGAGAAACATCTATATGTTTGATCCTCAGCAGCAAAATGGTCCTCAAGAAACGTAGAAACCCAACAGAAGGACATTGGCCCTAGGAAAGCCATCAGAAAAAATGGGCCCCTAAAAGCCTCGGACCTCTAAGGTGGGATCTAGAAAAGCTACGGACCTCAACAGAAAAGTCTTGAACCTGGAAAGTCAACAGAAGAAGGGTGGGCTGTAGAAATGTCTTGGACCAATAAGCCAACGGAAGAAGGGTGGGCTGTAGAAAAGTCTTGGACCAATAAGCCAACAGAAGAAGGGTGGGCTGTAGAAAAGTCTTGGACCAATAAGCCAACAGAAGAAGGGTGGGCTGTAGAAAAGTCTTGGACCAATAAGCCAACAGAAGAAGGGTGGGCTGTAGAAATGTCTTGGACCAATAAGCCAACAGAAGAAGGGTGGGCTGTAGAAAAGTCTTGGACCAATAAGCCAACAGAAGAAGGGTGGGCTGTAGAAAAGTCTTGGACCAATAAGCCAACAGAAGAAGGGTGGGCTGTAGAAAAGTCTTGGACCAATAAGCCAACAGAAGAAGGGTGGGCTGTAGAAAAGTCTTGGACCAATAAGCCAACAGAAGAAGGGTGGGCTGTAGAAAAGTCTTGGACCAATAAGCCAACAGAAGAAGGGCGGGCTGTAGAAAAGTCTTGGACCAATAAGCCAACAGAAGAAGGGCGGGCTGTAGAAAAGTCTTGGACCAATAAGCCAACAGAAGAAGGGTGGGCTGTAGAAAAGTCTTGGTCCAATAAGCCAACAGAAGAAGGGTGGGCTGTAGAAAAGTCTTGGTCCAATAAGCCAACAGAAGAAGGGTGGGCTGTAGAAAAGTCTTGGTCCAATAAGCCAACAGAAGAAGGGTGGGCTGTAGAAATGTCTTGGACCAATAAGCCAACAGAAGAAGGGTGGGCTGTAGAAATGTCTTGGACCAATAAGCCAACGGAAGAAGGGTGGGCTGTAGAAAAGTCTTGGACCAATAAGCCAACAGAAGAAGGGTGGGCTGTAGAAAAGTCTTGGACCAATAAGCCAACAGAAGAAGGGTGGGCTGTAGAAAAGTCTTGGACCAATAAGCCAACAGAAGAAGGGTGGGCTGTAGAAAAGTCTTGGACCAATAAGCCAACAGAAGAAGGGTGGGCTGTAGAAAAGTCTTGGACCAATAAGCCAACAGAAGAAGGGTGGGCTGTAGAAAAGTCTTGGACCAATAAGCCAACAGAAGAAGGGCGGGCTGTAGAAAAGTCTTGGACCAATAAGCCAACAGAAGAAGGGGGGGCTGTAGAAAAGTCTTGGACCAATAAGCCAACAGAAGAAGGGCGGGCTGTAGAAAAGTCTTGGTCCAATAAGCCAACAGAAGAAGGGTGGGCTGTAGAAAAGTCTTGGTCCAATAAGCCAACAGAAGAAGGTGGCTGTAGAAAGTCTTGGTCAATAAGCCAACAGAAGAAGGGTGGGCTGTAGAAATGTCTGACCAATAAGCCAACAGAAGAAGGGTGGGCTGTAGAAAGTCTTGGACCAATAAGCCAACAGAAGAAGGGTGGGCTGTAGAAATGTCTTGGACCAATAAGCCAACACAAGAAGGGTGGGCTGTAGAAATGTCTTGGACCAATAAGCCAACAGAAGAAGGGTGGGCTGTAGAAATGTCTTGGACCAATAAGCCAACACAAGAAGGGTGGGCTGTAGAAATGTCTTGGACCAATAAGCCAACAGAAGAAGGGTGGGCTGTAGAAATGTCTTGGACCAATAAGCCAACAGAAGAAGGGTGGGCTGTAGAAATGTCTTGGACCAATAAGCCAACAGAAGAAGGGTGGGCTGTAGAAAAGTCTTGGACCAATAAGCCAACAGAAGAAGGGTGGGCTGTAGAAATGTCTTGGACCAATAAGCCAACAGAAGAAGGGTGGGCTGTAGAAATGTCTTGGACCAATAAGCCAACACAAGAAGGGTGGGCTGTAGAAATGTCTTGGACCAATAAGCCAACAGAAGAAGGGTGGGCTGTAGAAATGTCTTCTACCAATAAGCCAACAGAAGAAGGGTGGGCTGTAGAAATGTCTTGGACCAATAAGCCAACACAAGAAGGGTGGGCTGTAGAAAAGTCTTGGTCCAATAAGCCAACAGAAGAAAGGTGGGCTCCAAAAATGCCCAGGGCCTCTATAGCCAACAGAAGAAAGGTGGGTTCCAAAAAATGCCCAGGGCCTCTATAGCAAACAGAAGAAGGGTGGGCTCCAAAAATGCCCAGGGCCTCTATAGCAAACAGAAGAAGGGTGGGCTCCAAAAATGCCCAGGGCCTCTATAGCCAACAGAAGAAAGGTGGGCTCCAAAAATGCCCTGGGCCTCTATAGCAAACAGAAGAAAGGTGGGCTCCAAAAATGCCCTGGGCCTCTATAGCCAACAGAAGAAAGGTCGGTTCCAAAAATGCCCTGGGCATTAAGTAATATTCACTTCATATAGTCGTTAGAGTTGATCGCGAGCCGCTGGGCAACTAAACATTTACAGCAATCTAAAAGTGACTGTTAGGCAGGTTATATACTGGGGGTACTGTCCCTTTAAGGAAAAGGTCAGTCCTACAGAATAGCAGCAACAAGGGCAAAGGAAACATACAGCAAATCAAGTACAACCTACCCCCCCTACACTAACATCTGCCCCTGAGATACTCAGTACCCACATACACACCCTACAGCATCTCATTATCCCCAAGGTTTGGGGGTGCAGGAGTATAGGGGGGCCAGTGGGGTCCCTGACTGATGTACAATATATGTGTGAGATACAGATCATTATCCCCAAGGTTTGGGGGTGCAGGAGTATAGGGGGGCCAGTGGGGTCCCTGACTGATGTACAATATATGTGTGAGATACAGATCATTATCCCCAAGGTTTGGGGGTGCAGGAGTATAGGGGGGCCAGTGGGGTCCCTGACTGATGTACAATATATGTGTGAGATACAGATCATTATCCCCAGGGTTTGGGGGTGCAGGAGTATAGGGGGCCAGTGGGGTCCCTGACTGATGTACAATATATGTGTGAGATACAGATCATTATCCCCAGGGTTTGGGGGTGCAGGAGTATAGGGGGGCCAGTGGGGTCCCTGACTGATGTACAATATATGTGTGAGATACAGATCATTATCCCAAGGTTTGGGGTGCAGGAGTATAGGGGGGCCAGTGGGGTCCCTGACTGATGTACAATATATGTGTGAGATACAGATCATTATCCCCAAGGTTTGGGGGTGCAGGAGTATAGGGGGGCCAGTGGGGTCCCTGACTGATGTACAATATATGTGTGAGATACAGATCATTATCCCCAAGGTTTGGGGGTGCAGGAGTATAGGGGGGCCAGTGGGGCCCCTGACTGATGTACAATATATGTGTGAGATACAGATCATTATCCCAAGGTTTGGGGGTGCAGGAGTATAGGGGGCCAGTGGGGTCCCTGACTGATGTACAATATATGTGTGAGATACAGATCATTATCCCCAAGGTTTGGGGGTGCAGGAGTATAGGGGGCCAGTGGGGTCCCTGACTGATGTACAATATATGTGTGAGATACAGATCATTATCCCCAAGGTTTGGGGGTGCAGGAGTATAGGGGGGCCAGTGGGGTCCCTGACTGATGTACAATATATGTGTGAGATACAGATCATTATCCCCAAGGTTTGGGGGTGCAGGAGTATAGGGGGGCCAGTGGGGTCCCTGACTGATGTACAATATATGTGTGAGATACAGATCATTATCCCCAAGGTTTGGGGGTGCAGGGATATAGGGGGGCCAGTGGGGTCCCTGACTGATGTACAATATATGTGTGAGATACAGATCATTATCCCCAAGGTTTGGGGGTGCAGGGATATAGGGGGCCAGTGGGGTCCCTGACTGATGTACAATATATGTGTGAGATACAGATCATTATCCCCAAGGTTTGGGGGTGCAGGGATATAGGGGGGCCAGTGGGGTCCCTGACTGATGTACAATATATGTGTGAGATACAGATCATTATCCCCAAGGTTTGGGGGTGCAGGAGTATAGGGGGGCCAGTGGGGTCCCTGACTGATGTACAATATATGTGTGAGATACAGATCATTATCCCCAAGGTTTGGGGGTGCAGGAGTATAGGGGGGCGGGGGCCCCTGACTGATGTACAATATATGTGTGAGATACAGATCATTATCCCCAAGGTTTGGGGGTGCAGGAGTATAGGGGGGCCAGTGGGGTCCCTGACTGATGTACAATATATGTGTGAGATACAGATCATTATCCCCAAGGTTTGGGGGTGCAGGAGTATAGGGGGGGCCAGTGGGGTCCCTGACTGATGTACAATATATGTGTGAGATACAGATCATTATCCCCAAGGTTTGGGGGTGCAGGAGTATAGGGGGGCCAGTGGGGCCCCTGACTGATGTACAATATATGTGTGAGATACAGATCATTATCCCCAAGGTTTGGGGGTGCAGGAGTATAGGGGGGCCAGTGGGGTCCCTGACTGATGTACAATATATGTGTGAGATACAGATCATTATCCCCAAGGTTTGGGGGAGCAGGAGTATAGGGGGGCGGGGTCCCTGACTGATGTACAATATATGGTTTGGGGGTGCAGGAGTATAGGGGGGCGGGGTCCCTGACTGATGTACAATATATGTGTGAGATACAGATCATTATCCCCAAGGTTTGGGGGTGCAGGAGTATAGGGGGGCCAGTGGGGCCCCTGACTGATGTACAATATATGTGTGAGATACAGATCATTATCCCCAAGGTTTGGGGTGCAGGAGTATAGGGGGGCCAGTGGGGCCCCTGACTGATGTACAATATATGTGTGAGATACAGATCATTATCCCCAAGGTTTGGGGGTGCAGGAGTATAGGGGGGCCAGTGGGGTCCCTGACTGATGTACAATATATGTGTGAGATACAGATCATTATCCCCAAGGTTTGGGGGTGCAGGAGTATAGGGGGGCCAGTGGGGTCCCTGACTGATGTACAATATATGTGTGAGATACAGATCATTATCCCCAAGGTTTGGGGGTGCAGGGATATAGGGGGGCCAGTGGGGTCCCTGACTGATGTACAATATATGTGTGAGATACAGATCATTATCCCCAAGGTTTGGGGGTGCAGGGATATAGGGGGGCCAGTGGGGTCCCTGACTGATGTACAATATATGTGTGAGATACAGATCATTATCCCCAAGGTTTGGGGGTGCAGGGATATAGGGGGGCCAGTGGGGTCCCTGACTGATGTACAATATATGTGTGAGATACCAGATCATTATCCCCAAGGTTTGGGGGTGCAGGAGTATAGGGGGCCAGTGGGGCTCCCTGACTGATGTACAATATATGTGTGAGATACAGATCATTATCCCCAAGGTTTGGGGGTGCAGGAGTATAGGGGGGCGGGGGCCCCTGACTGATGTACAATATATGTGTGAGATACAGATCATTATCCCCAAGGTTTGGGGGTGCAGGAGTATAGGGGGGCCAGTGGGGTCCCTGACTGATGTACAATATATGTGTGAGATACAGATCATTATCCCCAAGGTTTGGGGGTGCAGGAGTATAGGGGGGCCAGTGGGGTCCCTGACTGATGTACAATATATGTGTGAGATACAGATCATTATCCCCAAGGTTTGGGGGAGCAGGAGTATAGGGGGGCGGGGTCCCTGACTGATGTACAATATATGGTTTGGGGGTGCAGGAGTATAGGGGGGCGGGGGTCCCTGACTGATGTACAATATATGTGTGAGATACAGATCATTATCCCCAAGGTTTGGGGGTGCAGGAGTACAGGGGGGCCAGTGGGGTCCCTGACTGATGTACAATATATGTGTGAGATACAGATCATTATCCCCAAGGTTTGGGGGTGCAGGGGTATAGGGGGGCCAGTGGGGTCCCTGACTGATGTACAATATATGTGTGAGATACAGATCATTATCCCCAAGGTTTGGGGGAGCAGGAGTATAGGGGGGCGGGGTCCCTGACTGATGTACAATATATGGTTTGGGGGTGCAGGAGTATAGGGGGGCGGGGGTCCCTGACTGATGTACAATATATGTGTGAGATACAGATCATTATCCCCAAGGTTTGGGGGTGCAGGAGTACAGGGGGGCCAGTGGGGTCCCTGACTGATGTACAATATATGTGTGAGATACAGATCATTATCCCCAAGGTTTGGGGGTGCAGGAGTATAGGGGGGCCAGTGGGGTCCCTGACTGATGTACAATATATGTGTGAGATACAGATCATTATCCCCAAGGTTTGGGGGAGCAGGAGTATAGGGGGGCGGGGTCCCTGACTGATGTACAATATATGGTTTGGGGGTGCAGGAGTATAGGGGGGCGGGGGTCCCTGACTGATGTACAATATATGTGTGAGATACAGATCATTATCCCCAAGGTTTGGGGGTGCAGGAGTATAGGGGGCCAGTGGGGCCCCTGACTGATGTACAATATATGTGTGAGATACAGATCATTATCCCAAGGTTTGGGGGTGCAGGAGTATAGGGGGGCGGGGGCCCCTGACTGATGTACAATATATGTGTGAGATACAGATCATTATCCCCAAGGTTTGGGGGTGCAGGAGTATAGGGGGGCCAGTGGGTCCCTGACTGATGTACAATATATGTGTGAGATACAGATCATTATCCCCAAGGTTTGGGGGAGCAGGAGTATAGGGGGGCGGGGTCCCTGACTGATGTACAATATATGGTTTGGGGGTGCAGGAGTATAGGGGGGCGGGGGTCCCTGACTGATGTACAATATATGTGTGAGATACAGATCATTATCCCCAAGGTTTGGGGGTGCAGGAGTATAGGGGGGCCAGTGGGGCCCCTGACTGATGTACAATATATGTGTGAGATACAGATCATTATCCCCAAGGTTTGGGGGTGCAGGAGTATAGGGGGGCCAGTGGGGCCCCTGACTGATGTACAATATATGTGTGAGATACAGATCATTATCCCCAAGGTTTGGGGGTGCAGGAGTATAGGGGGGCCAGTGGGGTCCCTGACTGATGTACAATATATGTGTGAGATACAGATCATTATCCCAAGGTTTGGGGGTGCAGGAGTATAGGGGGGCCAGGGGGTCCCTGACTGATGTACAATATATGTGTGAGATACAGATCATTATCCCAAGGTTTGGGGGTGCAGGGTATAGGGGGGCCAGTGGGGTCCCTGACTGATGTACAATATATGTGTGAGATACAGATCATTATCCCCAAGGTTTGGGGTGCAGGAGTATAGGGGGGCCAGTGGGGTCCCTGACTGATGTACAATATATGTGTGAGATACAGATCATTATCCCCAAGGTTTGGGGGTGCAGGAGTATAGGGGGGCCAGTGGGGTCCCTGACTGATGTACAATATATGTGTGAGATACAGATCATTATCCCCAAGGTTTGGGGGTGCAGGAGTATAGGGGGGCCAGTGGGGTCCCTGACTGATGTACAATATCAATATATGTGTGAGATACAGATCATTATCCCCAAGGTTTGGGGGTGCAGGAGTATAGGGGGGCGGGGGGCCCCTGACTGATGTACAATATATGTGTGAGATTACAGATCATTATCCCCAAGGTTTGGGGGTGCAGGAGTATAGGGGGCCAGTGGGGCCCCTGACTGAATGTACAATATATGTGTGAGATACAGATCATTATCCCAAGGTTTGGGGGTGCAGGAGTATAGGGGGGCCAGTGGGGTCCCTGACTGATGTACAATATATGTGTGAGATACAGATCATTATCACCCAAGGTTTGGGGGTGCAGGAGTATAGGGGGGCCAGGGGGGTCCCTGACTGATGTACAATAAATATATGTGTGAGATACAGATCATTATCCCCAAGGTTTGGGGGTGCAGGAGTATAGGGGGGCCAGTGGGGTCCCTGACTGATGTACAATATATGTCGTGAGATACAGATCATTATCCCCAAGGTTTGGGGGTGCAGGAGTATAGGGGGGCCAGTGGGGCCCCTGACTGATGTACAATATAATGTGTGAGATTACAGATCATTATCCCCAAGGTTTGGGGGTGCAGGAGTATAGGGGGGCCAGTGGGGTCCCTGACTGATGTACAATATATGTGTGAGATACAGATCATTATCCCCAAGGTTTGGGGTGCAGGAGTATAGGGGGGCCAGTGGGGTCCCTGAACTGATGTACAATATATGTGTGAGATACAGATCATTATCCCCAGGGTTTGGGGGTGCAGGAGTATAGGGGGGCCAGTGGGGTTCCTGACTGATGTACAATATATGTGTGAGATACAGATCATTATCCCCAAGGTTTGGGGGTGCAGGAGTATAGGGGGCCAGTGGGGTCCCTGACTGATGTACAATATATGTGTGAGATACAGATCATTATCCCCAAGGTTTGGGGGTGCAGGAGTATAGGGGGGCCAGTGGGGTCCCTGACTGATGTACAATATATGTGTGAGATACAGATCATTATCCCCAAGGTTTGGGGGTGCAGGAGTATAGGGGGGCCCCTGACTGATGTACAATATATGGTTTGGGGGTGCAGGAGTATAGGGGTGCAGGAGTATAGGGGGGCGGGGCCCCTGACTGATACCAGTACAGGGATACTATACAGGCCCAGGCGGTTCCGGTTCCGGCCCAATACACAGTACCAGGCTACTGCACCTCACAGTGACCCCCCTGGAGCCCACAGATTGCCAGTTCCGGCCCCCCCCCCCCCATGGTTCTGCCAATGGTACGTTCCAGTACCAGCCAGTGACAGGGGGCTGATGGGTATAGGGACGCTATACAAAGCCCCATACTAAGGGTACAGCTGGGTCAGGCCCAAGTGCCACGGAAGGGGGGGGGGCAGTTAGAGCAGTAGGAGGGCGGGTCGGTAGGTTCCTGGGGGGGCACTTACCGTGCTAATTTGGGCCCCCATTTTACAGGTCAGTCAGGCGGACACGAACTCACAGAACGTCTCAGACTCACTGCAGCAGAGCCACGCCCACTCCGCCGTCAACACTGTACCACCCCCTTATGACTGGCTCCTCCCGCTTTTCTAAAAGAACCACAAGCCAACCAATCGCGTCATCCTCCTCCCTATGTGCCCGCCCCTTGACCAATATGCAAACAGCCTTATCTATGCGCCCGCCCACAGGCCTGCCAAATACAAGGCGCCCTTCCTTGAAACGCAGTATCCCGCCCGGTCCGCCCACCTCTCTATGTCGGCCAATCGCTTTGCAGGTTTATCTGACAGACGCACCCTCCCAAAACTTTGTGCAGCCAATCATTACATATCCTGCCGACCTTCCCAATTCTCCAGCAGAAAGTCAACATTAACAGCTAAACTTACTGTCTAAACATGTTTTGTAAGTCCCTCCCACTTGCCGCTTTCTTATTGGTTAAAAGTTACAAAAGCCCGCCCACTCAGTATTATCCCAACCCACAATTTAAACCAGAAAACCAAGCTGTCCGTCAATAGCTCACCCAAAACAGACACGCCCCCAAGTCTTTACAGTAGCCCAAGCGAAGAGGCAGGGGTGGGGCAGGGCTCCTCCCTTGTCGCGGGTTCCTATTGGCTGCTCCGGGGTGACGTGGGATACTTAGCGGTCTAGCGCTATTAGAGCGAGTGAGTGGGGAGCCGGCCGGAGAGTGACGGGCAGGAACCATGGAGAGTAACAGGTGGGACTGTCACCGGCTGTGTGTTCGGGGCTCTAACTGGGGCAGGGGCTGTACGTGATGTGGGGCCCCTACCTGGGGATGCAGGGCCGGTGAGTGAGGGGCCCCTACCTGGGGATGCAGGGCCGGTGAGTGAGGGGCCCCTACCTGGGGATGCAGGGCCGGTGAGTGAGGGGCCCCTACCTGGGGATGCAGGGCCGGTGAGTGTGGGGCCCCTACCTGGGGATGCAGGGCCGGTGAGTGAGGGGCCCCTACCTGGGGATGCAGGGCCGGTGAGTGAGGGGACCCTACCTGGGGATGCAGGGCCGGTGAGTGAGGGGCCCCTACCTGGGGATGCAGGGCCGGTGAGTGAGGGGACCCTACCTGGGGATGCAGGGCCGGTGAGTGAGGGGCCCCTACCTGGGGATGCAGGGCCGGTGAGTGAGGGGACCCTACCTGGGGATGCAGGGCCGGTGAGTGAGGGGACCCTACCTGGGGATGCAGGGCCGGTGAGTGAGGGGCCCCTACCTGGGGATGCAGGGCCGGTGAGTGAGGGGCCCCTACCTGGGGATGCAGGGCCGGTGAGTGAGGGGCCCCTACCTGGGGATGCAGGGCCGGTGAATGAGGGGCCCCTACCTGGGGATGCAGGGCCGGTGAGTGTGGGGCCCCTACCTGGGGATGCAGGGCCGGTGAGTGAGGGGCCCCTACCTGGGGATGCAGGGCCGGTGAGTGAGGGGCCCCTACCTGGGGATGCAGGGCCGGTGAGTGAGGGGCCCCTACCTGGGGATGCAGGGCCGGTGAGTGAGGGGCCCTACCTGGGGATGCAGGGCCGGTGAGTGAGGGGACCCTACCTGGGGATGCAGGGCCGGTGAGTGAGGGGCCCCTACCTGGGGATGCAGGGCCGGTGAGTGAGGGGACCCTACCTGGGGATGCAGGGCCGGTGAGTGAGGGGACCCTACCTGGGGATGCAGGGCCGGTGAGTGAGGGGCCCCTACCTGGGGATGCAGGGCCGGTGAGTGAGGGGCCCCTACCTGGGGATGCAGGGCCGGTGAGTGAGGGGCCCCTACCTGGGGATGCAGGGCCGGTGAGTGAGGGGCCCCTACCTGGGGATGCAGGGCCGGTGAGTGTGGGGCCCCTACCTGGGGATGCAGGGCCGGTGAGTGTGGGGCCCCTACCTGGGGATGCAGGGCCGGTGAGTGAGGGGCCCCTACCTGGGGATGCAGGGCCGGTGAGTGAGGGGCCCCTACCTGGGGATGCAGGGCCGGTGAGTGAGGGGACCCTACCTGGGGATGCAGGGCCGGTGAGTGAGGGGCCCCTACCTGGGGATGCAGGGCCGGTGAGTGAGGGGCCCCTACCTGGGGATGCAGGGCCGGTGAGTGAGGGGACCCTACCTGGGGATGCAGGGCCGGTGAGTGAGGGGCCCTACCTGGGGATGCAGGGCCGGTGAATGAGGGGCCCCTACCTGGGGATGCAGGGCCGGTGAGTGAGGGGACCCTACCTGGGGATGCAGGGCCGGTGAGTGAGGGGCCCCTACCTGGGGGGGTGGCAGGGGCCGGTGAGTGAGGGGCCCCTACCTGGGGATGCAGGGCCGGTGAGTGAGGGGCCCCTACCTGGGGATGCAGGGCCGGTGAGTGAGGGGCCCCTACCTGGGGATGCAGGGCCGGTGAGTGAGGGGCCCCTACCTGGGGATGCAGGGCCGGTGAGTGTGGGGCCCCTACCTGGGGATGCAGGGCCGGTGAGTGAGGGGCCCCTACCTGGGGATGCAGGGCCGGTGAGTGTGGGGCCCCTACCTGGGGATGCAGGGCCGGTGAGTGAGGGGCCCCTACCTGGGGATGCAGGGCCGGTGAGTGAGGGGCCCCTACCTGGGGATGCAGGGCCGGTGAGTGAGGGGCCCCTACCTGGGGATGCAGGGCCGGTGAGTGAGGGGCCCCTACCTGGGGATGCAGGGCCGGTGAGTGAGGGGCCCCTACCTGGGGATGCAGGGCCGGTGAGTGAGGGGCCCCTACCTGGGGATGCAGGGCCGGTGAGTGAGGGGCCCCTACCTGGGGATGCAGGGCTGGTGAATGAGGGGCCCCTACCTGGGGATGCAGGGCTGGTGAATGAGGGGCCTCTCCTGAGGGGCCAATGTGGGGGCCCAGCGGATTCCGGATTCTGGAGAGGAATATTGGGGGCAAGTGTTACTCAAAGTACCACCATTAGGGGGCCCTAGAGCCTTCTTGGTGTTTCTGGCTTTGCAGCCCCCCAGTATCCGGTGCCCCCCAGTGACTGCAGATCAGGCCTGTATGTGATTCGGAGCTGTAGCTGGCCAATTGCGCTCCCAAGGGGGCCCATTCTACCCCCTGTATATCCAATGGGAAGCAGGTAGGTGGCACCTTGTATGGGGGTTTTATTGTAAGATGAGAAGCCCCCCCCCCCATCTCCCAGTGAGTGGTACATTCCACACTCCCTATCCCATATCCGTGGTTCTGCCCCGGGGCTCTATTCTTAACGCTTTAAACCGGTTTCCCAACTATTTAACGGGCACGGGCGCGGGCACGGGCGCGGGCGCGGGCGCGGGCGGGGGGGGGGGGTAATTGTTTGGGACCAGGATCCAATATCTGATATCGTGCCCAGACCTTCCCTTTAGTGAGGGGGCAATTATCTAAATCTGTGGGTTGGACCATACTAAGTTACACAAGATTTCCCCATAAAACATATGTTGGTTTAGCAAAGATTGGCCCCGGGGTCCTCGCAGGCAGACATGTTTGTATTGAGCCATTGTGGGAGCTGCCATACTACTTATCATGTAAGATGAAACAGCACCCTCTACTGGTGAAATGATATGAATTTTTACTTGGCAGATCTGGGGGATTACTGGGGTCAGGGTCGGACCCCCTACAAGCCGGTTTGTATTGGGTCAGAACATTCTGGCTCAGACAGATCCTGGGTTTATGGTAGATCCGGCCTCATTAGAAGGAATTTGCATTGAGCAGAGCAGTATGTGTGCAGTTCATCCGGCTCCTTCTCTCTTCCCCCCCCAAACCCCCCCCCCCCCCCCGCCCGCCTGCTTAATGCACTGCTGGCACCGACTGCTGCTCTTTGTGGCTTTGACTTCTTACAGATTGTTATCAGTTCCTCTCATGTGATTTGTCTCTCATTTATGCACTGCTGCCCCACCTAGGGACCTGGTACTGTATAACTGAACATTAAATGGATATTGGGGAGTTGTATCAGGAGTCAGAACCAGCAGTGCAGGGAAGGGAAAGGGACAGACACAGTGACAGTTACACATAACTATAAACCCAGTGAGAATGAGGGATGAATGGGTATTGGGGAGTTGTATCAGGAGTCAGAACCAGCAGTGCAGGGAAGGGAAAGGGACAGACACAGTGACAGTTACACATAACTATAAACCCAGTGAGAATGAGGAATGAATGGATATTGGGGAGTTGTATCAGGAGTCAGAACCAGCAGTGCAGGGAAGGGAAAGGGACAGACACAGTGACAGTTACACATAACTATAAACCCAGTGAGAATGAGGGATGAATGGGTATTGGGGAGTTGTATCAGGAGTCAGAACCAGCAGTGCAGGGAAGGGACAGACACAGTGACAGTTACACATAACTATAAACCCAGTGAGAATGAGGAATGAATGGGTATTGGGGAGTTGTATCAGGAGTCAGAACCAGCAGTGCAGGGAAGGGAAAGGGACAGACACAGTGACAGTTACACATAACTATAAACCCAGTGAGAATGAGGAATGAATGGATATTGGGGAGTTGTATCAGGAGTCAGAACCAGCAGTGCAGGAAAGGGACAGACACAGTGACAGTTACACATAACTATAAACCCAGTGAGAATGAGGGATGAATGGATATTGGGGAGTTGTATCAGGAGTCAGAACCAGCAGTGCAGGGAAGGGAAAGGGACAGACACAGTGACAGTTACACATAACTATAAACCCAGTGAGAATGAGGGATGAATGGGTATTGGGGAGTTGTATCAGGAGTCAGAACCAGCAGTGCAGGGAAGGGAAAGGGACAGACACAGTGACAGTTACACATAACTATAAACCCAGTGAGAATGAGGGATGAATGGATATTGGGGAGTTGTATCAGGAGTCAGAACCAGCAGTGCAGGGAAGGGACAGACACAGTGACAGTTACACATAACTATAAACCCAGTGAGAATGAGGGATGAATGGGTATTGGGGAGTTGTAACAGGAGTCAGAACCAGCAGTGCAGGGAAGGGAAAGGGACAGACACAGTGACAGTTACACATAACTATAAACCCAGTGAGAATGAGGGATGAATGGATATTGGGGAGTTGTATCAGGAGTCAGAACCAGCAGTGCAGAGAATGAGGAATGAATGGATATTGCAGTTGCTTTGAATTAAATTTTCTTTCCTTGGGCAAAACACTGGGTTTAAGTTCCCCTTTAATTTCTCCTGTTGCTAATGAAATTGCCTGAGGGGCAATAACGCAGAATTGGATTATTTTTATCTAAGGACACGGGGGTTGAACCATGAACTTTCCAAGCTGTTCAATGAGCTGTGGGACGCAGATGAGAACCGTATGAAGGCCGGGAAGGATTATCGGATCTCCTTGCAGGTAAGCAGCCGGTTCTGCCCCTCGGGCACTCGCCCACTCTGTATCACTGGTCCCCATAGGCCAACACTGCATTAGCCCACCCTGGCACCTACGTACCCCAAGTACTAATTCCCTCTTGTTGCCCCTGTGGGTAATATCTGCATTTATCCCTTCCAGGGCAAAGCTGGGTATGTGCCCGCCGGCTCCAACCAGGCCAGAGACAGCGCCTCGTACCCGCTCTTCCAGTTCGTCGATGAGGAGAAGCTCAGGAGCAGGAAGACATTTGCCAGTAATTCCCTTAGTTGTACTTTCCCTTCTCCTTCCCTCCTGCCCCCTGGGCTCCTACTGCTTTGCTTGTGTGCTGGGCCATAATGGGGCCCAAACCTCCCAGTGTGGGATGTGTGTCATATAGGGTATCTCCCCTGGTGCCACCCACTGCCTGCCTGTCTCCCCCTGGTGCCACCCGCTGCCTGCCTGCCTCCCCCGGTGCCACCCGCTGCCTGCCTGCCTCCCCCGGTGCCACCCGCTGCCTGCCTGTCTCCCCCCGGTGCCACCCGCTGCCTGCCTGTCTCCCCCCGGTGCCACCCGCTGCCTGCCTGTCTCCCCCCGGTGCCACCCGCTGCCTGCCTGTCTCCCCCGGTGCCACCCGCTGCCTGCCTGCCTCCCCCTGGCGCGACCCGCTGCCTGCCTGTCTCCCCCGGTGCCACCCGCTGCCTGCCTGTCTCCCCCGGTGCCACCCGCTGCCTGCCTGCCTCCCCCGGTGCGACCCACTGCCTGCCTGCCTCCCCCGGTGCGACCCACTGCCTGCCTGCCTGTCTCCCCCGGTGCGACCCACTGCCTGCCTGCCTGTCTCCCCCGGTGCGACCCGCTGCCTGCCTGTCTCCCCCGGTGCCACCCGCTGCCTGCCTGCCTCCCCCGGTGCGACCCACTGCCTGCCTGCCTCCCCCGGTGCGACCCACTGCCTGCCTGCATGTCTCCCCCGGTGCGACCCACTGCCTGCCTGCCTGTCTCCCCCGGTGCGACCCGCTGCCTGCCTGCCTGTCTCCCCCGGTGCGACCCGCTGCCTGCCTGTCTCCCCCGGTGCCACCCGCTGCCTGCCTGCCTCCCCCGGTGCGACCCACTGCCTGCCTGCCTCCCCCGGTGCCACCCGCTGCCTGCATGTCTCCCCCGGTGCCACCCGCTGCCTGCCTGTCCCCCCTGGTGTAACCTGCTGTGTCTCCCCCGCGTAGCCTTCATCTCTCTGCTGGATAACTACGAGATGGACACGGGGGTGGCCGAGGTTGTGACTCCAGAGGAAATAGCCGAAAACAACACCTTCCTGGATGCTATTCTGGAAACCAAAGTGATGAAGGTGAGTGGTCCCCGGCAGAGCCATATTGGCCCATTAGCCCCTTCGGCAAAGCCCTAACGGCCCCTCTCTCTGCCCCACAGATCGCACATGACTACTTGGTGAGGAAGAACCAGGCCAAACCCAGCCGTAACGACTTCAAGGCCCAACTCTACACCATTTGGTTCCAGCTGTACTCCCGGGCGCCGGGGCAGGGGTAGGTACCAGGGTGCCTTGCTGGTGTTGCCCCTATGCAAGAAATAGCCAGGGGTATCACACAGCAGTAGGTAGGCTAGCAGGGCAACAAGGAGGCACTTTCTACCACTGGTGGCCATTAAAATGGCAGTTAAGAGTTGTAGTTCCACCATTCCAAGGTACAGTTGTAGTTCAACCATTCGCCTTGCCTTCCAGACCCGATTCCTGCGGCTTTGAGCACGTGTTTGTGGGGGAATCCAAGCGAGGGAAGGAGATAATGGGGCTCCACAACTGGGTCCAGTTCTACCTCCAGGAGAAGAGGAAAACCATCGACTACAAAGGCTACGTGGGGCGGCAGAACAAGAGCCGGGTAAGTCGCCCACCGCTAGGGGGAGGGACACGTTACACGCGCTAACACTCCATATCCTGAGCCGTGTTTCCTGGGGGTGAATTTCTTCCTAGATCACTTTTGACTTTTTTTCGGCAGCAGTGTCTTGCTTTACGGCAGTGCATTAATACCGCTCTCTCTGTCGCTCCGCAGCCGGACCATGACGACCAAGTTCTGAACCTGCAGTTCAGCTGGAAGGAGATGGTGAAGCCCATAGGGAGCAGCTTCATCGGGGTCAGCCCGGAGTTCGAGTTTGCCCTTTACACCGTCGTCTTCCTCACGTCCCAGGAGAAAATGACCCGAGAGGTCGTCCGCGTGGAGGAATACGAAATGCAGATCGTGGTGAATCGCCACGGGCGTTACATAGGCACCGCCTACCCCGTCCTCCTTAGCACCAATAACCCGGATCTGTACTGAGGGGCGTATATTTATTAACACTGGAGATGTTCCCCATAGCAACCAATCAGATTTCAATGGTTGAAAAAACTAAAGCAGAGATGTGATTGGTTGCTATGGACAACACCATCGGTGATGTTTGTCTCCAATGTTAATAAATACACCCCTAAACCTATGTTTACAGCGCTGGAACCGACCCGGTCAGCAATGAGTTAATGGGCATTTTCTGCCCCCCCCCCTCCAGGCTGGAAATCTCTAACTACCCCCAAAGGGACAGTATGCCAGTGCCTTGCTCTGAGAGTGCAGGTAGCACAGCAGGGCCTCTCTAATGTGAAAGTTCTGTATTGTATATTTACTGGATTTTGATTGGTTGGCTGGGAGGGGGCGTTACTATTCTCTCCCAGCCTATATGGGACTTGTTTAGGAGCTTGGAACGACACTGTGCCTTTCTACTTGCACTCATTTTGTTTTAATTGCTTTGTGCTTTGCCTTTAACCATTAAAAGCCAATTAGACTTCTGTGTTGGATGAGAATTACTCCCTTGTGTCTTATTGGTGCTGTGTATTCAGCAGGAACAGCCCCCTAAGTTTGCCCATAGCCTGTACAGAGAGATACCATAAAACTATGGCACATAGGGATTCCCCTGTACTAAGCACAATTCAGCAGGAACAGCCCCCTAAGTTTGCCCATAGCCTGTACAGAGAGATACCATAAAACTATGGCACATAGGGATTCCCCTGTACTAAGCACAATTCAGCAGGAACAGCCCCCCTAAGTTTGCCCATAGCCTGTACAGAGAGATACCATAAAACTATGGCACATAGGGATTCCCCTGTACTGAGCACAATTCAGCAGGAACAGCCCCCTAAGTTTGCTCATAGCCTGTACAGAGAGATACCATAAAACTATGGCACATAGGGATTCCCCTGTACTAAGCACAATTCAGCAGGAACAGCCCCCTAAGTTTGCTCATAGCCTGTACAGAGAGATACCATAAAACTATGGCACATAGGGATTCCCCTGTACTAAGCACAATTCAGCAGGAACAGCCCCCTAAGTTTGCCCATAGCCTGTACAGAGAGATACCATAAAACTATGGCACATAGGGATTCCCCTGTACTAAGCACAATTCAGCAGGAACAGCCCCCTAAGTTTGCTCATAGCCTGTACAGAGAGATACCATAAAACTATGGCACATAGGGATTCCCCTGTACTAAGCACAATTCAGCAGGAACAGGCTCTGTAATGGGCTGCAGAATAAAAAGATAATAATTTGAGTACAAACCGTAGAAGAAACCATGAACATTTTATTGTTGGTTTAGGCAAAGGTAAGTATGCACCAGGGACAGCTCTACTGTCACAGACTCAGTATCCTGACTGTGTTCACTTGGGGGTGTTGCAAAAACAGTTTTTTTTTTGCTGGGTGGCCCTTATTGGTTAGGGTGCCCCTGCTCATTCATCATTGGCCAATTCCCAGGAATGATATTGCCAGCCAATGGGATTGTATTGTTTGCATACGGAGAGCAATACAAGCAAATGCAGCCATTTTACCCCCTAGCACAGTAATATAAGGATCGCTGGAATGTTTGTGGATACAATATATCCATATATTCTATAAAACAGCACTTCATGGACTTCGGGTTTTCATAAAATATTTCCTTTTGCTCCAGAACGAGTTAAAATATAAGCTCTCTCACCTTCTGGAGTCGCCGGAGGACCAATAGGAAACGGCGCTGATCCGGCGCACACACAGACATAAAATGTAGCCGCTATTTACATTCCGGGTGCTGCTGCTCAAACACCCAGTGATCCAATGGCACCGGCTGGTTCCGCCCGTACAACAGGTAGAAACTGGGGGGCCCGGGGGGGGGGGCGCTCAGCTTTTCCTTAAGCTCAGGTCGGTGTTGGGGACCGACGACGCAGAGTGGGAGGAGCTTTCCGCCGCGTCTTCTTTGTGCAGATTAAGGAAAGATGCTCGGGTGATCTGTAGGGTTTTCCTCAGCCACTTGTTTTCCTGCTGCGGGTAAAGAAAAGCTCATTTCAGCCAATCAGCATCAACCGTCTTACATATCCCTCACCTTTTACTTCCTTAAAGGGGATGTTCCCCTTTGAGTTTAGCCTGATCTAGAGAGTGATATTCTGAGATCATTTGCAATTGGTCTTCATTTTTTATTATATGTAGTTTTTTAATTATTTCAGTTTTTGTTTAGAAGCTCTGCAGTTTGGAGTTTTGGCAGCTAGCTGGTTGCTAGGGTCCTAATTACCTTAGGGACCAGGAAGCAGTTAGAATGAGAGGATAATATATGAATAGGGGAGGGGCTGAATAGAAAGATAAGGAATAAAAAGTAACAATAACAATAAAACTGGAGCCTCACAGAGCAATAGGTTTTGGCTGCCGGGGTCAGTTATCCTGTTGCTAGGGTCCAAATTACCTTGGCAACCAGGGATGAGAAACTGGTATATGAATAGGGGAGGGGCTGAATAGAAAGATAAGGAATAAAAAGTAACAATAACAATAAAACTGGAGCCTCACAGAGCAATAGGGTTTGGCTGCCGGGGTCAGTGACCCCCATTTGAAAGCTGCAAAGAGAAGAGGAAGGCAAATAATGTACAAACTATAAGAAATAAATAATGAAGACCAATTGAAAAGTTGCTTGGAATTGGCCATTCTATAACGTACTAAAAGCTACCGCCCCTTTAACCCTTGCTTATGCAAGTTAGGATTAGGATTCAGTGCAGTATTCGGCCAAATCTTTTGCAAAGGATTCGGTGTTAGTGGTGCATTAAGCCCAACCCCCTGGCTCTGTAACCAATGGCGTTGTCTCTTTGCCGAGCCTTCTACTGACTGAGCAGTCTCACAGCCGGCAGGTACCTACCTCCAGTTTAACGATGCGGTCGTGCTCTTGGTTACCCTGCTGCTCGTCGATTTCAATGGCCCGTTTCATTACCGCAGTCATTTCGGTGATTTTCTCTATGTGGGCCTGAAGCTCCTACACGGGGGGGACAATCAGGGGGACGGTCGTTAATTTTCCCATTTGATAATTCTGCACTTTAAATTGGGGGTTGGCCCCCCCTGAATTACAAAGCTTTGGTAGTTACCTGCACTTACGGCATCAGAAACCTTGGGGCCCCGCACAAGTTCATTTAAATGCCCCCCACCATGAACACAAGCGTGTAGTACCAATATTTTAGCCACGCCCCTTGTTTTGGCCACGCCCCTTGTGCACACAATATAAATAGTTCATATACATAGTTGCACTGATTAATGTGCTAATAAGTCAGTTTATTGGGGGTCAGTGGGGTTTGCCCTAAGTTTAACCCTTTCCCACCTACCTCAGGGAGAGAATGTACCTTGGAATGTTGCTCTTTCAGCTTCATAATAATGCCGGGGTCGTCCTTTTTGCTGGCCATCAGCAGGCGGAACATCTGCTCCCGGTACTTACTCATGATGAGTTCCAGGGCCGACTGGTGCTCCTTTAGGGAGGTGCGTAACTCTGTGAGACACAGGGATCAGCTTTGTTACATCTCTGCACTAGCCCCCTCACCTTTAAGTATGTTATAGAATGACCTACTCTAAGCAACTTTTCAATTGGTCTTCATTATTTATTTCTTATAGTTTTTGAATGATTTGCCTTCTTCTTCTGACTCTTTGCAGCTTTCAAAAGGGGGTCACTGACCCCGGGAGCCAAACCCTATTGCTCTGTGAGGCTCCAGATTTATTGTTATTGTTACTTTTTATTCCTTATCTTTCTATTCAGCCCCTCCCCTATTCATATACCTGTCTCCCATCCAAACTACTCCCTGGTTGCTAAGGTAACTCGGACCCTAGCAACCAAATAGCTGCTGAAATTCCAAACTGCAGAGCTCCTAAACTGAAAAGGAAATAACTATAAAACTACAAATAATAAAAAATTAAGACCAATTGCAAACTCTCTACATCATACTAAAAGTTAACTTAAAAGGTGAATCTTCTCCCTATATGCCACATATCATGCTAATTCAATATATAATGCACTATATAAATACATCGAGCCCATAGGCGCCATTGGACAGGAAAATCAAACCTGCCCTATCAGGATCTGCCCAATTTTAGGCCAGACATTGGCCAGGCAGGCCTGGCAGGGGAGCCCATACATGGGCAGATAAGCTGGCGAATCCAACCTTTGTTTTCCTGCTGAAGTTGGCGAATTTGCCGGTTCTCTTGCTGGATGCCAAGGACCAGAGTAGAACGTGGGCGGTGCCGCGCGATCTCATTCAGCTCCTGGACCTCCTCTTGGTACTGTAAATGCAGCAACAGGTCGTGTCACACTCACACTCATACTCAATTGCAGGCTGACATTTCAGCACCTTCCTCTGTCCTGAGCCTCCAGCTTTAAGCGGGGACAACTCCCCAACAGCCACGGGGATGCAGGGAGTTGTAGTCTACACAAGCTGGAGGGCTGCAGATTTAAAAGCAAGGGGCCCGCTGGGCACCAGTAGATAAAGGCTGTGGGTTGGGCATTACCTGTTTCATGGCTTCCACTCGTTTATTCAGCGTAGTCGTCTGCTCAATAAGCACTTCTGCCGCCCCATCGTGTTCCCGCAGTCGCTCCACTAAGGCTTTAGCGTCGGCCAGAACCTTCTCTATGGTACAGCTCATGGTTCCTGGGAAGAACAGGAGTGTGTGAGTGAGGGTGCCAGTCAGTCAGTGAGTGTAGGAGTGAGGGCGCCAGTCAGTCAGTGAGTGTAGGAGTGAGGGTGCCAGTCAGTCAGTGAGTGTAGGAGTGAGGGTACCAGTCAGTCAGTGAGTGTAGGAGTGAGGGTGCCAGTCAGTCAGTGAGTGTAGGAGTGAGGGTGCCAGTCAGTCAGTGAGTGTATGTAGGAGTGAGGGTGCCAGTCAGTGAGTGAGTGTATGTAGGAGTGAGGGTGCCAGTCAGTGAGTGAGTGTATGTAGGAGTGAGGGTGCCAGTCAGTGAGTGTATGTAGGAGTGAGGGTGCCGGTCAGTCAGTGAGTGTAGGAGTGAGGGTGCCAGTCAGTCAGTGAGTGTAGGAGTGAGGGTGCCAGTCAGTCAGTGAGTGTAGGAGTGAGGGTGCCAGTCAGTCAGTGAGTGTAGGAGTGAGGGTGCCAGTCAGTCAGTGAGTGTAGGAGTGAGGGTGCCAGTCAGTGAGTGAGTGTAGGAGTGAGGGTGCCAGTCAGTGAGTGAGTGTATGTAGGAGTGAGGGTGCCAGTCAGTCAGTGAGTGTAGGAGTGAGGGTGCCAGTCAGTCAGTGAGTGTTTGTAAGAGTGAGGGTGCCAGTCAGTCAGTGAGTGTATGTAAGAGTGAGGGTGCCAGTCAGTGAGTGAGTGTATGTAAGAGTGAGGGTGCCAGTCAGTCAGTGAGTGTATGTAGGAGTGAGGGTGCCAGTCAGTCAGTGAGTGTATGTAGGAGTGAGGGTGCCAGTCAGTGAGTGAGCGTATGTAAGAGGGAGGGTGCCAGTCAGTGAGTGAGTGTATGTAGGAGTGAGGGTGCCAGTCAGTGAGTGAGTGTATGTAAGAGGGAGGGTGCCAGTCAGTCAGTGAGTGTATGTAAGAGGGAGGGTGCCAGTCAGTCAGTGAGTGTATGTAAGAGTGAGGGTGCCAGTCAGTCAGTGAGTGTATGTAGGAGTGAGGGTGCCAGTCAGTCAGTGAGTGTATGTAAGAGTGAGGGTGCCAGTCAGTGAGTGAGTGTATGTAAGAGGGAGGGTGCCAGTCAGTGAGTGAGTGTATGTAAGAGTGAGGGTGCCAGTGAGTGAGTGAGGGTGCCAGTCAGTCAGTGAGTGTATGTAGGAGTGAGGGTGCCAGTCAGTGAGTGAGTGTATGTAAGAGGGAGGGTGCCAGTCAGTCAGTGAGTGTATGTAGGAGTGAGGGTGCCAGTCAGTCAGTGAGTGTATGTAAGAGGGAGGGTGCCAGTCAGTCAGTGAGTGTATGTAGGAGTGAGGGTGCCAGTCAGTGAGTGAGTGTATGTAAGAGTGAGGGTGCCAGTCAGTCAGTGAGTGTATGTAAGAGGGAGGGTGCCAGTCAGTGAGTGAGTGTATGTAAGAGTGAGGGTGCCAGTGAGTGAGTGAGGGTGCCAGTCAGTCAGTGAGTGTATGTAGGAGTGAGGGTGCCAGTCAGTCAGTGAGTGTATGTAGGAGTGAGGGTGCCAGTCAGTCAGTGAGTGTATGTAGGAGTGAGGGTGCCAGTCAGTCAGTGAGTGAGTGTATGTAGGAGTGAGGGTGCCAGTCAGTCAGTGAGTGTATGTAAGAGGGAGGGTGCCAGTCAGTCAGTGAGTGTATGTAGGAGTGAGGGTGCCAGTCAGTGAGTGAGTGTATGTAAGAGTGAGGGTGCCAGTCAGTGAGTGAGTGTATGTAAGAGGGAGGGTGCCAGTCAGTGAGTGAGTGTATGTAAGAGTGAGGGTGCCCAGTGAGTGAGTGAGGGTGCCAGTCAGTCAGTGAGTGTATGTAGGAGTGAGGGTGCCAGTCAGTCAGTGAGTGTATGTAGGAGTGAGGGTGCCAGTCAGTCAGTGAGTGTATGTAGGAGTGAGGGTGCCAGTCAGTGAGTGAGTGTATGTAGGAGTGAGGGTGCCAGTCAGTCAGTGAGTGTATGTAGGAGTGAGGGTGCCAGTCAGTCAGTGAGTGTATGTAGGAGTGAGGGTGCCAGTCAGTGAGTGAGTGTATGTAGGAGTGAGGGTGCCAGTCAGTGAGTGAGTGTATGTAGGAGTGAGGGTGCCAGTCAGTGAGTGAGTGTATGTAGGAGTGAGGGTGCCAGTCAGTGAGTGAGTGTATGTAGGAGTGAGGGTACCAGTCAGTGAGTGAGTGTATGTAGGAGTGAGGGTGCCAGTCAGTGAGTGAGTGTATGTAGGAGTGAGGGTGCCAGTCAGTCAGTGAGTGTATGTAGGAGTGAGGGTGCCAGTCAGTCAGTGAGTGTATGTAGGAGTGAGGGTGCCAGTCAGTCAGTGAGTGTATGTAGGAGTGAGGGTGCCAGTCAGTCAGTGAGTGTATGTAGGAGTGAGGGTGCCAGTCAGTGAGTGAGTGTATGTAGGAGTGAGGGTGCCAGTCAGTCAGTGAGTGTATGTAGGAGTGAGGGTGCCAGTCAGTGAGTGAGTGTATGTAGGAGTGAGGGTGCCAGTCAGTCAGTGAGTGTATGTAAGAGGGAGGGTGCCAGTCAGTGAGTGAGTGTATGTAAGAGGGAGGGTGCCAGTCAGTGAGTGAGGGTGCCAGTCAGTCAGTGAGTGTATGTAGGAGTGAGGGTGCCAGTCAGTCAGTGAGTGTATGTAAGAGGGAGGGTGCCAGTCAGTCAGTGAGTGTATGTAGGAGTGAGGGTGCCAGTCAGTCAGTGAGTGTATGTAAGAGGGAGGGTGCCAGTCAGTGAGTGAGTGTATGTAGGAGTGAGGGTGCCAGTCAGTGAGTGAGTGTATGTAAGAGGGAGGGTGCCAGTCAGTGAGTGAGTGTATGTAAGAGGGAGGGTGCCAGTCAGTGAGTGAGTGTATGTAGGAGTGAGGGTGCCAGTCAGTCAGTGAGTGTATGTAGGAGTGAGGGTGCCAGTCAGTGAGTGAGTGTATGTAGGAGTGAGGGTGCCAGTCAGTGAGTGAGTGTATGTAAGAGGGAGGGTGCCAGTCAGTGAGTGAGTGTATGTAGGAGTGAGGGTGCCAGTCAGTGAGTGAGTGTATGTAAGAGGGAGGGTGCCAGTCAGTGAGTGAGTGTATGTAGGAGTGAGGGTGCCAGTCAGTGAGTGAGTGTATGTAAGAGGGAGGGTGCCAGTCAGTCAGTGAGTGAGTGTAGGAGTGAGGGTGCCAGTCAGTCAGTGAGTGTATGTAAGAGGGAGGGTGCCAGTCAGTGAGTGAGTGTATGTAAGAGTGAGGGTGCCAGTCAGTGAGTGAGTGTATGTAGGAGTGAGGGTGCCAGTCAGTCAGTGAGTGTATGTAGGAGTGAGGGTGCCGGTGAGTGAGTGAGTGAGTGAGGGTGCCAGTGAGTGAGGGTGCCAGTGAGTGAGGGTGCCAGCCATTGCCCGTACTTACCCTGTCACCCCACAAGCGGCAGATTCGGTCCCAGAGCTCCCAGCCCTTCCGTTTCCGCCCTGGTCCCGTCAGTGAAGCCAAACTCAGCTGAAACCGCAGGTGACGCTACGCGCATGCCTTCTGAGAACCTGTCAAGGACGTCACTTCCGGTGCAAAGGGCCGCCCTGAATATAATTCCGACTGGAAAACTGTATTTCACAGACGTTTCGCTGCTAGAGGTCCGGCTCCCTACAGCGCAAAGCCCTCTTGTAGCGGATATTCGCTCACAGTATCTTCCTGCTCATCTATTAAATTAGCCAATCACTGTATCTCCAGGCGATTAGTGCCCGCCCCCCTGGATAAGATCTACTAAAAACAGAAAGCGGCAGGGACCAAACAGCATGAAAGGGCAAAACGTACGATTAATGGGGTAGCGATGAGCTGCTCAGGCCTGTGACGGGAGGTGAGTAGGGAAGGACACAGGGGTACCCAGGGGCACCCTAGGACTTGTGGGACGGGAGTGCAGGGGGGGCAGGATTTGGGGAGTAGAACTGGGAAGAGAATTTGAGGGAAATGGAAGGTGGGGGGGGGGGGGGGTTCTACAGTTCATGAGTCTGAATAGTATGAGAGGTGGGAGCTGCCCTACTGCTTGTGTAGCCCCGGCACCAACATGTCTTCTCTCTCCCTGTAAGGTCAGAATGGTGAGAAAAGGAGACACCCCAGGTGCATCCAGACTCCCTGCATCTCGTCTGTAACGGCCATTGTGTTCCCCCCATCCCTGCATCACCCCAGCCCAGGGGGCAAAGGGTAAGTACCATGGATATGAAATATATACTGCACTCCATAGGTACAACTGGTTACATTGAATTGTAAGCTCACTGGGACTGAGGGGAATGTGATGGGGACCTTAGATTGTAAGCTCACTGGGGCAGGGACTGATGGGAATGGGATAGGGACCTTAGATTGTAAGCTCACTGGGGCAGGGACTGATGGGAATGGGATAGGGACCTTAGATTGTAAGCTCACTGGGGCAGGGACTGATGGGAATGGGATAGGGACCTTAGATTGTAAGCTCACTGGGGCAGGGGCTGATGGGAATGGTATAGGGGCCTTAGATTGTAAGCTCACTGGGGCAGGGGCTGATGGGAATGGGATAGGGACCTTAGATTGTAAGCTCACTGGGGCAGGGGCTGATGGGAATGGTATGGGGCCTTAGATTGTAAGCTCACTGGGGCAGGGACTGATGGGAATGGTATAGGGGCCTTAGATTGTAAGCTCACTGGGGCAGGGGCTGATGGGAATGGGATAGGGACCTTAGATTGTAAGCTCACTGGGGCAAGGGGCTGATGGGAATGGGATAGGGACCTTAGATTGTAAGCTCACTGGGGCAGGGACTGATGGGAATGTGATAGGGACCTTAGATTGTAAGCTCACTGGGGCAGGGACTGATGGGAATGGGATAGGGACCTTAGATTGTAAGCTCACTGGGGCAGGGGCTGATGGGAATGGGATAGGGACCTTAGATTGTAAGCTCACTGGGGCAGGGGCTGATGGGAATGGGATAGGGCCCTTAGATTGTAAGCTCACTGGGGCAGGGGCTGATGGGAATGGGATAGGGCCCTTGGATTGTAAGCTCACTGGGGCAGGGACTGATGGGAATGGGATAGGGACCTTAGATTGTAAGCTCACTGGGGCAGGGGCTGATGGGAATGGGATAGGGACCTTAGATTGTAAGCTCACTGGGGCAGGGACTGATGGGAATGTGATAGGGACCTTAGATTGTAAGCTCACTGGGGCAGGGACTGATGGGAATGGGATAGGGACCTTAGATTGTAAGCTCACTGGGGCAGGGGCTGATGGGAATGTGATAGGGACCTTAGATTGTAAGCTCACTGGGGCAGGGGCTGATGGGAATGGATAGGGACCTTAGATTGTAAGCTCACTGGGGCAGGGGCTGATGGGAATGGGATAGGGACCTTAGATTGTAAGCTCACTGGGGCAGGGACTGATGGGAATGGGATAGGGACCTTAGATTGTAAGCTCACTGGGGCAGGGACTGATGGGAATGGGATAGGGACCTTAGATTGTAAGCTCACTGGGGCAGGGACTGATGGGAATGGGATAAGGACCTTAGATTGTAAGCTCACTGGGGCAGGGACTGATGGGAATGGGATAGGGACCTTAGATTGTAAGCTCACTGGGGCAGGGACTGATGGGAATGGGATAGGGACCTTAGATTGTAAGCTCACTGGGGCAGGGACTGATGGGAATGTGATAGGGTAAATATAAATTCAAGGTACAGTTGCAATAAGTTAAGAATCAAAGAGACAAGAGGATAGAGGTCCCTGCCCCATAGAGCTTACAATCTAATTGAATGAATGATACCCTTTAATCTGTCAGACTAGATTGTATGAGACTAGATTGAGCCAATCTTGGGGAGGGGTTATGGTGCCGCATCTCAGTAAGGAAATCTTTGCCTTTAGACAAGATGAAGACTTTCTCGGAGTCGCACAAGACGGTGTTCGTGGTGGATCACTGCCCGTATATGTCGGAGTCGTGCCGGCAGCACGTGGAGTTCGATATGCTCACCAAGAACCGCACTCAGGGGATCATCCCCCTGGCGCCCATCTCCAAGTCCCTGTGGACGTGTGCCATAGAAGCTTCCATGGAATATTGTAGGATCATGTACGATATATTTCCCTTCAGAAAACTGGTACGTGGGTTTATTTCTCCTTTAACCAACAGACATTCACACAGCACCTTCCTGCCCCTAATGCCCTTATTCTGGGCTTGTTTCCTCTCCCAGGGAACCCCCCCCCGTACCTCCCCCAGATACCCGGGGAACCCCCCCCCCCGTACCTCCCCCAGATACCCGGGGAACCCCCCCCCCGTACCTCCCCCAGATACCCGGGGAACTCCCCCCTGTACCTCCCCCAGATACCCGGGGAACTCCCCCCTGTACCTCCCCCAGATACCCGGGGAACTCCCCCCTGTACCTCCCCCAGATACCCGGGGAACCCCCCCCCCGTACCCCCCCAGATACCCGGGGCACATAAGGCTCAGAGCTGACAGTTAGAGACTCACTTCTCCCGCAGGTGAATTTCATTGTCAGTGACTCCGGGTCTCGCACACTGAATTCCTGGAATCAGGAAGACCAGAATCTGCAAGAGGTGAGTGATTTTATATTGAGTCCCCCGCTGCCCCCGGCGCTGTAACTCCCCCGCTGCCCCCGGCGCTGTAACTCCCCCGCTGCCCCCCGGCGCTGTAACTCCCCCGCTGCCCCCGGCGCTGTAACTCCCCCGCTGCCCCCGGCGCTGTAACTCCCCCGCTGCCCCCCCGGCGCTGTAACTCCCCCGCTGCCCCGGCGCTGTACCCCGCTGCCCCGGCGCTGTAACTCCCCCGCTGCCCCCCGGCGCTGTAACTCCCCCGCTGCCCCCCGGCGCTGTAACTCCCCCGCTGCCCCCCGGCGCTGTAACTCCCCCGCTGCCCCCGGCGCTGTAACTCCCCCGCTGCCCCCCGGCGCTGTAACTCCCCCGCTGCCCCCCGGCCGCTGTAACTCCCCCGCTGCCCCCCGGCGCTGTAACTCCCCGTGCCCCCGGCGCTGTAACTCCCCCTGCCCCCGGCGCTGTAACTCCCCCGCTGCCCCCGGCGCTGTAACTCCCCGCTGCCCCCCGGCGCTGTAACTCCCCCGCTGCCCCCGGCGCTGTAACTCCCCCGCTGCCCCCCGGCGCTGTAACTCCCCCCGCTGCCCCCCGGCGCTGTAACTCCCCCGCTGCCCCCCGGCGCTGTAACTCCCCCGCTGCCCCCGGCGCTGTAACTCCCCCGCTGCCCCCGGCGCTGTAACTCCCCCGCTGCCCCCGGCGCTGTAACTCCCCCGCTGCCCCGGCGCTGTAACTGGTATAGATTGGTAGTTTTCTGTTACTGCTTTGGGGGCAGTGATCTGTGAGCGCCGGTCTTATTATGTTCTTGTTCCCAATGCAGCTAATGGCCGCTTTAGCCGTTATCGGACCGCCCAACCCGCGCGCAGACCCGGAGTGCTGCAGTATCCTGCATGGGCTGGTGGAGGCCGTTGAATCCCTGTGTAAAATAACCGATTATCAGCACGAATCCAGGACTGAGCTGATGGAGAACGCCGACCGGGTGGCGAATAGGGGGCGCATCATCTGCATCACCAATGCCAAAAGGTGCCCCCCCCAGAATCAATGTAAAGGGTTCAACTCCGAGCATTCCCCGGCTTGCTTGGTGGACTCCCAGCATTCCCCGGCTTGCTTGGTGGACTCCCAGCATTCCCCGGCTTGCTTGGTGGACTCCCAGCATTCCCCGGCTTGCTTGTTGGACTCCCAGCATTCCCCGGCTTGCTTGGTGGACTCCCAGCATTCCCCGGCTTGCTTGGTGGACTCCCAGCATTCCCCGGCTTGCTTGGTGGACTCCCAGCATTCCCTGTTGTAGCTCAGGCAGGTTGTGGGTGCTGAGATAGATAGGGAGTTTGGTGCTGCCCAGCTCAGGCTTTGGAATTTCTGGTTCTGACACGGTTGCTATGGCACAGGAGGATGACTGTTGCTGTTAGTTCATTGTTTTGTCCTGTTTGTTGCAGTGACAGCCACGTCCAGATGCTGGAGGACTGCGTCAATGAGACGATCCACGAACATAACAAACTGGCCGCCGGGTCGGATCAGTAAGTACCAGCATCCCCAGTAATACACGGAGCTGGAAATTCTTGTTTCATTTTATAGACCCATTAGCAGTGTCCCAACTCAGAACCTTCCCCTGGGTAAGTGAATCCAATCTCCCCCCAGTACTTACCCAGGTACAGAGCTCTGATTCTCTGTACTTCCTGCTCCTGGGCTGCTCTCTTTCCCATGGTCAGGCAGGAACCTCCCCCTGGGTAAGTGAATCCAATCTCCCCCCAGTACTTACCCAGGTACAGAGCTCTGATTCTCTGTACTTCCTGCTCCTGGGCTGCTCTCTTTCCCATGGTCAGGCAGGAACCTCCCACTGGGTAAGTGAATCCAATCTCCCCCCAGTACTTACCCAGGTACAGAGCTCTGATTCTCTGTACTTCCTGCTCCTGGGCTGCTCTCTTTCCCATGGTCAGGCAGGAACCTCCCCCTGGGTAAGTGAATCCAATCTCCCCCCAGTACTTACCCAGGTACAGAGCTGTGATTCTCTGTACTTCCTGCTCCCGGGCTGCTCTCTTTCCCATGGTCAGGCAGGAACCCCCCCTGGGTAAGTGAATCCAATCTCCCCCCAGTACTTACCCAGGTACAGAGCTCTGATTCTCTGTACTTCCTGCTCCTGGCTGCTCTCTTTCCCATGGTCAGGCAGGAACCTCCCCCTGGGTAAGTGAATCCAATCTCCCCCCAGTACTTACCCAGGTACAGAGCTCTGATTCTCTGTACTTCCTGCTCCTGGGCTGCTCTCTTTCCCATGGTCAGGCAGGAACCTCCCCCTGGGTAAGTGAATCCAATCTCCCCCCAGTACTTACCCAGGTACAGAGCTGTGATTCTCTGTACTTCCTGCTCCCGGGCTGCTCTCTTTCCCATGGTCAGGCAGGAACCCCCCCTGGGTAAGTGAATCCAATCTCCCCCCAGTACTTACCCAGGTACAGAGCTCTGATTCTCTGTACTTCCTGCTCCTGGGCTGCTCTCTTTCCCATGGTCAGGCAGGAACCCCCCCCCTGGGTAAGTGAATCCAATCTCCCCCCAGTACTTACCCAGGTACAGAGCTCTGATTCTCTGTACTTCCTGCTCCTGGGCTGCTCCCATGGTCAGGGGGGAGGTATTATCCCATTTAGATTTGTCTGTAAAGGGGAAGTAAACCTGTAGCAGGTGTGGGCATGATGAGATTTGTTTCATATTAACAGCAGAATGTTCTTGTTAAGTCTCATGCAGATACAGAAATGCCATCTGGTGCTGATCCACACTTACCCCGTGGGAGAAGACAGCCTGGTATCCGATCGTCCCAAGAAGGAGGTAAACCTTGAACTGCCTTAACTGCAGTAGAAAATGTACTAATCCAGGTACTTCCTGCTCCTGGGCTGCTCTCTTTCCCATGGTCAGACAAGAACTTTCCCAATTCCCCCCTAGTACTTACCCAGATACAGATCACTTAGTCTCAGTACTTCTTGTCCTGGGCTGCTCTCCATTGGTCAGGTGGAGGGGACCTGATCCTGAGTGGGAGGGTCAGGGTATACCTGGCCATGGGAAAGAGAGCAGCCCAGGAGCAGGAAGTAGAGAGAATCCCTCACATACTGCTCCTATTGGGGCTGATGCTGAAGAGCCCATTACATTGGTATATATTCCTGATGGCTAATGGCCACTCCCACCCACTGTGGAGGGGGGGGCATGAAGCTCTAACTGTACCCCATACCCCCCAGCTCTCCAACGTGTTGATCAGCGAGGTGCACAGCGTCAAGGCCGGCCGCCATCTTTCCACCAAACTCAACCAGTTGGTCCAGCTGCACTTCGACCTGGCTTCCACCACCATTACCAACATTCCCATGAAGGTATGTTCCGCCCCGCCCCCCCTGCTCACAAGCTCCGCCTCTTAAACCGTTTGCTGAAACTCTCTTGACTATTTTATTTGGTTTTTATTCCGTTTATTTCCCTCTCCATATCATGTTTTTTTGTTTCCCACTAGCCCACACTCAGTGTCTGTGATCAGGTTAGTGCTTCTCGGCAACCGCCTCCCCCCGACATCAGTGTCCCCAAGTGAGCCCCACCTCAGTGTCCCCAAGTGAGAAGGCTGTGAGCCTCTTCCCCGGAGGGACCCCTCTTCTTCTGTCGCCCCCTAGTTCCCTATAGACCCCGCCCCCGTGTGTGTGTCCTTGTGTTGTGCCAGCCTACTCGCAGCCGGAGATTAGACCCCGCCTCCCGTGAGTCGTACCCTGTGCTTATACAAGCGTGTGAACCCCGCCCGCATTACTAACCCCGCCCTCTTAGCGGCAGGAACATGCGTCGGGCACAGAGACATACTTACCCTTTAGCTTCTCTGTTATTGGTCTTTTTCTGGGCTGTTTTGGTTTCTTTTGATCATTTTTCCCGATTCTTCTCTTTTTTTTTTTTTTTTTTTTCCCCCCACCCCCGTGTAAATGCGCACGTTTGTACCCTCTCGCTTTCCTTCCCCCCGTTAAGGAAGAGCAACATGCAAACACGTCCGCAAACTACGATGTGGAGCTTCTGCACCACAAAGAGGCGCATGTCGAGTTCAACAAAAGTGGTGAGTGTCCCCCTCCCCCTATGTCACTGCTGGAGAGAGGCAAGGGTTAAACCCCTGGTGTAGGGTGAGCCACTTCTTACAGCAGCCCCCCTGGCATTCCCACTACCCAGAGGCACAAACAGCCCCCCCAGCCCAATAAATAGTGACTGTCTGTGGCACCTTACAGCCCCCCCGGCATTCCCAGTACCCAGAGGCACAAACAGCCCCCCCAGCCCAATAAATAGTGACTGTCTGTGCCACCTTACAGCCCCCCCGGCATTCCCAGTACCCAGAGGCACAAACAGCCCCCCCAGCCCAATAAATAGTGACTGTCTGTGGCACTTTACAGCCCCCCTGGCATTCCCAGTACCCAGAGGCACAAACAGCCCCCCCCCCAGCCCAATAAATAGTGACTGTCTGTGGCACCTTACAGCCCCCCCGGCATTCCCAGTACCCAGAGGCACAAACAGCCCCCCCAGCCCAATAAATAGTGACTGTCTGTGGCACCTTACAGCCCCCCTGGCATTCCCAGTACCCAGAGGCACAAACAGCCCCCCCCCCAGCCCAATAAATAGTGACTGTCTGTGGCACCTTACAGCCCCCCCGGCATTCCCAGTACCCAGAGGCACAAACAGCCCCCCCAGCCCAATAAATAGTGACTGTCTGTGGCACCTTACAGCCCCCCTGGCATTCCCAGTACCCAGAGGCACAAACAGCCCCCCCACAGCCCAATAAATAGTGACTGTCTGTGGCACCTTACAGCCCCCCTGGCATTCCCAGTACCCAGAGGCACAAACAGCCCCCCCCCCAGCCCAATAAATAGTGACTGTCTGTGGCACCTTACAGCCCCCCTGGCATTCCCAGTGCCCAGAGGCACAAACAGCCCCCCCCCAGCCCAATAAATAGTGACTGTCTGTGGCACCTTACAGCCCCCCTGGCATTCCCAGTACCCAGAGGCACAAACAGCCCCCCCCCCCAGCCCAATCAATAATTGGGGAAATCGAGGTTCTGTTGGCTCTTGCTGGGCTCCCTGGGAGCTGTGGCCCCTGGTGCGGTCTAATGATAGTGCACTTGCTCTATTCAGCAGGGGAAGGCTACAACGGCAGCAGCAGCAGAGAGAACTGCCTGAAGGAGACGGTGACGCTGAAGTGGTGCACCCCCAGGACCAACAGTGTGGGTGAGTCCAAAGGGTCCAGTTGAAGCTACAGGACAGGGCTGATTAGTAATTGATTCACAGCATAGACACCAGTGCAGTCTGCATCAGAATTGATCCATAATTAGCCCTTATATGGCAGACGAACCTCACTTTCTGCTTGATGCCTCGCCCCGCCCCCATGCTTAGCTTTTCAGCAGCAGCCCACTGAGCACGTGCGGTGCCACCGGCACACCCAAGATGGCCGAACAAGAGCAAAGATGGGGACCAAATGTAAAGGCCTGCATCTTTAAGGCTGGTACTTCTATATTAAAGGGGTAGTTCACCTTTAAATCTACTTTTAGCTCTCCAGTTTAGAATTTCAGCAGTTATCCGGTTGCTAGGGTCTTGTATATCTTAGCAACCAGGCAGCGGTTTGAAAGAGATAGAAGGGGGGCTGAAAGAAAAGGCAAAAAATGTTAAAGAATAAATAAAGAAGGCCAATTGCAAGGTTGCTAGGGATAGGGCATTGAACCACCCCTTTCAATACAGCCAGGTTCATTGTTAGGCTTTGGTTGTCCTTTAAATAAATGCTACCTATTCATTATACCCTGGAACAGTGGCCAATCAGGTCTCGTATCTCTTCTCTGCCCCTCCCAGAGCTGCACTATTGCACGGGAGCGTTCCGGATTTCCCCGGTGGATGTAAATAGCCGGCCCTCCTCCTGCCTCACCAACTTCCTGTTGAATGGTAAGTAGGCGGGCAGTTGGGCGGGGCTTGTCAGCTGGGACTACAAATCCCAGCAGGGACTGGGGGTGTGCAGGCCCACCGGCCTATCAGCAGGTAGCATTTACTGGTCACCTGTTTAACAGCAAACATTTCATTGGTTGCTATAGGTTACTGTTCCTGAGCCTTTTATTACATAGGGGGGGTCAGCATCTGCGTTAAAGGGGAAGTGTTTTTGTGATTTACATGAATGAACAGCAGAGGGCGCTGCCCAGTAAAAACTTCCATTAACCCTTTGTAGGTCGATCTGTGCTGCTGGAACAGCCGCGAAAATCCGGCTCCAAAGTGATCAGCCACATGCTGAGCAGCCACGGCGGCGAGATCTTCCTGCACGTGCTCAGTAGCTCCCGCTCCATCCTGGAGGACCCCCCGTCTATCAGCGAGGGCTGCGGGGGCAGAGTGACCGATTATAGGATCACGGTATGGTTATTGTAGCTGGCAAGACCTGGCACTGACAGGAAGAAAAATGGCTGTTGACTTTATTTCCTGGGATGGGCGGGACGAGTTTTTATTGGCTCTCGGGGGCCAATAGAGTTAGTCTTGGGGTAATTGGGGTAAGTAGCATTCATTCTCCCCTTCCCAATAGGACTTTGGCGAGTTTATGAGGGAGAACCGATTGATGCCATTTGCAGAGCCGCGTTATTGCATGGACGGTGGCCCGGAGGTGCCGCTGGAACGGGCCAAGGAGCAGCTGGAGAGGCACACGCGCTATTGGCCCATGATCATCTCGCAGACCACCATATTTAACATGCAGGCGGTGAGTTGGCGCATTGGATTAACTTCCCCCTTAATCCAGATTAAAGGGGAAGTTAACCCTTCCGCTCGAACCAATGATTATTCAGCCTCATCCTAACCTTTAGGCTGCGGCATAGAAAGAGTCAAAAATAAAAAAATGCACATTCGCCCCCTCACCCGTTTCCCAGAAATCTCCAGGAAAAGGAGGGACCATTTGTCTGCGCCGTGTAGGGGGAAACCCCCAGGAAACCACATGGAAAAGTCCCAATAACCAGAATGTTCCCTGAGGTTCCGAGCGGCTCCCAAATACACACGGGGGGAGGGTATATAAATAATGTAGATTTGGGGGCGCAGAGCCCTGGCCCCAACCCAACTGAACCCCCGTGGGATGAATTGGAACCCCGATTGAGAGCCTGATCCCCCAACATTAGTTCCCAACCTCACTAATGCTCTTTTGGCTGAATGGCAGCAACTCCCAGCAACCCTTCTGACATCTAGTGGGAAGGGGCAGTTATAGCAGTAAGGGGAGGAGTTTCAGGGGAGTAGGGGCAGTTATCGCAGCAAAGGGAGGGGCTCCTGGACAGTAGGGGCAGTTATAGCAGCAAAGGGAGGGGCTCCAGGAGAGTAGGGGCAGTTATAGCAGCAAAGGGAGGGGATCCAGGAGAGTAGGGGCAGTCATAGCAGCAAAGGGAGGGGCTCCAGGAGAGTAGGGGCAGTTATAGCAGCAAAGGGAGGGTCTCCAGGGGAGTAGAGGCAGTTATAGCAGCAAAGGGAGGGGCTCCAGGAGAGTAGGGGCAGTTATAGTAGCAAAGGGAGGGGCTCCAGGAGAGTAGGGGCAGTTATAGCAGCAAAGGGAGGGTCTCCAGGGGAGTAGAGGCAGTTATAGCAGCAAAGGGAGGGGCTCCAGGAGAGTAGGAGCAGTTATAGCAGCAGAACCCCGACTGTGAGCCTGATCCCCAACATCATTGCCCAACCTCACTAATGCTCTTTTGGCTGAATGGCAGCAACCCTTCTGTCATCTAGTGGGAAGGGGCAGTTAAAGCAGCAAAGGGAGGGGCTCCAGGAGAGTAGGGGCAGTTATAGCAGCAAAGGGAGGGGCTCCAGGAGAGTAGGGGTAGTTATAGCAGCAAAGGGAGGGGCTCCAGGGGAGTAGGGGCAGTTATAGCAGCAAAGGGAGGGGCTCCAGGGGAGTAGGGGCAGTTATAGCAGCAAAGGGAGGGGCTCCAGGGGAGTAGGGGCAGTTATAGCAGCAAAGGGAGGGGCTCCAGGGGAGTAGGGGCAGTTATAGCAGCAAAGGGAGGGGCTCCAGGGGAGTAGGGGCAGTTATAGCAGCAAAGGGAGGGGCTCCAGGGGAGTAGGGGCAGTTATAGCAGCAAAGGGAGGGACTCCAGGGGAGTAGGGGCAGTTATAGCAGCAAAGGGAGGGGCTCCAGGAGAGATGGGGCAGTTATAGCAGCAAAGGGAGGGGCTCCAGGAGAGTAGGGGCAGTTATAGCAGCAAAGGGAGGGACTCCAGGGGAGTAGGGGCAGTTATAGCAGCAAAGGGAGGGGCTCCAGGAGAGTAGGGGCAGTTATAGCAGCAAAGGGAGGGGCTCCCAGGAGAGTAGGGGCAGTTATAGCAGCAAAGGGAGGGACTCCAGGGGAGTAGGGGCAGTTATAGCAGCAAAGGGAGGGGCTCCAGGAGAGTAGGGGCAGTTATAGCAGCAAAGGGAGGGGCTCCAGGAGAGTAGGGGCAGTTATAGCAGCAAAGGGAGGGTCTCCAGGGGAGTAGGGGCAGTTATAGCAGCAGAACCCCGACTGTGAGCCTGATCCCCAACATCATTGCCCAACCTCACTAATGCTCTTTTGGCTGAATGGCAGCAACCCTTCTGTCATCTAGTGGGAAGGGGCAGTTAAAGCAGCAAAGGGAGGGGCTCCAGGAGAGTAGGGGCAGTTATAGCAGCAAAGGGAGGGGCTCCAGGAGAGTAGGGGCAGTTATAGCAGCAAAGGGAGGGGCTCCAGGGGAGTAGGGGCAGTTATAGCAGCAAAGGGAGGGGCTCCAGGGGAGTAGGGGCAGTTATAGCAGCAAAGGGAGGGGCTCCAGGGGAGTAGGGGCAGTTATAGCAGCAAAGGGAGGGGCTCCAGGGGAGTAGGGGCAGTTATAGCAGCAAAGGGAGGGGCTCCAGGGGAGTAGGGGCAGTTATAGCAGCAAAGGGAGGGGCTCCAGGGGAGTAGGGGCAGTTATAGCAGCAAAGGGAGGGACTCCAGGGGAGTAGGGGCAGTTATAGCAGCAAAGGGAGGGGCTCCAGGAGAGTAGGGGCAGTTATAGCAGCAAAGGGAGGGATTCCAGGAGAGTAGGGGCAGTTATAGCAGCAAAGGGAGGGGCTCCAGGACAGTAGGGGCAGTTATAGCAGCAAGGGGAGGGATTCCAGGAGAGTAGGGGCAGTTATAGCAGCAAGGGGAGGGTCTCCAGGTGCCCAGATACTTTTGACCACATACCTCCATATGTAATTAAAGGTACAAAGTTTGCCCGGGAGGCAGTAACCCATAGCAACCAATAAAGTGTTTGCTTTTTGAACAGGTGACCAGTAAATGCTGCCTGCTGATTGGTTGCTATGGGTCACTGCTCCTGGGCTAATTGGTGCCCATAGTATAAATAGCCGACACGATAATAAATACCGGTGCCCCCGCTCCCCCCGTATCCCCGGTGCAGGTGGTGCCGCTCGCCAGCGTGATAGTGAAGGAGTCGCTGAGTGAGGAGGACGTGCTCAACTGCCAGAAAACCATCTATAACTTGGTCGATATGGAACGGAAAAACGACCCCCTCCCCATCTCCACGGCTGGGACCCGAGGGAAAGGCCCAAAGAGGTGAATTTCTTATCTATAGACTGAACGGGTCGGTTCCCCTCTAACGAGACTTTTAGTATGGACTAGGTTATAATATTTGCAATTGGTCTTCATTTTTTATCTTTTGTTGTTTTTGAATTTAGTTAGCATTTTGGCCCGCAGCTATCTGATTGCTGGGGTCCAGTTTACCCTAGCAACCTGGCAATGGTTTGAATGACAGACCCAGTCTGTCATTCAAACCATTGCCTGTTTGTTATGACTAGGAGAGGCTTGATAAAGGAAGCTGCTGGGCTCAGTGACCCCCATTTGGGGCAGAGCTATTGGTACATTTATACACATGGGGAGGATTTATTGGTACATTTATACACATGGGGTGGAGCTATTGGTACATTTATACACATGGGGAGGATTTATTGGTACATTTATACACATGGGGTGGAGCTATTGGTACATTTATACACATGGGGCAGAGCTATTGGTACATTTATACACATGGGGCAGAGCTATTGGTACATTTATACACATGGGGCAGAGCTATTGGTACATTTATACACATGGGGCAGAGCTATTGGTACATTTATACACATGGGGTGGAGCTATTGGTACATTTATACACATGGGGTGGAGCTATTGGTACATTTATACACATGGGGCAGAGCTATTGGTACATTTATACACATGGGGCGGAGCTATTGGTACATTTATACACATGGGGCGGAGCTATTGGTACATTTATACACATGGGGCAGAGCTATTGGTACATTTATACACATGGGGCAGAGCTATTGGTACATTTATACACATGGGGAGGATTTATTGGTACATTTATACACATGGGGTGGAGCTATTGGTACATTTATACACATGGGGAGGAGTTATTGGTACATTTATACACATGGGGTGGAGCTATTGGTACATTTATACACATGGGGAGGATTTATTGGTACATTTATACACATGGGGTGGAGCTATTGGTACATTTATACACATGGGGCAGAGCTATTGGTACATTTATACACATGGGGCAGAGCTATTGGTACATTTATACACATGGGGTGGAGCTATTGGTACATTTATACACATGGGGCGGAGCTATTGGTACATTTATACACATGGGGCAGAGCTATTGGTACATTTATACACATGGGGCAGAGCTATTGGTACATTTATACACATGGGGCAGAGCTATTGGTACATTTATACACATGGGGAGGATTTATTGGTACATTTATACACATGGGGTGGAGCTATTGGTACATTTATACACATGGGGAGGAGTTATTGGTACATTTATACATATGGGGTGGAGCTATTGGTACATTTATACACATGGGGAGGAGCTATTGGTACATTTATACACATGGGGAGGAGCTATTGGTACATTTATACACATGGGGAGGATTTATTGGTACATTTATACACATGGGGTGGAGCTATTGGTATATTTATACACATGGGGAGGATTTATTGGTACATTTATACACATGGGGTGGAGCTATTGGTACATTTATACACATGGGGTGGAGCTATTGGTACATTTATACACATGGGGAGGATTTATTGGTACATTTATACACATGGGGTGGAGCTATTGGTAAATTTATACACATGGGGCAGAGCTATTGGTACATTTATACACATGGGGAGGAGTTATTGGTACATTTATACACATGGGGTGGAGCTACTGGTAAATTTGTACACATGGGGAGGAGTTATTGGTACAGTTATACACATGGGGGTGGAGCTATTGGTACATTTATACACATGGGGCGGAGTTATTGGTACAGTTATACACATGGGGCGGAGTTATTGGTACAGTTATACACATGGGGCGGAGCTATTGGTACATTTATACACATGGGGGCGGATTTGTTGGTACATTTATACACATGGGGCGGAGCTATTGGTACATTTATACACATGGGGTCAGTGACCCCCATTTGATGGCTGGACAAAGGCAGATGAGGAAGGCAAATAATTAAATTACTATGAAAAATAAGACCAATTGAAAAGTTGCTACGGTAACATAGCCAAAGTAGAAGGTGAACTTCCCCTTTAATGATGGGGGGAATGGGGCTTCTCTCCTAGGGACGAGCAGTACCGCATCATGTGGAACGAGCTGGAGACGCTGGTGCGAGCCCACGTGCGCGGCTCCGACCGGCACCAGAGGGTGATGGACTGCCTTATGGCCTGCAGGAGCAAGCCCCCCGAGGAGGAGGAGCGCAAGAAACGGGGCAGGAAGAGAGAGGACAAGGAAGAGAAAGCGGAGAAACCCCCCAAGGAGAACGAGCACGAGAAAAAGTGGCAGGAATCGGAGAGGTGCGTCTGATTGGCCCAGCCCTAGCCTCTCTGGGCCACTCCCATCTGCTTCATTTACCTATTGGTACATTTATACACAGGGGGCGTGGCTATTGGTACATTTATACACAGGGGGCGTGGCTATTGGTACAGTTATACACGGGGCGTGGCTATTGTACATTTATACACAGGGGGCGGAGCTATTGGTACAGTTATACACAGGGGGCGGAGCTATTGGTACAGTTATACACAGGGGGCGGAGCTATTGGTACAGTTATACACAGGGGGCGGAGCTATTGGTACAGTTATACAAATGGGGCGGAGCTATTGCTGCATTTATACACATGGGGGCGGAGCTGTTGGTACATTTATACACATGGGGTGGAGTTGTTGGTACATTTATATACATGGGGGTGGAGCTATTGGTACATTTATATACATGGGGCGGAGCTATTGGTACATTTATACACATGGGGCGGAGCTATTGGTACATTTATATACATGGGGCGGAGCTATTGGTACATTTATATACATGGGGTGGAGCTATTGGTACATTTATACACATGAGGCGGATGTGTTGGTACATTTATACACATGGGGGCGGAGCTATTGGTATATTTATACACATGGGGGCAGAGCTGCTCCTAACTCCCATTGTGATTGGTTGAGTAGCCCATCCACCATTGCGCTGTAGAACACACCCAGTAACTAAACTAAATGGTTCCATTATGGTTACAGGGTAAAATCTGTCCTGGACCGAGAGAAGGAGGATTTGGCTGAGGCCGAAGTGATAAAAGACTCTCCAGATTCCCCCGAGCCCCCTAACAAGAAGCCCCACATCATGGTTGAGGATACGGGTCCTGCAGAGAAATCTAAAGGTAAGTGGCCCTGCCATAAAGCAAGCCTGAACTGCTGTGTTATATTAGAGACACATAAGTACCAGGAAATGCACTCCCCTGTGCACAGGAAGCAGAGACAGTCACATGGGTACTGGGAAATACACTCCCCCGTGCACAGGAAGCAGAGACAGTCACATGGGTACCGGGAAATACACTCCCCCGTGCACAGGAAGCAGAGACAGTCACATGGGTACCGGGAAATACACTCCCCCGTGCACAGGAAGCAGAGACAGTCACACGGGTACCGGGAAATACACTCCCCCGTGCACAGGAAGCAGAGACAATCACATGGGTACCGGGAAATACACACCCCCGTGCAAAGGAAGCAGAGACAGTCACACGGGTACCGGGAAATACCCTCCCCCGTGCAAAGGAAGCAGAGACAGTCACATGGGTACCGGGAAATACCCTCCCCCGTGCAAAGGAAGCAGAGACAGTCACATGGGTACCGGGAAATACACTCCCCCGTGCAAAGGAAGCAGAGACAGTCACATGGGTACCGGGAAATACCCTCCCCCGTGCAAAGGAAGCAGAGACAGTCACATGGGTACCGGGAAATACACTCCCCCGTGCAAAGGAAGCAGAGACAGTCACATGGGTACCAGGAAATACACTCCCCCGTGCAAAGGAAGCAGAGACAGTCACATGGGTACCGGGAAATACACTCCCCCGTGCAAAGGAAGCAGAGACAGTCACATGGGTACCGGGAAATACACTCCCCCGTGCAAAGGAAGCAGAGACAGTCACATGGGTACCGGGAAATACACTCCCCCGTGCAAAGGAAGCAGAGACAGTCACATGGGTACCGGGAAATACACTCCCCCGTGCAAAGGAAGCAGAGACAGTCACATGGGTACCAGTAAATAGACTGGTACAAATACATTAATTATATATCAGTTTTTTCCTTACCTGTGATTTTGCTGTTTAAATCCATATGGGATTACTTTCCCTTTAATCCCGTCCGTCTGTCTCTCCTGCCCAGGCCCCATGTCCTTGTTGTCTTTATGGAGCTCTCGGATCAACACGGCCAATTCCAGGAAACACCAGGAGTTTGTTGGGCGCCTGAACTCTGTTAATAACAAGGCTGAGTTATATCAGCATCTCAAGGAGGAGAATGGGTGAGTCTGCTGCCCCTGTCTCCCTACTGTAAGGCTACAGTTACCCCCAGCAGGGCATTACTCTGATTCCCATACAGCTACACAGAGGGATCCTGCCCCCCCTCCCTACTGTAAGGCTACAGTTACCCCCGGCAGGGCATTACTCTGATTCCCATACAGCTGCACAGAGGAATCTGCCCCTGCCCCCCTATTGTAAGGCTACAGTTACCCCCGGCAGGGCATTACTCTGATTCCCATACAGCTGCACAGAGGGATCCTGCCCCCCCTCCCTACTGTAAGGCTACAGTTACCCCCGGCAGGGCATTACTGTGATTCCCATACAGCTGCACAGAGGGATCTGCCCCGTCTCCCTACTGTAAGGCTACAGTTACCCCCAGCAGGGCATTACTCTGATTCCCATACAGCTGCACAGAGGGATCTGCCCCGTCTCCCTATTGTAAGGCTACAGTTACCCCCGGCAGGGCATTACTCTGATTCCCATACAGCTGCACAGAGGGATCTGCCCCGTCTCCCTATTGTAAGGCTACAGTAACCCCCGGCTGGTCTATATAATAAGCTGATTTTTCCCTTTTCCTTACAGGGCGGAAGGGGTGGAGAACGGCAAGGGGAGCCGCCAGTGACGCTGCGGAGGGATCCATTGGGGGATCCATTGGGGGGATCTATTGGGGGTTCTGCGCTGGACATTTCAATGAATTCATGAATATTCAGGACACAAAGTAGAAAAATATTTTTTAAACTTTTTTTAGAACTTTCTTCCGACCCACGAGAATGAATTTTTAGTACCGCGATTCCCTTGCACCCCCCCCCCCCCAAACCCGGGAGTTTGTTCCGTGTCTGGAGATTAAAGGCGATTCTTTCCTATTCCCCCCGTGTCCTCCGACTGCTGCTTCTACTCCCTGCGCGGATACAGTCCTCTGTCTGGCTCTGCCATTGGCTAATTCAGCAACGGGGTTTAGGGTGCAGGGGGGGTATCCTACCCATATGTACCCCCATACTGTACTGTCTAAGGGAAACACTATGGCACCCCCTACCCATATGTATAAATACAAATATACAGAGAGGGAATGTTCTGGGCACACAATAAGCTGTACCCCCATACTGTACTGTCTAAGGGAAACACTATGGCACCCCCTACCCATATGTATAAATACAAATATACAGAGAAGGAATGTTCTGGGCACACAATAAGCTGTACCCCCATACTGTACTGTCTAAGGGAAACACTATGGCACCCCCTACCCATATGTATAAATACAAATATACAGAGAAGGAATGTTCTGGGCACACAATAAGCTGTACCCCCATACTGTACTGTCTAAGGGAAACACTATGGCACCTCCTACCCATATGTATAAATACAAATATACAGAGAGGGAATGTTCTGGGCACACAATAAGCTGTACCCCCATACTGTACTGTCTAAGGGAAACACTATGGCACCTCCTACCCATATGTATAAATACAAATATACAGAGAAGGAATTCTCTGGGCACACAATAAGCTGTACCCCCATACTGTACTGTCTAAGGGAAACACTATGGCACCCCCTACCCATATGTATAAATACAAATATACAGAGAAGGAATGTTCTGGGCCCACAATAAGCTGTACCCCCATACTGTACTGTCTAAGGGAAACACTATGGCACCCCCTACCCATATGTATAAATACAAATATACAGAGAGGGAATGTTCTGGGCACACAATAAGCTGTACCCCCATACTGTACTGTCTAAGGGAAACACTATGGCACCCCCTACCCATATGTATAAATACAAATATACAGAGAGGGAATGTTCTGGGCACACAATAAGCTGTACCCCCATACTGTACTGTCTAAGGGAAACACTATGGCACCCCCTACCCATATGTATAAATACAAATATACAGAGAGGGAATGTTCTGGGCACACAATAAGCTGTACCCCCATACTGTACTGTCTAAGGGAAACACTATGGCACCCCCACCTGGTTGCTAGGATACAGAGTGAAGTTAATGATGTTTATATAATTACAATACAAACAAACAAGATGACAGTAGTGTTTTGCTGATGGGGGTTCCTATCACAACACAGGATTATTCCTGCCAGTTCGTGGGTATCTGTGCCCGGCAGGGTAAGAGAGAGCAGAGGGTTTGGGCACATTTCCCAGGGATGTTGTTACCTTGGAAACTTTCTGCTTTCCCCTAATTATTATGTTGGTCTCATCCTCCCTGAAGCGAAAGAGAGTGAGGCACCGGGATATAAACACCGAGTCGGATCCATCTCACTGAAGCGCTACAGAGCGGCCCCCATGGCTTCTACTGGGGCTTCTAACTCCCACTCAGGCCAAGAGCCCCTATAGGTTCTTACACCGAAAATAGAACCTTCTGCTGCCAATGTACTGCTCTACCCTTTCCTGCACTCAATAGAACATTTTTTCTAGAACATAAGTACCAACTGAGTACCCTCTCTATTGCCCTACTGTCTCCATCTTGTCCTACTGTCCCCATCTTGTCCTACTGCCCCCATCTTGCCCTACTGTCCCCATCTTGTCCTACTGCCCCCATCTTGCCCTACTGTCTCCATCTTGTCCTACTGTCCCCATCTTGCCCTACTGTCTCCATCTTGCCCTACTGTCTCCATCTTGCCCTACTGTCTCCATCTTGCCCTACTGTCTCCATCTTGCCCTACTGTCCCCATCTTGCCCTACTGTCTCCATCTTGTCCTACTGTCTCCATCTTGTCCCACTGTCTCCATCTTGTCCCACTGTCTCCATCTTGCCCTACTGTCTCCATCTTGCCCTACTGTCTCCATCTTGCCCTACTGTCTCCATCTTGTCCCACTGTCTCCATCTTGCCCTACTGTCTCCATCTTGCCCTACTGTCCCCATCTTGCCCTACTGTCCCCATCTTGCTCTACTGTCTCCATCTTGCCCTACTGTCTCCATCTTGCCCCACTGTCTCCATCTTGTCCCACTGTCTCCATCTTGCCCTACTGTCCCCATCTTGCCCTACTGTCTCCATCTTGTCCTACTGTCTCCATCTTGCCCTACTGTCTCCATCTTGTCCCACTGTCTCCATCTTGCCCTACTGTCCCCATCTTGTCCTACTGTCCCCATCTTGCCCTACTGTCCCCATCTTGCCCTACTGTCTCCATCTTGCCCTACTGTCTCCATCTTGCCTACTGTCTCCATCTTGCCCTACTGTCTCCATCTTGCCCTACTGTCTCCATCTTGCCCTACTGTCTCCATCTTGCCCTACTGTCCCCATCTTGCCCTACTGTCTCCATCTTGCCCTACTGTCTCCATCTTGCCCTACTGTCTCCATCTTGTCCCACTGTCTCCATCTTGCCCTACTGTCCCCATCTTGCCCTACTGTCCCCATCTTGCCCTACTGTCTCCATCTTGCCCTACTGTCTCCATCTTGCCCTACTGTCTCCATCTTGCCCTACTGTCTCCATCTTGCCCTACTGTCTCCATCTTGCCCTACTGTCTCCATCTTGCCCTACTGTCTCCATCTTGCCCTACTGTCTCCATCTTGCCCTACTGTCTCCATCTTGTCCTACTGTCTCCATCTTGCCCTACTGTCTCCATCTTGCCCTACTGTCTCCATCTTGCCCTACTGTCTCCATCTTGCCCTACTGTCTCCATCTTGCCCCACTGTCTCCATCTTGTCCCACTGTCTCCATCTTGCCCTACTGTCCCCATCTTGCCCTACTGTCTCCATCTTGTCCTACTGTCTCCATCTTGCCCTACTGTCTCCATCTTGTCCTACTGTCTCCATCTTGCCCTACTGTCCCCATCTTGTCCTACTGTCCCCATCTTGCCCTACTGTCTCCATCTTGCCCTACTGTCTCCATCTTGCCCTACTGTCTCCATCTTGCCCTACTGTCTCCATCTTGCCCTACTGTCTCCATCTTGCCCTACTGTCCCCATCTTGCCCTACTGTCTCCATCTTGCCCTACTGTCTCCATCTTGCCCTACTGTCTCCATCTTGTCCCACTGTCTCCATCTTGCCCTACTGTCCCCATCTTGCCCTACTGTCCCCATCTTGCCCTACTGTCTCCATCTTGCCCTACTGTCTCCATCTTGCCCTACTGTCTCCATCTTGCCCTACTGTCTCCATCTTGCCCTACTGTCTCCATCTTGCCCTACTGTCTCCAACTTGCCCTACTGTCTCCATCTTGCCCTACTGTCCCCATCTTGCCCTACTGTCTCCATCTTGTCCTACTGTCCCCATCTTGCCCTACTGTCTCCATCTTGCCCTACTGTCTCCATCTTGTCCTACTGTCTCCATCTTGCCCTACTGTCTCCATCTTGCCCTACTGTCTCCATCTTGCCCTACTGTCTCCATCTTGCCCTACTGTCTCCATCTTGCCCTACTGTCTCCATCTTGCCCTACTGTCTCCATTTTGCCCTACTGTCCCCATCTTGCCCTACTGTCCCCATCTTGTCCTACTGTCTCCATCTTGCCCGTCTTTTTCTTGTATCAATAGGCAGTGAAATAAATTAACGTCATTATTTATATTCTAGATGTTTAATTCTAGAGGTGTTTAATCAAAAGAGCCAATGTAAAAAAGGGACATAAACTCATCTTAAGTGTTAGTGTTTATTCCCCTTTAGGGAAAGAATCTTAACTAAGAAGTAACCATGTTGTATCTCTGTATATACACTAGAGGGCAGTCTGCTACAGGATTTGTTTTAAAGGGACACTGTTATAAGAATAGGAAGTGTTCACTAATATCTGAGAACAACGAATAAAATTGCAAAAATTGATGTCAATTAGAAAAATATTAATTTATTATATTTTAGAAAATGTTTAGTTTCTTTCTGATCTCTCACAGAGGAGCACATTCCCTGGTACCCGTGTGACTGTCTCTGCTTCCTTTGCACGGGGGAGTGTATTTCCCGGTACCCGTGTGACTGTCTCTGCTTCCTGTGCACGGGGGGAGTGTATTTCCCGGTACCCATGTGACTGTCTCTGCTTCCTTTGCACGGGGGGAGTGTATTTCCTGGTACCCATGTGACTGTCTCTGCTTCCTTTGCACGGGGGGAGTGTATTTCCCGGTACCCATGTGACTGTCTCTGCTTCCTTTGCACGGGGGGAGTGTATTTCCTGGTACCCATGTGACTGTCTCTGCTTCCTTTGCACGGGGGAGTGTATTTCCCGGTACCCATGTGACTGTCTCTGCTTCCTTTGCACGGGGGAGTGTATTTCCTGGTACCCGTGTGACTGTCTCTGCTTCCTTTGCACGGGGGAGTGTATTTCCCGGTACCCATGTGACTGTCTCTGCTTCCTTTGCACGGGGGGAGTGTATTTCCCGGTACCCATGTGACTGTCTCTGCTTCCTTTGCACGGGGGAGTGTATTTCCTGGTACCCGTGTGACTGTCTCTGCTTCCTTTGCACGGGGGAGTGTATTTCCCGGTACCCATGTGACTGTCTCTGCTTCCTTTGCACGGGGGAGTGTATTTCCCGGTACCCATGTGACTGTCTCTGCTTCCTGTGCACGGGGGGAGTGTATTTCCCGGTACCCATGTGACTGTCTCTGCTTCCTTTGCACGGGGGGAGTGTATTTCCTGGTACCCATGTGACTGTCTCTGCTTCCTTTGCACGGGGGAGTGTATTTCCCGGTACCCGTGTGACTGTCTCTGCTTCCTTTGCACGGGGGAGTGTATTTCCCGGTACCCGTGTGACTGTCTCTGCTTCCTTTGCACGGGGGAGTGTATTTCCCGGTACCCATGTGACTGTCTCTGCTTCCTTTGCACGGGGGGAGTGTATTTCCCGGTACCCATGTGACTGTCTCTGCTTCCTTTGCACGGGGGAGTGTATTTCCCGGTACCCATGTGACTGTCTCTGCTTCCTTTGCACGGGGGAGTGTATTTCCCGGTACCCATGTGACTGTCTCTGCTTCCTTTGCACGGGGGAGTGTATTTCCCGGTACCCATGTGACTGTCTCTGCTTCCTTTGCACGGGGGAGTGTATTTCCCGGTACCCATGTGACTGTCTCTGCTTCCTTTGCACGGGGGAGTGTATTTCCCGGTACCCATGTGACTGTCTCTGCTTCCTTTGCACGGGGGAGTGTATTTCCTGGTACCCGTGTGACTGTCTCTGCTTCCTGTGCACGGGGGAGTGTATTTCCTGGTACCCATGTGTCTACTTCCCTTTCACTCCCAGCTCCTCCCTAATTGTTCCGAACTTCGTTTTTTTTTTCTATTAAGTACCAGGGAATAGCTATTAATTGGTGCCGCTGTATCCGCTATCACTGGTCTCTATACATTCAGGCCGTATCTATTTACCCACTGGGCTTATTAGATTCTTCCTCAGATCCAATCCGGTACTGCCCGGCCCATCGCTTTCCTGCCACACCCCCATTTCCCTACTGGCAGGAGAACATTCACAGATAATCCTGACAGGTTCTACCTGGGGGTAAGAAGTAGAGCTGCTGTATGCGACTGTGTGTTCAGCAGCCCCGGGCGGTGGGACAGTGAATGATCCCCACGTTGGGCAGTTGCCTAGGGGACACAAGGGCATGTCGCTCGGCGCCGGGGAGAGACCTTTGCACCAGTTTCCTGGGAATATTCCGGCCCCAGGGCCCTGCGAAGGCCGCGGTTGGTGCAGAAATAACCAGATAAGGGAGTGAGGGAAGGAGTTAATGATTAACTGGTACTGATACGGCCCGGTGGTACCGACTACTGGCTCTGGGCCAGAACCGACCCGCAGGGACCCAACTATGGAACTGTCGTTATATGTAATGTCCATCAGCTCCCGTCACCCTTAAACTCTCTCCCATTGGCTGCACAGAATGCGCCCAGTGGGGCACGGACAGTAACCAGCGAAAATATACCCCTCCCTCTATAAGTTCCCCGGGGCAATAGGGGTAAAAAGACTTTACCTGTTTCTGGGAGTTGTACTAAAGCCGACGGGCAATAGAATTAGCAACTGTAATAACTGTTATTACCCCCAATCCTGTCCTACTGTCCCCATCTTGCCCTACTGTCCCCATCTTGCCCTACTGTCCCCATCTTGTCCTACTGTCCCCATCTTGCCCTACTGTCCCCATCTTGCCCTACTGTCCCCATCTTGCCCTACTGTCCCCATCTTACCCTACTGTCCCCATCTTGCCCTACTGTCCCCTTCTTGCCCTACTGTCCCCATCTTGCCCTACTGTCCCCATCTTGCCCTACTGTCCCCATCTTGCCCTACTGTCCCCATCTTGCCCTACTGTCCCCATCTTGCCCTACTGTCTCCATCTTGCCCTACTGTCCCCATCTTGCCCTACTGTCCCCATCTTGCCCTACTGTCCCCATCTTGCCCTACTGTCTCCATCTTGCCCTACTGTCTCCATCTTGCCCTACTGTCTCCATCTTGTCCTACTGTCTCCATCTTGCCCTACTGTCTCCATCTTGTCCTACTGTCTCCATCTTGTCCTACTGCCTCCATCTTGCCCTACTGTCTCCATCTTGCCCTACTGCCTCCATCTTGCCCTACTGTCTCCATCTTGCCCTACTGTCTCCATCTTGCCCTACTGTCCCCATCTTGTCCTACTGTCTCCATCTTGCCCTACTGTCCCCATCTTGCCCTACTGTCTCCATCTTGTCCTACTGTCCCCATCTTGTCCTACTGTCCCCATCCTGCCCTACTGTCTCCATCTTGTCCTACTGTCCCCATCTTGTCCTACTGTCTCCATCTTGTCCTACTGTCTCCATCTTGTCCTAATGTCCCCTTCTTGTCCTACTGTCTCCATCTTGCCCTACTGTCTCCATCTTGTCCTACTGTCCCCATCTTGTCCTACTGTCTCCATCTTGTCCTACTGTCTCCATCTTGTCCTAATGTCCCCTTCTTGTCCTACTGTCCCCATCTTGCCCTACTGTCTCCATCTTGCCCTACTGTCCCCATCTTGCCCTACTGTCCCCATCTTGCCCTACTGTCTCCATCTTGTCCTACTGTCCCCATCTTGTCCTACTGTCTCCATCTTGCCCTACTGTCCCCATCTTGCCCTACTGTCCCCATCTTGTCCTACTGTCCCTTTCTTGCCCTTCTGTCCCCTTCTTGCCCTTCTGTCCCTTTCTTGCCCTTCTGTCCCCTTCTTGCCCTTCTGTCCCCTTCTTGCCCTTCTGTCCCCTTCTTGCCCTTCTGTCCCTTTCTTGCCCTTCTGTCCCCATCTTGCCCTACTGTCTCCATCTTGCCCTACTGTCTCCATCTTGCCCTACTGTCCCCTTCTTGCCCTTCTGTCCCCTTCTTGCCCTTCTGTCTCCATCTTGCCCTACTGTCTCCATCTTGCCCTACTGTCTCCATCTTGCCCTACTGTCTCCATCTTGCCCTTCTGTCCCTTTCTTGCCCTTCTGTCCCCTTCTTGCCCTTCTGTCCCTTTCTTGCCCTTCTGTCCCCTTCTTGCCCTTCTGTCCCCTTCTTGCCCTTCTGTCCCCTTCTTGCCCTTCTGTCCCCTTCTTGCCCTTCTGTCCCTTTCTTGCCCTTCTGTCCCCTTCTTGCCCTTCTGTCCCTTTCTTGCCCTTCTGTCCCCTTCTTGCCCTTCTGTCCCCTTCTTGCCCTTCTGTCCCTTTCTTGCCCTTCTGTCCCCATCTTGCCCTACTGTCCCCATCTTGTCCTACTGTCCCCATCTTGCCCTACTGTCTCCATCTTGCCCTACTGTCTCCATCTTGCCCTTCTGTCCCTTTCTTGCCCTTCTGTCCCCTTCTTGCCCTTCTGTCCCCTTCTTGCCCTTCTGTCCCTTTCTTGCCCTTCTGTCCCCTTCTTGCCCTTCTGTCCCTTTCTTGCCCTTCTGTCCCCTTCTTGCCCTTCTGTCCCCTTCTTGCCCTTCTGTCCCTTTCTTGCCCTTCTGTCCCCATCTTGCCCTACTGTCCCCATCTTGTCCTACTGTCCCCATCTTGCCCTACTGTCTCCATCTTGCCCTTCTGTCCCTTTCTTGCCCTTCTGTCCCCTTCTTGCCCTTCTGTCCCCTTCTTGCCCTTCTGTCCCCTTCTTGCCCTTCTGTCCCTTTCTTGCCCTTCTGTCCCCTTCTTGCCCTTCTGTCCCCTTCTTGCCCTTCTGTCCCCTTCTTGCCCTTCTGTCCCCTTCTTGCCCTTCTGTCCCTTTCTTGCCCTTCTGTCCCCTTCTTGCCCTTCTGTCCCCTTCTTGCCCTTCTGTCCCTTTCTTGCCCTTCTGTCCCCTTCTTGCCCTTCTGTCCCTTTCTTGCCCTTCTGTCCCCTTCTTGCCCTTCTGTCCCCTTCTTGCCCTTCTGTCCCTTTCTTGCCCTTCTGTCCCCTTCTTGCCCTTCTGTCCCTTTCTTGCCCTTCTGTCCCCTTCTTGCCCTTCTGTCCCCTTCTTGCCCTTCTGTCCCTTTCTTGCCCTTCTGTCCCCTTCTTGCCCTTCTGTCCCCTTCTTGCCCTTCTGTCCCCTTCTTGCCCTTCTGTCCCTTTCTTGCCCTTCTGTCCCTTTCTTGCCCTTCTGTCCCCTTCTTGCCCTTCTGTCGCCTTCTTGCCTTTCTGTCCCTTTCTTGCCCTTCTGTCCCCTTCTTGCCCTTCTGTCCCCTTCTTGCCCTTCTGTCCCTTTCTTGCCCTACTGTCCCCATCTTGTCCTACTGTCCCCATCTTGCCCTACTGTCTCCATCTTGCCCTACTGTCTCCATCTTGCCCTACTGTCTCCATCTTGCCCTACTGTCCCCATCTTGCCCTACTGTCTCCATCTTGCCCTTCTGTCCCCATCTTGCCCTACTGTCCCTTTCTTGCCCTACTGTCTCCATCTTGCCCTTCTGTCCCCATCTTGCCCTACTGTCCCCATCTTGCCCTACTGTCTCCATCTTGCCCTTCTGTCCCCATCTTGCCCTACTGTCCCTTTCTTGCCCTACTGTCTCCATCTTGCCCTTCTGTCCCCATCTTGCCCTACTGTCCCTTTCTTGCCCTACTGTCTCCATCTTGCCCTTCTGTCCCCATCTTGCCCTACTGTCCCTTTCTTGCCCTACTGTCTCCATCTTGCCCTACTGTCTCCATCTTGCCCTACTGTCCCTTTCTTGCCCTACTGTCTCCATCTTGCCCTACTGTCTCCATCTTGCCCTTCTGTCCCCATCTTGCCCTACTGTCTCCATCTTGCCCTACTGTCTCCATCTTGCCCTACTGTCTCCATCTTGCCCTACTGTCTCCATCTTGCCTTACTGTCTCCATCTTGCCCTACTGTCCCCATCTTGCCCTACTGTCTCCATCTTGCCCTACTGTCTCCATCTTGCCCTACTGTCTCCATCTTGCCCTACTGTCTCCATCTTGCCCTTCTGTCCCCATCTTGCCCTACTGTCTCCATCTTGCCCTACTGTCTCCATCTTGCCCTACTGTCTCCATCTTGCCCTACTGTCTCCATCTTGCCCTACTGTCTCCATCTTGCCCTACTGTCTCCATCTTGCCCTACTGTCTCCATCTTGCCCTACTGTCTCCATCTTGCCCTACTGTCTCCATCTTGCCCTTCTGTCCCCATCTTGCCCTACTGTCTCCATCTTGCCCTACTGTCTCCATCTTGCCCTACTGTCTCCATCTTGCCCTACTGTCTCCATCTTGCCCTACTGCCCCATCTTGCCCTACTGTCCCCATCTATCCCTACTGTCTCCATCTTGCCCTACTGTCTCCATCTTGCCCTACTGTCTCCATCTTGCCCTACTGTCTCCATCTTGCCCTACTGTCTCCATCTTGCCCTACTGTCTCCATCTTGCCCTACTGTCCCATCTTGCCATACTGTCCCCATCTTGCCCTACTGTCCCCATCTTGCCCTACTGTCCCCATCTTGCCCTACTGTCTCCATCTTGCCCTACTGCCCCATCTTGCCCTACTGTCCCCATCTATCCCTACTGTCTCCATCTTGCCCTACTGTCTCCATCTTGCCCTACTGTCTCCATCTTGCCCTACTGTCTCCATCTTGCCCTACTGTCTCCATCTTGCCCTACTGTCTCCATCTTGCCCTACTGTCCCCATCTTGCCCTACTGTCCCCATCTTGCCCTACTGTCCCCATCTTGCCCTACTGTCCCTTTCTTGCCCTACTGTCCCCATCTTGCCCTACTGTCCCCATCTTGCCCTACTGTCCCCATCTTGCCCTACTGTCCCTTTCTTGCCCTACTGTCCCCATCTTGCCCTACTGTCCCCATCTTGCCCTACTGTCTCCATCTTGCCCTACTGTCTCCATCTTGCCCTACTGTCCCTTTCTTGCCCTACTGTCCCCATCTTGCCCTACTGTCCCCATCTTGCCCTACTGTCCCCATCTTGCCCTACTGTCCCTTTCTTGCCCTACTGTCCCCATCTTGCCCTACTGTCCCCATCTTGTCCTACTGTCTCCATCTTGCCCTACTGTCCCCATCTTGCCCTACTGTCTCCATCTTGCCCTACTGTCTCCATCTTGCCCTACTGTCCCTTTCTTGCCCTACTGTCCCCATCTTGCCCTACTGTCCCTTTCTTGCCCTACTGTCCCCATCTTGCCCTACTGTCTCCATCTTGCCCTACTGTCTCCATCTTGCCCTACTGTCCCCATCTTGCCCTACTGTCTCCATCTTGCCCTACTGTCCCCATCTTGCCCTACTGTCCCTTTCTTGCCCTACTGTCTCCATCTTGCCCTACTGTCCCCATCTTGCCCTACTGTCCCCATCTTGCCCTACTGTCCCCATCTTGCCCTACTGTCCCTTTCTTGCCCTACTGTCCCCATCTTGCCCTTCTGTCCCCTTCTTGCCCTAAGTTGTGCCCAGGTGCTGGCAGGGATTTTCTCATACAGTTGTTGGACCAGTCCGATCCATTGTCCCTCTGTGGGGTAAAACAAAGCGGGGATCTACTGTTTGCAACTTTAGGCGAACTTCCCCTTTAAACGCGCTGCTGACACGGATCTGCTCCCCGTTGCCCTCTGGCGGCGGCCGGTGGGACTGTCAGTTCCTTCTTATGAATGAAAGTGGCGCGGTCACGTGTTCCGAACACACCTTTGCCGCCCACCTCTTGGCCCCGCCCCCGTCCCCCAGCCGCTCCCCTTATTGGCCGGCTGCCTGCTGAAGCCCCGCCCGGGAGTCCAAGGAGAGAGTCGCTCCAGAAAACTTCAATCTCTCACCGGAGCCTGGAATCGGGGGGAACCCGCCGTGATACCGGGGGAGCGGAGCCGGGAGAGGCGCTTGGGACCCGGGGAGCCACCTGCGCTGTGGGCTGAGAGACCTGCCGTTGCCCCGGAGCCGCTAACATAGCAACGTGTGTCCCAGGGGCCCCCTGTACGCCCACAGCTACCTGCTGTTGTGTAACTACCCCCGGGTCTGTGTACCCTGCCCTGGGGTCGGCAATCTGGTGGAATTTACCCCAAAGAAGCACAGTTAGAGGGGGTGCTGCATAATTGCCCCCCCAGGTGCAGTTCTGGGATCCTGAGGGCTGCTGGGTAAGAATATTTACCCCCTGTGCACTCTGTGGTCTGAAGGATTTGCCCCTGTGCCATTGGTGGGGCTGTTGAAGAGATTTGCCCCTGAGCAGGTTGTGGCCCCAAGGATAGTTGCCCCAGTGGATTTGTGGAAGCATTTGGACCAAAGGAGAAGGATATCTGCCCCTCTCGGGGTTACTTGGACCCTAAGGATAATTGCCTGTGTGGAACTGCCCCCTCTCAGGCTGACAGACTAATTGCCCCCCCATTGGGGCTGCAGGGGGGTTACCAGCACCCCTAGTGGATTTTTGAGGCTGCCGAAGACTAAGTGCATTTTGGGGGTGACATCCCAGGAATTGGGGAGATGAGAGACGATGCCAGATAAAATGTCCAGCTTTCTGTACATCGGGGACATCGTGTCCCTCTACGCCGAGGGGTCCGTCAATGGATTTATCAGCACCTTGGGGTAAGAACAACTGCCCCCCATTCTCCTGATGGCAGGTTGGGGTTCTGTTTGGGGCAGGGAGGAGGCAGGTTGGGGTTCTGTTTGGGGCAGGGAGGTGGCAGTTTGGGGTTCTGTTTGGGGCAGGGAGGTGGCAGTTTGGGGTTCTGTTTGGGGCAGGGAGCTGGCAGCTTGGGGTTCTGTTTGGGGCAGGGAGGTGGCAGTTTGGGTTCTGCTCAGGGCAGGGAGGTGGCAGTTTGGGTTCTGTTTGGGGCAGGGAGGTGGCAGTTTGGGTTCTGTTTGGGGCAGGGAGGTGGCAGTTTGGGTTCTGCTCAGGGCAGGGAGGTGGCAGTTTGGGTTCTGTTTGGGGCAGGGAGCTGGCAGTTTGGGTTCTGCTCAGGGCAGGGAGGTGGCAGTTTGGGTTCTGTTTGGGGCAGGGAGGTGGCAGTTTAGGTTCTGCTCAGGGCAGGGAGGTGGCAGTTTGGGTTCTGTTTGGGGCAGGGAGCTGGCAGTTTGGGTTCTGCTCGGGGCAGGGAGGTGGCAGTTTGGGTTCTGCTCGGGGCACTTTGGTGACACCCAGCACAGGAAGCCTGAGGCAACCGCAGCGGATCTGAAACTTCTGTCTCTTTCTGTGAGTGAGAGCGAGTGAAGTAGGAAGTGAGAGAGACTTGTGTCTAAGGCCGAAGAGAGACAGAGGGAGAAAGGTGTAGATGGAGAGAGGCCTAGAGAGAGAGAGAGAGAGAGAGAGAGAGAGACCCAGGGAGAGAGGCAGGCCTGGAGAGAGGTGCAGATAGAGACAGGCATAGAGAAAGAGAGACAGACCCAGGGAGAGAGGCTTAGACAGACAGAGACAGAGGGAGAAAGGTGTAGATAGAGACAGGTCTAGAGGGTGAGAAACAAACCCATGGAGAGAGGGGTAGATAAAGAGAGACAGGCCTAGAAAAAGAGACCCAGAGAAGGAGTCGCAGACTAAAGGGAGACTCAAGGCAACTCAGGGAGAGAGGTACTGAAAGAGACAGAGATAGAGGCCTAGCGAGAGAGATTGCGAAAGACAGCCCTTGGAAGTGTTACAGAGACAGACCCAGAAAGAGAGTGAGAGGCCTAGTGGTAGAGAGAGACAGGCCTTGAGAGACATGAGACTCAGAGAGAGTCAGAGACAGAACCAAAGCAGATGAGAGAGACCAGAGGTGGGAGACCATTAGAGAGCTGGAGATACAGAGTAGAACTTTGGGGTCTCCTCACAGAGACATCTGCACCCCCTGCCCCGCCCCCTATCACCTTACAGTGGGCAGCTGGGGGTTAATCTGTGCCCGAGGGAGCCGATTGGGCGGGGAGCGAGGAATGTGCGCACCTTCCCAGGAGATTACGGAATAGGGTGAAATTAGTGCCTGCCCCTTTAACTTCCAGCTGTCAATCACCTCTGTACCCCCCCCCCCCCAGGGAAGGTGGTTTAACCCCCGCCGTGCCAAGCCAGAGGGCTCCCTGTCTACTCTGCAAACACACAAACTGCCATTGATCCTCAAATATTGTGTCACATGATCAGGAGTGAGCCCCCCCCCCCCCAAATGTGGCACCATGTGATCTAAACTAAAGGGGAAGTTCACCTTTTTATTTTATTAAGACAATACGCGCCAATATGATTTAGAGTGGGGCTTATTATTGGGGTTGCTCGTAGCTGGAGGGGGGGTGCAAAGAGGGGTGACGGCTCTGGGCCCCCCAATATAGCTGGGGCCCCCGCAGGAAAGCAGACGAAGGTAGAAAGATTGGGGGTTCGTAGCTTGTCGGAATGTTATAAACACCCCCATTGGATACCGGCCATAAAGCAGGTCTGAGCTGTTGCCCTGTAACGGGAAGGAAGTGGCTGCGGGTCACGTGACCTGTAGGAAGTTATTTATTTCCTCTCAGCCCAGCCCACAACTTCCCAATACGTTACAGAGACACCAGGGAGAATGTTGGGTTTGCTTCCCCTTTATTGCTGCTTTGTGTCCTTCTTACCCAACTGCATTGTGTAACACAAGTCTCACACACTTTGGGCTCTGCAGGTGATATGTGCATTGATTGCCAGCTCTGCAGACAAGGCGATATGTGCATTAGATTGCCAGCTTTGCAGGCGAGGCGATATGTACATTGATTGCCAGCTCTGCAGACAAGGCGATATGTGCATTAGATTGCCAGCTTTGCAGGCGAGGCGATATGTGCATTGATTGCCAGCTCTGCAGACAAGGCAATATGTGCATTAGATTGCCAGCTTTGCAGGCGAGGCGATATGTGCATTGATTGCCAGCTCTGCAGACAAGGCGATATGTGCATTAGATTGCCAGCTTTGCAGGCGAGGCGATATGTGCATTGATTGCCAGCTCTGCAGACAAGGCGATATGTGCATTAGATTGCCAGCTTTGCAGGCGAGGCGATATGTACATTGATTGCCAGCTCTGCAGACAAGGCGATATGTGCATTAGATTGCCAGCTTTGCAGGCGAGGCGATATGTGCATTGATTGCCAGCTCTGCAGACAAGGCGATATGTGCATTAGATTGCCAGCTTTGCAGACAAGGCGATATGTGCATTGATTGCCAGCTCTGCAGACAAGGCGATATGTGCATTGATTGCCAGCTCTGCAGACAAGGCGATATGTACATTGATTGCCAGCTCTGCAGTCTAGGCCAGTGTTTTTCAACCTTTTTTGGGCAAAGGCACACTTGTTTCATGAAAAAAATCACGAGGCACACCACCATTAGAAAATGTTAAAAAATTTAACTCTGTGCCCAGCAGCAGTGCCCCCCTAGTACATTGGTGCCAAGAGCAGTGCCCCCCTAGTACATTGGTGCCAAGAGCAGTGCCCCCCTAGTACATTGGTGCCCAGCAGCAGTGCCCCCCTAGTACATTGGTGCCCAGCAGCAGTGCCCCCCTAGTACATTGGTGCCAAGAGCAGTGCCCCCCTAGTACATTGGTGCCAAGAGCAGTGCCCCCCTAGTACATTGGTGCCCAGCAGCAGTGCCCCCCTAGTACATTGGTGCCAAGAGCAGTGCCCCCCTAGTACATTGGTGCCAAGAGCAGTGCCCCCCTAGTACATTGGTGCCAAGAGCAGTGCCCCCCTAGTACATTGGTGCCCAGCAGCAGTGCCCCCCTAGTACATTGGTGCCCAGCAGCAGTGCCCCCCTAGTACATTGGTGCCAAGAGCAGTGCCCCCCTAGTACATTGGTGCCCTGCCTACAGCACACCAGGCAACATCTCGCGGCACACTAGTGTGCCGCGGAACAGTGGTTGAAAAACGCTGGTCTAGGCGATATGTGCATTAGATTGCCAGCTCTGCAGACAAGGCGATATGTGCATTAGATTGCCAGCTTTGCAGACAAGGCGATATGTGCATTGATTGCAAGCTCTGCAGGCGAGGCGATATGTGCATTGATTGCCAGCTCTGCAGACAAGGTGATATTGGCATTGATTGCCAGCTCTGTAGACAAGGTGATATGTGCACTGATTGCCAGCATGCAGTCTTGGCGATATCGGCATTGATTGCAAGCTCTGCAAACGAGGTGATATTGGCATTGATTGATTGGCAGCTCTGCAGACAAGGTGATATGTGCACTGATTGGCAGCTCTGCAGTCTAGGCGATATTGGCACTGATTGGCAGCTCTGCAGACGAGGCGATATTGGCACTGATTGGCAGCTCTGCAGTCTAGGCGATATTGGCACTGATTGGCAGCTCTGCAGACGAGGCGATATTAGCACTGATTGGCAGCTCTGCAGACGAGGCGATATTGGCACTGATTGGCAGCTCTGCAGACGAGGCGATATTGGCACTGATTGGCAGCTCTGCAGACGAGGCGATATTGGCACTGATGGCAGCTCTGCAGACGAGGTGATATTGGCACTGATTGGCAGCTCTGCAGTCTAGGCGATATTGGCACTGATTGGCAGCTCTGCAGTCTAGGCGATATTGGCACTGATTGGCAGCTCTGCAGACGAGGTGATATTGGCACTGATTGGCAGCTCTGCAGACGAGGCGATATTGGCACTGATTGGCAGCTCTGCAGACGAGGCGATATTGGCACTGATGGCAGCTCTGCAGACGAGGCGATATTGGCACTGATGGCAGCTCTGCAGACGAGGTGATATTGGCACTGATTGGCAGCTCTGCAGTCTAGGCGATATTGGCACTGATTGGCAGCTCTGCAGACGAGGCGATATTGGCACTGATTGGCAGCTCTGCAGACGAGGCGATATTGGCACTGATTGGCAGCTCTGCAGACGAGGCGATATTGGCACTGATTGGCAGCTCTGCAGACGAGGTGATATTGGCACTGATTGGCAGCTCTGCAGTCTAGGCGATATTGGCACTGATTGGCAGCTCTGCAGACGAGGCGATATTGGCACTGATGGCAGCTCTGCAGTCTAGGCGATATTGGCACTGATTGGCAGCTCTGCAGACGAGGCGATATTGGCACTGATTGGCAGCTCTGCAGTCTAGGCGATATTGGCACTGATTGGCAGCTCTGCAGACGAGGCGATATTGGCACTGATTGGCAGCTCTGCAGACGAGGCGATATTGGCACTGATTGGCAGCTCTGCAGACGAGGCGATATTGGCACTGATTGGCAGCTCTGCAGACGAGGTGATATTGGCACTGATTGGCAGCTCTGCAGTCTAGGCGATATTGGCACTGATTGGCAGCTCTGCAGACGAGGCGATATTGGCACTGATTGGCAGCTCTGCAGACGAGGTGATATTGGCACTGATTGGCAGCTCTGCAGTCTAGGCGATATTGGCACTGATTGGCAGCTCTGCAGACGAGGCGATATTGGCACTGATTGGCAGCTCTGCAGACGAGGCGATATTGGCACTGATTGGCAGCTCTGCAGACGAGGCGATATTGGCACTGATTGGCAGCTCTGCAGACGAGGCGATATTGGCACTGATTGGCAGCTCTGCAGACGAGGTGATATTGGCACTGATTGGCAGCTCTGCGGACGAGGCTGTATGTGCATCTGTCAGCACAGCCCTCAGTATAAACAAACAGCCGTAAGCCCCGGGTGGTGCCGCAGCCCGTGCCGACTGTTTACCCAGCGCAGCGTTAGTTACAGTTACAATATACAAAGCTTGTGGTTTGTTCTCCTGCCCCAAGCCCCGCCCCCGCACGCACCACTTACAGGATAATGCAGGGAGGGGGCAGATGGGTATCAGCCCCGGGGTGGGGGGGGGCACTAGGGCAGATTCCCTCTGATTCCCACCCCTCCTGCTCAGCTTCCTGAAAAACCTGTTCTAATGGGATGGGGGGGGGGGCAATGGATTAAGGAAAGATCATTGGCTGTAATAAGGGTCCGGCTACAACTGCCCCGGGGGGGGGGTAATCAATCCATTCCATTTAGAGCAGCTTTGCAATTGGTCTTCATTTCATCCACTTTTATTGTTATTGTTACTTTTTATTCCTTATCTTTCTATTCAGCCCCTCCCCTATTCATATACCAGTCTCTCATTCCAACCGCTGCCTGGTTGCTAAGGTAAATAAGACCCTAGTAACCAGATATTCAATCCATTCCATTTAAAGCAACTTTGCAATTGGTCTTCATTTCATCCAGTTTTATTGTTATTGTTACTTTTTATTCCTTATCTTTCTATTCAGCCCCTCCCCTATTCATATTCCTTCCTCCCATTCCAACCGCTGCCTGGTTGCTAAGGTAAGTAAGACCCTAGCAACCAGATAACTGCTAAAATGCCAAATGGAGAGCTGCTGAACAAAAAGCTAAATAACTGAAAAACCATAAAAAATGAAGGCCAATTGCAAAGTGTCTCAGAATATCAATATCATCATATTAAAAGTTACTTGAAAGGTGAACTTCCCCTTTAATAGGAGAAACATTGCACTTTATATTGGGTTTTTGGAATGTAGATTCCGCGTGTTTGTGTGTAACGTGTCCCCGGCGTGAGGGGAATCAAGGCCTCGGCACAAATATTCCAAATATCCACATACAGTGTTACTGTTCCAAGGGTAAATCTCCCAACTCCCTGCCCCCTCCGGCTAACTGTCACCCCAGCACTTCCACCAACCACAGCTAGGGGGGGGTGTGCCCTGGGTACCCCTGGAACTATAGCGGGGTGACTGTTACCCCAATGTTTCTATATATCTGTAACCTTGTTATGGGCTAAGGGGGCCCAGCCTGAAGGCCAGTTAGGGGGGGATTTGGGGTGAGTGCTTATTTGTGCCCTGGGTACCCCTGGAACTATAGCGGGGTGACTGTTACCCCAATGTTTCTATATATCTGTAACCTTGTTATGGGCTAAGGGGGCCCAGCCTGAAGGCCAGTTAGGGGGGGATTTGGGGTGAGTGCTTATTTGTGCCCTGGGTACCCCTGGAACTATAGCGGGGTGACTGTTACCCCAATGTTTCTATATATCTGTAACCTTGTTATGGGCTAAGGGGGCCCAGCCTGAAGGCCAGTTAGGGGGGGATTTGGGGTGAGTGCTTATTTGTGCCCTGGGTACCCCTGGAACTATAACGGGGTGACTGTTACCCCAATGTTTCTATATATCTGTAACCTTGTTATGGGCTAAGGGGGCCCAGCCTGAAGGCCAGTTAGGGGGGGATTTGGGGTGAGTGCTTATTTGTGCCCTGGGTACCCCTGGAACTATAGCGGGGTGACTGTTACCCCAATGTTTCTATATATCTGTAACCTTGTTATGGGCTAAGGGGGCGCAGCCTGAAGGCCAGTTAGGGGGGGATTTGGGGTGAGTGCTTATTTGTGCCCTGGGTACCCCTGGAACTATAGTGGGGTGACTGTTACCCCAATGTTTCTATATATCTGTAACCTTGTTATGGGCTAAGGGGGCCCAGCCTGAAGGCCAGTTAGGGGGGGATTTGGGGTGAGTGCTTATTTGTGCCCTGGGTACCCCTGGAACTATAGCGGGGTGACTGTTACCCCAATGTTTCTATATATCTGTAACCTTGTTATGGGCTAAGGGGGCCCAGCCTGAAGGCCAGTTAGGGGGGCATTTGGGGTGAGTGCTTATTTGTGCCCTGGGTACCCCTGGAACTATAGCGGGGTGACTGTTACCCCAATGTTTCTATATATCTGTAACCTTGTTATGGGCTAAGGGGGCCCAGCCTGAAGGCCAGTTAGGGGGGATTTGGGGTGAGTGCTTATTTGTGCCCTGGGTACCCCTGGAACTATAGCGGGGTGACTGTTACCCCAATGTTTCTATATATCTGTAACCTTATTATGCCTGTAAGAAAGTGAATGTGGGGGGAGAAGAATGTTCTGGGGGGGAGGGGGGATTATATTGTTGCTGTACCCTCCCTGCTATAGTAGTTAATAGCCCTCTGGCAGTGCTGAGGTTAATTAGCAGGAGTTCTCCCCCCCCCCACACCTAATGGTTCGGGCCTGTACCTCCCACTCTGGAATGTGACTTTGTGCACAGAACTTTCAGGCAAAGGCACCTGGGTAAATGGTTCTGTGGTTTAAAGGGGAACTTAAACGTTAGGGGACTTAATTGTGTTTCTTCTGTATTGTGAAATTAGGGTGCTGCTGGCCCTTTAAATGAAGCATATGTGCAGTATAACTTCCCCTTTAAGTGGCACCACCGGCCGTCAGAACCTTTGTTCTCTGACCCGCAGGACAATGTGCTGCACTCCCGGCGGTGTCGCCCTGTGACCCGGTTCCTGTAGCCGAATTCTGCCCGACAAACCCGAAGTAAAATAAACAGAATTTGTCCCGAGCTGCTTCCTTAGTGTTTATATGTTTGTCATACTGTGAAGGGCAACGAGAGGTTAATGGGCTGATTAGTCATGGAAAGGAAAATGTCACTGGGCGGGGCAATGAAATTAGTATGGGGGTACAGCTTATTGTGTGCCCAGAACATTCCTTCTCTGTATATTTGTATTTATACATATGGGTAGGAGGTGCCATAGTGTTTCCCTTAGACAGTACAGTATGGGGGTACAGCTTATTGTGTGCCCAGAACATTCCCTCTCTGTATATTTGTATTTATACATATGGGTAGGGGGTGCCATAGTGTTTCCCTTAGACAGTACAGTATGGGGGTACAGCTTATTGTGTGCCCAGAACATTCCTTCTCTGTATATTTGTATTTATACATATGGGTAGGGGGTGCCATAGTGTTTCCCTTAGACAGTACAGTATGGGGGTACAGCTTATTGTGTGCCCAGAACATTCCTTCTCTGTATATTTGTATTTATACATATGGGTAGGGGGTGCCATAGTGTTTCCCTTAGACAGTACAGTATGGGGGTACAGCTTATTGTGTGCCCAGAACATTCCTTCTCTGTATATTTGTATTTATACATATGGGTAGGGGGTGCCATAGTGTTTCCCTTAGACAGTACAGTATGGGGGTACAGCTTATTGTGTGCCCAGAACATTCCCTCTCTGTATATTTGTATTTATACATATGGGTAGGGGGTGCCATAGTGTTTCCCTTAGACAGTACAGTATGGGGGAGGAGCTTATTGTGTGCCCAGAACATTCCCTCTCTGTATATTTGTATTTATACATATGGGTAGGGGGTGCCATAGTGTTTCCCTTAGACAGTACAGTATGGGGGTACAGCTTATTGTGTGCCCAGAACATTCCCTCTCTGTATATTTGTATTTATACATATGGGTAGGGGGTGCCATAGTGTTTCCCTTAGACAGTACAGTATGGGGGTACAGCTTATTGTGTGCCCAGAACATTCCCTCTCTGTATATTTGTATTTATACATATGGGTAGGAGGTGCCATAGTGTTTCCCTTAGACAGTACAGTATGGGGGTACAGCTTATTGTGTGCCCAGAACATTCCCTCTCTGTATATTTGTATTTATACATATGGGTAGGGGGTGCCATAGTGTTTCCCTTAGACAGTACAGTATGGGGGTACAGCTTATTGTGTGCCCAGAACATTCCCTCTCTGTATATTTGTATTTATACATATGGGTAGGGGGTGCCATAGTGTTTCCCTTAGACAGTACAGTATGGGGGTACAGCTTATTGTGTGCCCAGAACATTCCTTCTCTGTATATTTGTATTTATACATATGGGTAGGGGGTGCCATAGTGTTTCCCTTAGACAGTACAGTATGGGGGTACAGCTTATTGTGTGCCCAGAACATTCCCTCTCTGTATATTTGTATTTATACATATGGGTAGGAGGTGCCATAGTGTTTCCCTTAGACAGTACAGTATGGGGGTACAGCTTATTGTGTGCCCAGAACATTCCTTCTCTGTATATTTGTATTTATACATATGGGTAGGGGGTGCCATAGTGTTTCCCTTAGACAGTACAGTATGGGGGTACAACTTATTGTGTGCCCAGAACATTCCCTCTCTGTATATTTGTATTTATACATATGGGTAGGAGGTGCCATAGTGTTTCCCTTAGACAGTACAGTATGGGGGTACAGCTTATTGTGTGCCCAGAACATTCCCTCTCTGTATATTTGTATTTATACATATGGGTAGGGGGTGCCATAGTGTTTCCCTTAGACAGTACAGTATGGGGGTACAGCTTATTGTGTGCCCAGAACATTCCCTCTCTGTATATTTGTATTTATACATATGGGTAGGAGGTGCCATAGTGTTTCCCTTAGACAGTACAGTATGGGGGTACAGCTTATTGTGTGCCCAGAACATTCCCTCTCTGTATATTTGTATTTATACATATGGGTAGGAGGTGCCATAGTGTTTCCCTCAGACAGGGTGTGGCTGGGCCCAGTAGTGAGTGATGGGAGGGTGTTGGATCGGTACCTGGGTGGGGGGCCGGGGGGCCGGGGGGGGCAGTGAGCATTAAGTTCTTACAGAGAGGAAACTCAGTATAAACAGTTTAGACATTTGGGCCTCGGGCCACTTAAGTCACTGACTGATGGTTTCTCTCTCTCTCTGATTTTTCATTTTAAAGGGTAACTATACCCTACATTTATTTGCTTCTTACAATATGACTATTCCTTTATGGGGATTTTGTTGTTAAGAGGAAGTGGCCGGCCCTCCGGCTGTTGCTGAACTACGTCTCTGGGCGGGTGGGTGTCATTTCAAACACTCCCAGGCCCCAGGGCCAAGATCCTATTGGTGGGTCCTGTAGCCCCACCCATGTATCTATGGCAGTACTGCCCTCAGCCCATCTGTACCCAAGAGGTATAAGGCGGGAGGGCCCCCTGTTTGGGGCTTAGGCCAGTGGTGTCTATTCAGGAGTAAAGCCTGAATCACCCCTGAACCCCCCCCCCCAAATACATGGAAACCCCCATTCCCTGCATAATACGCTCCCCTATTGTCTGTCTTGGAAATTGGATGCAGTTCTCCTTTAACAGACTATAAGCTCCTCCCCCCGTGAGGGTCTATAGAGTGCAGCTGTAACCCCCAGTTTAACCCCCACTTTCCTGGGGCCCCAGTCGGACACCGTGGGCCACTAACAAATCCCAGCCTGCATTGGCCAGGCCTCCTTTGTGTCTTCTCTACTGATTGGTCAACTGGTGTCATGTGAGTCCCCGCCCCCATCTGGGGGAGGTCATAGATTAGAATAAAAATGCATAAAATGGGTCAGTTCCCCTTTAAGCTAACTTTTGGTATGTAATAGATTGGCCAACTCTAAGCAACTTTGCAATTGGTCTTCATTATTTATTTGTTTTATTTTTTTAATTATTTCCCTTCTTCTTCAAATGGGGGTCACTGACCCCGGCAGCCAAACCCTATTGCTCTGTGAGGCTCCAGTTTTATTGTTATTGTTACTTTTTATTCCTTATCTTTCTATCCAGCCCCTCCCCTGTTCATATACCAGTCTCTCATTCAAACCAATCCCTGGTTACTAAGGTAACTTGGACCCTAGCAACCAAACCCTATTGCTCTGTGAGGCTCCAGTTTTATTGTTATTGTTACTTTTTATTCCTTATCTTTCTATTCGGCCCCTCCCCTATTCATATACTATCCTCTCATTCAAACCAATCCCTGGTTACTAAGGTAACTTGGACCCTAGCAACCAAACCCTATTGCTCTGTGAGGCTCCAGTTTTATTGTTATTGTTACTTTTTATTCCTTATCTTTCTATTCAGCCCCTCCCCTATTCATATTTCTGGTTGCTAAGGTAACTTGGACCCTAGCAACCAGATAGCTGCTGAGACTCCCAACTGGAGAGCTGCTGGTGAACATCCCCTTTAATGAGGCAGATTAACCCCCCCCCATGAGCCCGTCGGGTTCCCCCCCCCCCCCTCACCTACACAAAGGATTCCTGTAACTGGATTAAAGGAGAAGCTCATGCAAATATTTATGTTTAATTACAAGGTGGGAGGGGCCACGCCGCGCTTTGATGATTGGTTCCCTCGCTGGCAATTAACTTCAATTCATTTGTTGTCGGAGCCGACGACTGAGCTCCCATTAAGCTGTGCCTGGGGGGGGGGGCTTTTTCGCCCCCCTGGCTCTAGTGGATTGTCCCACCTATGCCCCGCCCATTTCCCCGCCCTGTGATACCTTTGCCCTTCCCCCATGTGACATCACCACCAACTCCCTGACTTGAAGGCCAGTATTTATGGTCAGACTGGGGGGTACAGGGTCCACTGGGGCCCCCACACCCCTCCTCAAGGATTGGATCTGGGCCTGTGGGGCCCAATAGGCTTTTTCTTGGTCCCAGCCCCGCCCCAGTTCCACCCAGGAGCCAATCACCAGCAGAGCCCTATTGCCCCACTTCCCTGTGTTTAGGGCCAAAATGAGACCTTTATGATCCCGACTGAGCCAAATCCTTATTGGACCTTATACAGTACCGACCCGACTCAGTCCGGGCCCTTCCAGAACCCACACATTGCCAGTCCGGGCCTTTCCAGAACCCATACATTGCCAGTCCGGGCCTTTCCAGAACCCACACATTGCCAGTCCGGGCCTTTCCAGAACCCATACATTGCCAGTCCGGGCCTTTCCAGAACCCACACATTGCCAGTCCGGGCCTTTCCAGAACCCACACATTGCCAGTCCGGGCCTTTCCAGAACCCACACATTGCCAGTCCGGGCCTTTCCAGAACCCACACATTGCCAGTCCGGGCCTTTCCAGAACCCACACATTGCCAGTCCGGGCCTTTCCAGAACCCACACATTGCCAGTCCGGGCCTTTCCAGAACCCACACATTGCCAGTCCGGGCCTTTCCAGAACCCACACATTGCCAGTCCGGGCCTTTCCAGAACCCACACATTGCCAGTCCGGGCCTTTCCAGAACCCACACATTGCCAGTCCGGGCCTTTCCAGAACCCACACATTGCCAGTCCGGGCCTTTCCAGAATCCACACATTGCCAGTCCGGGCCTTTCCAGAACCCACACATTGCCAGTCCGGGCCTTTCCAGAACCCACACATTGCCAGTCCGGGCCTTTCCAGAACCCACACATTGCCAGTCCGGGCCTTTCCAGAACCCACACATTGCCAGTCCGGGCCTTTCCAGAACCCACACATTGCCAGTCCGGGCCTTTCCAGAACCCACACATTGCCAGTCCGGGCCTTTCCAGAACCCACACATTGCCAGTCCGGGCCTTTCCAGAACCCACACATTGCCAGTCCGGGCCTTTCCAGAACCCACACATTGCCAGTCCGGGCCTTTCCAGAACCCACACATTGCCAGTCCGGGCCTTTCCAGAACCCACACATTGCCAGTCCGGGTCTGGTTGCCGCCACGTTTGACCCTTTATTTGCAAAAGTTTGAAGTGGGTTTGGTTCTGGAACCCTGTGTCTCTCTCTGTTCTGCTGGGCCGGTGCCGTTTGGGCTCACACAGACAGAGGAGACCGTGCCCTGCGTGTGAATGGGGCGGCACCAGATTCATTGGCCCCTCTAGTAAATGGCTCCCTTGTACTCACGGACTTGGCAGCTGCGACTGCCGGAAATAAGCTGAAAAAAATACAGAGGGACCCATTTTCCAGGCGCAAAGTGAGAAAAGGAGCGGGCCGGGCCGGTGCCAAGGGATTGTCCTGACAACTGAGCCCAGACGGGAAGTATCTGCCCGAGAGGAAGGAAGAGGGGACTCGGCCAACAGAACCCGTTAGATACTGACTGAGAGATACCCTGTACTAAGCACAATTCAGCAGGAACAGCCCCCTAAGTTTGCCCATAGCCTGTACAGAGAGATACCATAAAACTATGGCACATAGGGATTCCCCTGTACTAAGCACAATTCAGCAGGAACAGCCCCCTAAGTTTGCCCATAGCCTGTACAGAGAGATACCATAAAACTATGGCACATAGGGATTCCCCTGTACTAAGCACAATTCAGCAGGAACAGCCCCCTAAGTTTGCCCATAGCCTGTACAGAGAGATACCATAAAACTATGGCACATAGGGATTCCCCTGTACTAAGCACAATTCAGCAGGAACAGCCTCTTTCTTTTATGACCGTGTCTGTATAGTTTCCCCTTAATCAGGAAGGAGGTGAGTGGAACAGAACCCAATGGGGGGGTGCAGAACACGCAGAGCCATTTATCAGGCCCATCACAAAAGGGGAAAGAGCTGACAGAACCGCTCGGTATCAGTCGGTTCCGGGTGACACAGAATGAGGAACTGCTGAAAGCGACACACGAGTTCCAGATCGTATCTGCCCCATAGTCTCACGCACACACAGATCAGATCAGATGGAATCTGCCAGATATTGCCCCCCTCACACACACACATATATAATGGGTTGTTGTTGTTGTTAAATGGGCGGGGCCTCCTAGGCTTGGGGGGGTCTCAGGGTGAGAATGCGGGGGGGCCCCTGTGCAGAGGTAACAATGTCCTGCGTCGGCAACAGGAGCCCAGGAGCAGCTGAATCCCCCATCAAGGCCCCTGATATTATGTAAGGCTCGCCCCGCCGCTGACGCTCTATTTGCCTCCGTCGCTCCCAGCTCGCTGTGTGTTCCATAGCAACCGTCTCTATTAGCTCTGTGGTCACCCTGCCTGTTGCACGTGGTATCCGACGCTGGACACCATGGCAACCAATGGGCTATTTGCTTCCATTGTTCTTCCAGCATCTGGCCGATAAAAAGCCGGTTGCTGATTGGTTGCTACGGGTTACTGCCCAGGTGCAAAATCTGCCCGGCGTTTCTTAATGAGCCTCAGTGGGTCGACTGACCAATGGGGGGCCCCCGCCCGTGCCTACAGGATGGCAGTGCCCAATAGTGGGGCAGGAAGTAAATGAGCCCCTTTGTTCTTTATTTTGTTTCAGTAGCAGGAAGTGCGCGGCCGTGCCAAGTGTCAGCTCCTGTGCCAAGTGGCATCGGCATCATTAGTCTGGGAGCTGCTTAACCCCTTGTGCTCTGCTATAAGGGCTTATAGGGGCCCCAGAGGGCCAAACTGACATCCCTTGTCCTGGGAATGTTCTAATGCTCTGATTGGCTACAGGCTGGTCTGGCCCTGGGAATGTTCTAATGCTCTGATTGGCTACAGGTTGGTCTGGCCCTGGGAATGTTCTAATGCTCTGATTGGCTACAGGTTGGTCTGGCCCTGGGAATGTTCTAATGCTCTGATTGGCTACAGGTGGGTCTGGCCCTGGGAATGTTCTAATGCTCTGATTGGCTACAGGTTGGTCTGGCCCTGGGAATGTTCTAATGCTCTGATTGGCTACAGGTTGGTCTGGCCCTGGGAATGTTCTAATGCTCTGATTGGCTACAGGTTGGTCTGGCCCTGGGAATGTTCTAATGCTCTGATTGGCTACAGGTTGGTCTGGCCCTGGGAATGTTCTAATGCTCTGATTGGCTACAGGTTGGTCTGGCCCTGGGAATGTTCTAATGCTCTGATTGGCTACAGGTTGGTCTGGCCATGGGAATGTTCTAATGCTCTGATTGGCTACAGGTTGGTGTGGCCATGGGAATGTTCTAATGCTCTGATTGGCTACAGGTTGGTCTGGCCCTGGGAATGTTCTAATGCTCTGATTGGCTACAGGCTGGTCTGGCCCTGGGAATGTTCTAATGCTCTGATTGGCTACAGGTGGGTCTGGCCCTGGGAATGTTCTAATGCTCTGATTGGCTACAGGCTGGTCTGGCCCTGGGAATGTTCTAATGCTCTGATTGGCTACAGGTTGGTCTGGCCCTGGGAATGTTCTAATGCCTCTGATTGGCTACAGGTTGGTCTGGCCCTGGAATGTTCTAATGCTCTGATTGGCTACAGGTTGGTCTGGCCCCTGGGAATGTTCTAATGCTCTGATTGGCTACAGGTTGGTCTGGCCCTGGGAATGTTCTAATGCTCTGATTGGGCTACAGGCTGGTCTGGCCCTGGGAATGTTCTAATGCTCTGATTGGCTACAGGCTGGTCTGGCCCTGGGAATGTTCTAATGCTCTGATTGGCTACAGGTTGGTCTGGCCCTGGGAATGTTCTAATGCTCTGATTGGCTACAGGCTGGTCTGGCCCTGGGAATGTTCTAATGCTCTGATTGGCTACAGGTTGGTCTGGCCCTGGGAATGTTCTAATGCTCTGATTGGCTACAGGTTGGTCTGGCCCTGGGAATGTTCTAATGCTCTGATTGGCTACAGGTTGGTCTGGCCCTGGGAATGTTCTAATGCTCTGATTGGCTACAGGTTGGTCTGGCCCTGGGAATGTTCTAATGCTCTGATTGGCTACAGGTTGGTCTGGCCCTGGGAATGTTCTAATGCTCTGATTGGCTACAGGTTGGTCTGGCCCTGGGAATGCTTTTCCAGCTTATTATCAAACTACAACTCCCAGTATAGTGAGTGAGGGCTGTTGGGGGTTGCTGGTTGTTAGTATATGGGGGGGGGTATTGGCTTTTCCTGGAATAGATGTGGGGTTGGCGCTGCCCCCTGGTGTTGGGAGGTGAGTGACTAATCCTGCCCTGACAATGGCACAACAGGGGTGCCCCCCCCATCCCCTGCAGAACAGGAAGCAGATGCACCATGGGAGATTGGGTTCCGACTCTCTGACAGGCGACGATAAGAACCCGCGAAACTGTCAGTTCCTTGGCCGTAAATGTGGTTTTGCCTGGGTCGGACCCGCCCACAGAACCACTAGAACCGTCTCACAATCAGTTGGGTTTTGCTACATTGTTTCAGGAGTGAGAACCAGCAGTGCAGAGAATATAACCATATTCCATAGCAGAGAGGAGCTACCATTTAACCCTTTGATGGCAGGTGGAACAGTTACAGCACAATTTCGTGGGTTGGTTGCTATGGGTTGCTATGTGGGGAAACCCACATGTTCTGGTAGGTTTCTGGCCGGGTTGGGATGTACTAAAGCCCTGGTTCCGACGTTTCCTCCCCGGCGGGTTCATCCGTTTGACCCGGTGAAGACGCGGGAGGTCGTTGCCTTGGTGCGTCCGGCCGAGCGTAAGAAAACCCAAACCGCTCGCTAATTGTGCCGATTAGAACGGACCCCCCGGCGCTGGTCCGCTGGGGCCCGAGTCTCACTGACGCATGGAAGTTTAACCCTCCGTGCCAATGATAGGAGCAGGGCTGCCGGCTTTGTATAAAGGGGAAATAAACCCCTCCCTGGTTCCGACTCTTGAAACAATGTAGCAGAAATCAGTTCTCCTAATCACATGACTATAATATAATATATATAATATAAAGTGTTATCCCTCCCATAGAGCCCAGTGGTACCATTCCCGTCGTTGGCCCAGGGAGCTTACAATCTAATTATAAAGTAATAATAATATGGTTCCCTGCTTGGAACTGAACCCGGGGCTGGGAGGGGCCAACTCTTGGGCGCCCAACACCCATAGTCAGAATATGAATTTCCTCTGTCGCTTTATAAAAAAGAGAAAAGGTTGAATTAAAGAGAAACTCAAAGTCCTGATCCATTTGGGCCGAACATGATTGCGGGGAGTTCCCATCTAACAATATTGTTTCCTCCCCCCCAGGTTGGTCGATGATCGCTGCGTGGTGCACCCCGATGCCGGCGACCTGGCCAATCCGCCCAAGAAATTCCGAGGTGAGTCATTAAACTGGGGGGTTGCCAGTGGTTTTAAAAAGACCAAACGCAGGGGGCCCCCAAGGGTAGACACCCCCCCGCCCTTGCACAGTAGCCCCATACACCCAGCCGGACCAGTAGGCCCATACACTCAGCCGGACCAGTAGGCCCATACACTCAGCCGGACCAGTAGCCCCATACACTCAGCCTGACCAGTAGGCCCATACACTCGGCCTGACCAGTAGACCCATACACTCGGCCTGACCAGTAGACCCATACAGTCGGCCGGACCAGTAGGCCCATACAGTCGGCCGGACCAGTAGGCCCATACAGTCGGCCGGACCAGTAGGCCCATACAGTCGGCCGGACCAGTAGGCCCATAGAGCCGGCCGGACCAGTAGGCCCATAGAGCCGGCCGGACCAGTAGGCCCATAGAGCCGGCCGGACCATTAGGCCCATACAGCCGGCCGGACCATTAGGCCCATACAGCCGGCCGGACCAGTAGGCCCATACAGCCGGCCGGACCATTAGGCCCATACAGCCGGCCGGACCATTAGGCCCATACAGCCGGCCGGACCATTAGGCCCATACAGCCGGCCGGACCAGTAGGCCCATACAGCCGGCCGGACCAGTAGGCCCATACAGCCGGCCAGACCAGTAGGCCCATACAGTCAGTCTGTAGATTCTCGGCGTTGCCTGGTTACCGGTACAAACACAGGTACAAATAGATCGTTACCTGCTGATGTGCCGGGAGATTGGGTGGGGAAGGAAAACATTCTCGGAAATGTTCGGTTACCATGGAAACGGTGGGATTTTGCTATTAAACACATTCCCTGACTGTTGTTTTTGTTACAAATTCACTAAAACTCCCTGAACTCACGGAATTGGGCGCAGAGAATCCGGATTTGATTGGCTGTAATTAGTAAATGGCATTTCTACCATAAGCAGTGTCTCTGTGCTGCCGTAAAGCGAGACTGGGCTGCTGTGACTATTCCAGACAGGAAGCTGAGGGGAGGAGCATAGTGTATTGGGGAGGGGGGGGGTCATACCTGGCTTTAAAGACCCTTCAAACACTATTCCATATAAGGCAATGGGCATCCTACAGTTGTACTACAACTCCCAGAATCCTTTGAGAGCTGTCGTCCTGTAGTTTCCCAATACGGACTGAGATATAATGGGCCGGACGGGAGAGTCTGCGGGCAGCCGGGGGTTAATTAAATCCCATGTTCTGTTTGCCGAGGGAGCTGGGAGTGTAATTAACTAACGAGCTGCCGGGAGTCGGCGCAATGAGATGTTTTATAGAGTCGCAGCCATCTGTGCCGGGAGGGGCGGGGCCCCAGACTGACCAATCACAGACTTCTCTGAATGACATCACCAGTTTGATATAAATTTGCGCCCCCCCCCATGGGCTCACTTGGGGACGTTGCTGTGACCTTGGCACCCGCGCCCTCCATCTGCCCCAGCGCCGTCACATTTACTGTAAACACGCGGATTACTTGCCCTTTGTTGGGATTTGAACCTCCCAGTGGCTCCCTGTGGGGGGGGGTTCACTCTGGTTTGGGGGTCCCAGGGTCTCCCTAGTTTGGGGGCCCCAAGGTGACTCTGGTTTGGGGGCCCAGGGTGACTGTGGTTTGGGGGCCCCAGGGTCTCCCTAGTTTGGGGGCCCCAAGGTGACTCTGGTTTGGGGGCCCAGGGTGACTGTGGTTTGGGGGTCCCAGGGTCTCCCTAGTTTGGGGGCCCCAAGGTGACTCTGGTTTGGGGGCCCAGGGTGACTGTGGTTTGGGGGTCCCAGGGTCTCCCTAGTTTGGGGGCCCCAAGGTGACTCTGGTTTGGGGGCCCAGGGTGACTGTGGTTTGGGGGTCCCAGGGTGACTCTGGTTTGGGTCCCAGGGTGACTGTGGTTTGGGGGTCCCAGGGTCTCCCTAGTTTGGGGGCCCCAGGGTGACTCTGGTTTGGGGGGCCCAGGGTGACTCTGGTTTGGGGGGCCCAGGGTGACTGTGGTTTGGGGGGCCCAGGGTGACTCTGGTTTGGGGGGCCCAGGGTGACTGTGGTTTGGGGGCCCAGGGTGACTGTGGTTTGGGGGCCCCAGGGTCTCCCTGGTTTGGGGGCCCCAGGGTGACTCTGGTTTGGGGGCCCCAGGGTGACTCTGGTTTGGGGGGCCCAGGGTGACTCTGGTTTGGGGGGCCCAGGGTGACTCTGGTTTGGGGGGCCCAGGGTGACTCTGGTTTGGGGGGCCCAGGGTGACTCTGGTTTGGGGGGCCCAGGGTGACTCTGGTTTGGGGGCCCAGGGTGACTGTGGTTTGGGGGGCCCAGGGTGACTCTGGTTTGGGGGCCCAGGGTGACTGTGGTTTGGGGGCCCAGGGTGACTGTGGTTTGGGGGGCCCAGGGTGACTCTGGTTTGGGGGCCCAGGGTGACTGTGGTTTGGGGGGCCCAGGGTCACTCTAGTTTGGGGCCCCAGGATCACTCCAGTTTGTGGCCCCAGGGTGACTCTTGTTTGGGGGCCCCAGGGTCTCCCTAGTTTGGGGGGGGAATATACAGACCCCCATGCAGATAGTTACCCCCCCCCACACACACACACATTGGGGTTAGAGGGGGGGCATATGATAAAATATAACAATTTGCCTTTTTATCTGCTGATCACAAGTCTCTGTTTCTTTTACCCCCCCTGCCCCCCCCCCGGGGTGGATCCAGACTGTCTCTTTAAGGTCTGTCCCATGAACCGATATTCGGCGCAGAAGCAGTTCTGGAAGGCCAAACAGGCCAAACAGGGGAACAACACCGAGGCCGCGCTGCTCAAAAAGCTGCAGGTAAGTCCGACCCCCCCTCTGCCCCCACTGGGGGCCATTTCCTTGCACAGGGGGGGTATCTGGGGGGAGCTTCTCCCACTGACTTTAGTGATCAGGTTAAGCAGACTATACAGCAGCTCCACCTTCTGTCTATCACTGGTACTGCACCCGCATATAGTAATGGGGCACCTTGGCCCCCCCCCCGTGGCGACTCCTGTTGGAACCCGCTGCTGCCGTAGTGCAGGGGCAAATAGGGCAATTGCTGTAAGTCAGTGAGAGGGGGGTAAGGGGGCAGCTCAGGGTTTATTGAAAGTGTGAGGCTTAAAGTGCCCCCCCCCATATAAAGCCCCCAATCTAATCTCACAGGGAGGCAAAGGAAACTGGCACTGATCTGGGTTGAGCCTCCATTTCCCCCACTGCCAACTCCCTGCCACCTCCCTGCCACCTCCCGGCCATGGGGCCTAATCAGAGACTCCCAGCAGTCGCCTTATCAATAAAATAACAAAAAAAACAGCCCAACCTTTTGTTTTGTGTTGGGGGGGGGGTAATTCCTTCCCTCCCTCCCTGGAACCAATGAGCAGTGTCTGTCCCTTTCTGTTCTCCGGTTCTGACTCCTGAAACAAAGTAGCAAAGTCCCGGTCCCCTCCGAGCCTGGGAATGGGCTTCTGCTACATTGTTTCAGGAGTGGGAACCAGCAGTGCAGGGAATACAAACAGCCAGACTGCAGTGTTGGGCTTGACAGGCAGAACCCGTCCCAACTGACAGTTTGTTCTGGGAGGTGAGTTCACACTTGGCCTCAGTCCATTTCCCCAAAGGGCAAGTGAAAGGGAGTTTAAATAATAAAAAAGCGCAACTGAGATTCTAATCTCCTGAGTATTTGGGAGCTTCCCGTATCGGGTATCAGCCCCGCCTAATGTACCGAGCCCCCCCCTGCCCAATGTACAGAGCCCCCCCCCCGCCCAATGTACAGAGCCCCCCCCCCGCCCAATGTACAGAGCCCCCCCCCCGCCCAATGTACAGAGCCCCCCCCCTGCCCAATGTACAGAGCCCCCCCCCGCCCAATGTACAGAGCCCCCCTCCTGCCCAATGTACCGAGCCCCTCCCCCCCGCCCAATGTACAGAGCCCCCCCTGCCCAATGTACAGAGCCCCCCCGCCAATGTACAGAGCCCCCCCCCCCTGCCCCAATGTACAGAGCCCCCCCTCCTGCCCAATGTACAGAGCCCCCTCCTGCCCAATGTACAGAGCCCCCCCTGCCCAATGTACAGAGCCCCCCCTGGCCAATGTACAGAGCCCCCCCCTGGCCAATGTACAGAGCCCCCCCCTGGCCAATGTACAGAGCCCCCCCTGCCCAATGTACAGAGCCCCCCCTCCCACCCAATGTACAGAGCCCCCCCTCCTGCCCAATGTACCGAGCCCCCCTCCTGCCCAATGTACCGAGCCCCCCCCTGCCCAATGTACCGAGCCCCCCCTGCCCAATGTACCGAGCCCCCCCCTGCCCAATGTACCGAGCCCCCCCTGCCCAATGTACCGAGCCCCCCCTGCCCAATGTACCGAGCCCCCCCCTGCCCAATGTACCGAGCCCCCCCTGCCCAATGTACAGAGCCCCCCTGCCCAATGTACAGAGCCCCCCCTGCCCAATGTACAGAGCCTCCCCCTGCCCAATGCACAGAGCCCCCTCCCTGCCCAGTGTACAGAGCCCCCCTCCGCCCAATGTACAGAGCCCCCCCTCCGCCCAATGTACAGAGCCCCCCCCTCCTGCCCAATGTACAGAACCCCCCCTGCCCAATGTACAGAGCCCCCCCCTGCCCAATGTACAGAGCCCCCCCCTGCCCAATGTACAGAGCCCCCCTCCTGCCCAATGTACAGAGCCCCCCCCCTGCCCAATGTACAGAGCCCCCCCTGCCCAATGTACAGAGCCCCCCCCGCCCAATGTACAGAGCCCCCCCCTGCCCAATGTACAGAGCCCCCCTCCTGCCCAATGTACAGAGCCCCCCCCTGCCCAATGTACAGAGCCCCCCCCTGCCCAATGTACAGAGCCCCCCCCCTGCCCAATGTACAGAGCCCCCCCCTGCCCAATGTACCGAGCCCCCCTCCTGCCCAATGTACAGATCCCCCCCTCCTCACCCCTATCCCCCGTGCATGTAGGTAACCGCGCCCGGTGCTGCCGAAGGGTTAAACCTGGGTGTGGGCAGCTCATTATCTGCAGATTGGGAACCTTTCCCGACCCAGACGAGGGGCGGGGCTACATAGGGATAAAGGGGACGTCATTTGGGGGCACTGATAGCAAGTGGACCAAAGAGCTAGCACTCATCTCCCTCAGCCCAGGGTCTCGGCCACAGGAGCCAAATGTTTGGACTTTCCCTACAGATCAGCCGACCCACTGGGCAATCACATGACGACTGCGCCATCTGCTGGTAGAAGTTGGTATAGTGGCATTTATTGCCCTTAACTTGAGATTTTTTGCCCTGTGACCCAGTAACCTTGGCAACTGGTCATGTGCCCTATTTGATTTATTATAATGGCAGTTAGACCTGTAACTGCTAACGAAGGTCTGCTGGTTGCCGTGGGTTACAAGGCTGAGGTCTCTTTATGCGTAATCCTGAGAGCGCCGTCTCCCTTGGGCACCATGACCCTGAAATAAAAATATTATTTTATTATTTAGAGGATTTCCGGCTGTTGGTGACCCAGAACCCACGTCTGTAATTGTGTGACAGAATGCTCTGTTATACAGATAGCTAGAATCTCAGCCATAAAGCAGGGCAGGACTGCTGCTTACAATGGGGGGGATAGGATCTGTGCCACTGTGACAGAATGCTCTGTTATACAGATAGCTAGAATCTCAGCCATAAAGCAGGGCAGGACTGCTGCTTACAATGGGGGGGGATCAGATAGGATCTGTGCCACTGTTACAGAATGCTCTGTTATACAGATAGCTAGAATCTCAGCCATAAAGCAGGGCAGGACTGCTGCTTACAATGGGGGGGGATCAGATAGGATCTGTGCCACTGTGACAGAATGCTCTGTTATACAGATAGCTAGAATCTCAGCCATAAAGCAGGGCAGGACTGCTGCTTACAATGGGGGGGGGGGGGGGGGGGATCAGATAGGATCTGTGCCACTGTGACAGAATGCTCTGTTATACAGATAGCTAGAATCTCAGCCATAAAGCAGGGCAGGACTGCTGCTTACAATGGGGGGGATCAGATAGGATCTGTGCCACTGTGACAGAATGCTCTGTTATACAGATAGCTAGAATCTCAGCCATAAAGCAGGGCAGGACTGCTGCTTACAATGGGGGGATCAGATAGGATCTGTGCCACTGTGACAGAATGCTCTGTTATACAGATAGCTAGAATCTCAGCCATAAAGCAGGGCAGGACTGCTGCTTACAATGGGGGGATCAGATAGGATCTGTGCCACTGTGACAGAATGCTCTGTTATACAGATAGCTAGAATCTCAGCCATAAAGCAGGGCAGGACTGCTGCTTACAATGGGGGGATCAGATAGGATCTGTGCCACTGTGACAGAATGCTCTGTTATACAGATAGCTAGAATCTCAGCCATAAAGCAGGGCAGGACTGCTGCTTACAATGGGGGGATCAGATAGGATCTGTGCCACTGTGACAGAATGCTCTGTTATACAGATAGCTAGAATCTCAGCCATAAAGCAGGGCAGGACTGCTGCTTACAATGGGGGGGACACATTTAACCATTTCATTACCTGACCCTACTTTACAGCACGCGGCGGAACTGGAACAGAAACAAAATGAGTCTGAAAACCGGAAGCTTTTGGGGGAAATAGTGAAATACAGTAACGTTATACAGGTAAGTGGGAGGGGCCAAGCTATATATTCCACCTGTGCCTCTGTTGGTGGCTTGGAAAGGGGAGGGGTTTACAAGAAATGGGTGTGGTTTAAAGCACCATTGGCCAGGGCTGGATGTGAGTGAATGTGGGTCGGGGGGGGTGACCCCATATCCTTACTGTGTATTGTCTCCAACCTTCTCTCACATTAACCAGTTACTGCACATAAAGAGCAACAAATACCTCACAGTCAACAAGAGACTCCCCGCGCTGCTCGAGAAGAACGCCATGCGCGTCTCGCTGGATTGCGCCGGGAACGAGGGGTCTTGGTTCTATATCCAACCCTTCTGGAAGCTCCGGAGCGAAGGCGACAATGTGAGAAACTGCAACGAAACTGACACTCATATCCTTATCATATACAGTAGGGGGTACATTATCCCTTATAATACATGAGTGATACTCAGAGTTCCCTGTATAACTCAGCCTGCAGCCTTGTGCCTTTATATGGGGGGCACAGAGCCCCTCAGTGACTGCTAATATCCTTATCATTTACAGTAGGGGGTACATTATCCCTTATAATACATGAGTGATACTCAGAGTTCCCTGTATAACTCAGCCTGCAGCCTTGTGCCTTTATATGGGGGGCACAGAACCCCTCAGTGACTGCTAATATCCTTATCATTTACAGTAGGGGGTACATTACCCCTTATAATACATGAGTGATACTCAGAGTTCCCTGTATAACTCAGCCTGCAGCCTTGTGCCTTTATATGGGGGGCACAGAACCCCTCAGTGACTGCTAATATCCTTATCATTTACAGTAGGGGGTACATTACCCCTTATAATACATGAGTGATACTCAGAGTTCCCTGTATAACTCAGCCTGCAGCCTTGTGCCTTTATATGGGCACAGAACCCCTCAGTGACTGCTAATATCCTTATCATTTACAGTAGGGGGTACATAAGTGATGCTCCTCTCTCTGCCCCCCTGTAGGTTGTGGTGGGGGACAAGGTGGTGCTGATGCCAGTGAATGCCGGGCAGCCCCTCCATGCCAGTAACATTGAGCTGCTGGACAACCCCGGCTGTAAGGAGGTAGGTCGCTCACAGCCCGGGGCAATGGTTGGGGGGGGGGCAATATTTGGGGCAATAACCTGCGCGGCATCTCAGTCACTTTGCGGTTTCCTTTCAGGTTAATGCTGTGAACTGTAACACCAGCTGGAAAGTGAATCTGTTCATGAAATTCAGTGACTACAGGGACGATGTCCTCAAGGGGGTAAGTGCCAAATCCTTATTGGGGCAACGGAGAGAAAGGGCTCCAAGTAGTGAGGGGGGGGGGTGTGGGAGGGAGGAGCCAGGGGGTGTGGGAGGGAGGAGTCAGGTGGAGAAGGAAGGGAGGAGTCAGGTGGAGAAGGAAGGGAGGGAGGGGCCAGGTGGGGAAGGAAGGGAGGAGTCAGGTGGAGAAGGAAGGGAGGGAGGAGCCAGGTGGGGAAGGAAGGGAGGAGCCAGGTGGGGAAGGAAGGGAGGAGTCAGGTGGAGAAGGGAGGGAGGGGCCAGGTGGGGAAGGAAGGGAGGAGTCAGGTGGAGAAGGAAGGGAGGGAGGAGCCAGGTGGGGAAGGAAGGGAGGAGCCGGGTGGGGAAGGAAGGGAGGAGCCGGGTGGGGAAGAAAGGGAGGCGCCAGGTGGGGAAGGAAGGGAGGAGCCGGGTAGAGAAGGAAGGAAGGGAGGCGCCAGGTGGGGAAGGAAGGGAGGAGCCAGGTAGAGAAGGAAGGGAGGAGCCAGGTAGAGAAGGAAGGGAGGAGCCAGGTGGGGAAGGAAGGGAGGGGCCAGGTAGAGAAGGAAAGGAGGGGCCAGGTAGAGAAGGAAGGGAGGAGCCAGGTGGGGAAGGAAGGAAGGGAGGGGCCAGGTGGGGAAGGAAGGGAGGAGCCAGGAGAAGGAGGGGAGGTCACCAGGATACCTGGTCCCCTTGGGTCAGTACCACAAGCCGCCACTGGAGGTCACTGTTTCCTTCCCGCCCCACAGGGGGACGTTGTCCGGCTCTTTCACGCAGAACAAGAGAAGTTCCTGACATGCGACGAGTACGAGAAGAAGCAGCACATTTTCCTGCGCACGACTCTGCGCCAATCGGCCACTTCCGCCACCAGCTCCAAAGCATTATGGGAAGTCGAGGTCAGTAACCTCCCATTCCAACACGGAGACTTTCCATTGGTTCCTCCGCCCGATTCCCTGATACCCCGAGACCCCACCTGTTTATATGTTCATCCCTGATTGGGTTTGATGGTTGGACTGAACCATTGGGCCATCTGTGTCCTTTAAGGCCCAGATCAACTAAATGCAGTTTTTTACAATGACCGGAGCTTAGTGTCTCCCTCGTCCAATCCAATCATCTCATTTAGGGCTGTTGTCTGGCAGGTTGTGCACCATGATCCGTGTCGGGGCGGAGCCGGGCAGTGGAACAGCCTCTTCCGCTTTAAGCATCTGGCGACCGGGAACTACTTGGCCGCAGAGGTAAGCTAGCACAATTCAGCAGGAACAGCCCCCTAAGTTTGCCCATAGCCTGTACAGAGAGATACCATAAAACTATGGCACATAGGGATTCCCCTGTACTAAGCACAATTCAGCAGGAACAGCCCCCTAAGTTTGCCCATAGCCTGTACAGAGAGATACCATAACACTATGGCACATAGGGATTCCCCTGTACTAAGCACAATTCAGCAGGAACAGCCCCCTAAGTTTGCTCATAGCCTGTACAGAGAGATACCATAAAACTATGGCACATAGGGATTCCCCTGTACTAAGCACAATTCAGCAGGAACAGCCCCCTAAGTTTGCCCATAGCCTGTACAGAGAGATACCATAAAACTATGGCACATAGGGATTCCCCTGTACTAAGCACAATTCAGCAGGAACAGCCCCCTAAGTTTGCTCATAGCCTGTACAGAGAGATACCATAAAACTATGGCACATAGGGATTCCCCTGTACTAAGCACAATTCAGCAGGAACAGCCCCCTAAGTTTGCCCATAGCCTGTACAGAGAGATACCATAAAACTATGGCACATAGGGATTCCCCTGTACTAAGCACAATTCAGCAGGAACAGCCCCCTAAGTTTGCCCATAGCCTGTACAGAGAGATACCATAACACTAGGACAGTACTTACCTCCACATTAGTGGCCCCTGGGTGGGGCTGTTCCTGCCTATGTATTATTACTGTATATATTTGTGTTTGTGCAGCTGACTGGCAGTGAGTAAATAGCGAGTAGGTAACACTCCCTGTATAATGGAGTTCTTGGCCGCGGCCATAGAAATACAAATAAAAAGGACTCAAAGTAGAATTTAATTTGGACCCAATTTGCCCCCTGTTTATGGTGGGAGTGAGGGTCCCATTCTGTGGGCTTTGCTGGTTCAGGGTCTGTGTTTGTATCTGGGCTGTTCCTGCTTGACCTTTACCCTTTGTATTGTGCCCCCCTGTTGGTCTCAGAGTTCTCGGCGCTGTTGCACCGAATGGAAACCGCCACAAGGTGGCACCAAACAACTGGATCTTGAGCCCCTGGAGACCAGTAAGAAACTGGGATCGTTTCCAGGACTCAAAGAAACCCAAATCCTGTTAAAGTCAGTTTTATCTGAGCAGAAGTCAATGGGGGGGTCACTCCTCGCCCCCAAGCACCATTCTGCAGGATTTAATAAATGCATTGAGTTTCCTCATTTATTGGCTTAAGTCTGAAATACTGAGCTGGGCAGTGATTGGTCAATAGGAGGGCCCCCCCCCAGTAGGACATGGGGCCGGTCAGTACAATTCAAGGAAGCGCTGCAGGATGGAGACACCCCCCCGGGGGGGAAATAACCCCCAGCCAAATACAATAAGTGTGAAATCTGATTCTCTTATCAAACGAATGGGTGAGAAGTGGATCCGAGGGGGGCGGCGCCGGGGGCCCGATTCCTGTAACTTGGCTCTGTATCAGCCCATGTGACTGCTCCTTGGGGAGGGGGGGCTGAATGTATGTATGGGGGTAATTAACTGTGTGCTGGGAGTTTTCATTGAATGGGTTGGTCTGATGTCTGTGGGTCAATCTGTCCAATCAGGTTGTAAATTCATTTTTTTTCCTTTTATTTTTAGATAAATCCAGATTATCGAGATGTCGGGGACCCTAGAGCCACGGTAGGTTGGGAAATTCCCAGGATTCCATTCACCTCTGGTCACTTTTTCCTCCTTATTGGGGGTACTGTCCCCCCCCACTATTCACTGTCCTTCCCAGAGGCTTTTGGTGGTTCTGGTTCTTGCAGGCTGGGCCGGTCCCATCTCCCACTCACACCAGCATTCCCTGCTGTACCCCAATATAGCACATGCCCCCCCAACAGCCTTGTCAGCCCCATACCCATCTTAGAGAGCAATCCACTGAGATGCCTCTGTATAAACAAACCCCTCCCTTCCCCACCAGCTGGAGCTGTTGACAGCTGATTCCTTTTGACTGGTCTCGCGCAAACCAGGAAATAGATTGTTTGGAATATTCCATTCCCGATACAAAGTGACACTGACTTGTTTCTCTGTAGCGAGAGGGAGAACTGCCGGTGCACAAGAGGAAATGGCAGGCGGGGGAGAAGATCATGTACACCCTCGTGTCTGTGCCCCACGGAAATGATATCGCTTCCCTCTTCGAACTGGATGCCACCACCCTGCAGAGAGCGGACTGTCTGGTACCCAGGTAATTACCCCCCCTACAGGCGCCATGTCCACTAATGGGGCAGAACCCCCTCAGCTCTGATTCTCTTCTTGCTCCTGGGCTGCTCTCTTTCCCATGGTCAGACAGGAACCTCCCCCTGGGTAAGTGAATCCAATCTCCCCCCAGTACTTACCCAGGTACAGAGCTCTGATTCTCTGTACTTCCTGCTCCTGGGCTGCTCTCTTTCCCATGGTCAGGCAGGAACCCCCCCCCCTGGGTAAGTGAATCCAATCTCCCCCAGTACTTACCCAGGTACAGAGCTCTGATTCTCTGTACTTCCTGCTCCTGGGCTGCTCTCTTTCCCATGGTCAGGCAGGAACCTCCCCCTGGGTAAGTGAATCCAATCTCCCCCCCAGTACTTACCCAGGTACAGAGCTCTGATTCTCTGTACTTCCTGCTCCTGGGCTGCTCTCTTTCCCATGGTCAGGCAGGAACCTCCCCCTGGGTAAGTGAATCCAATCTCCCCCCCAGTACTTACCCAGGTACAGAGCTCTGATTCTCTGTACTTCCTGCTCCTGGGCTGCTCTCTTTCCCATGGTCAGACAGGAACCTCCCCCTGGGTAAGTGAATCCAATCTCCCCCCAGTACTTACCCAGTTACAGAGCTCTGATTCTCTGTACTTCCTGCTCCTGGGCTGCTCTCTTTCCCATGGTCAGACAGGACCCCCCCCCTGGGTAAGTGAATCCAATCTCCCCCCGGTACTTACCCAGTTACAGAGCTCTGATTCTCTGTACTTCCTGCTCCTGGGCTGCTCTCTTTCCCATGGTCAGACAGGACCCCCCCCCTGGGTAAGTGAATCCAATCTCCCCCCAGTACTTACCCAGGTACAGAGCTCTGATTCTCTGTACTTCCTGCTCCTGGGCTGCTCTCTTTCCCATGGTCAGGCAGGAACCCCCCTGGGTAAGTGAATCCAATCTCCCCCCGGTACTTACCCAGGTACAGAGCTCTGATTCTCTGTACTTCCTGCTCCTGGGCTGCTCTCTTTCCCATGGTCAGGCAGGAACCCCCCTGGGTAAGTGAATCCAATCTCCCCCAGTACTTACCCAGGTACAGAGCTCTGATTCTCTGTACTTCCTGCTCCTGGGCTGCTCTCTTTCCCATGGTCAGCCAGGAACCTCCCTATGGGTAAATAAATCTAAACCCAAGAAGTTTTTTTCACCCCATTCTGTTGACCAGTAAAAGTGCTAGAAAGAAGGTTGATGTTATTTTTGGCCACTAGGAGGCACTCTCACTCCAACAAACTGCCTAAAGGGAACCAATACATAAAATGTTGCATAAGGAAATTCTAAGCAACCTGACAATATCCATTCATCCCTCATTCTCACTGGGTTTATAGTTATGTGTAACGGTCACTGTGTCTGTCCCTTTCCCTTCTCTGCACTGCTGGTTCTGACTTTTGAAACAATTTAGCAGAAGCCAGCTGATATATACAGAAGTCTGAGTTTTGCTACATTCAGTCAGGAGTCAGAACCAGCAGTGCAGGGAAGGGAAAGGGACAGACACAGTGACAGTTACACATAACTATAAACCCAGTGAGAATGAGGGATGAATGGATATTGGGGAGTTGTATCAGGAGTCAGAACCAGCAGTGCAGGGAAGGGAAAGGGACAGACACAGTGACAGTTACACATAACTATAAACCCAGTGAGAATGAGGAATGAATGGATATTGGGGAGTTGTATCAGGAGTCAGAACCAGCAGTGCAGGGAAGGGAAAGGGACAGACACAGTGACAGTTACACATAACTATAAACCCAGTGAGAATGAGGGATGAATGGGTATTGGGGAGTTGTATCAGGAGTCAGAACCAGCAGTGCAGGGAAGGGAAAGGGACAGACACAGTGACAGTTACACATAACTATAAACCCAGTGAGAATGAGGGATGAATGGATATTGGGGAGTTGTATCAGGAGTCAGAACCAGCAGTGCAGGGAAGGGAAAGGGACAGACACAGTGACAGTTACACATAACTATAAACCCAGTGAGAATGAGGGATGAATGGATATTGGGGAGTTGTATCAGGAGTCAGAACCAGCAGTGCAGGGAAGGGAAAGGGACAGACACAGTGACAGTTACACATAACTATAAACCCAGTGAGAATGAGGGATGAATGGATATTGGGGAGTTGTATCAGGAGTCAGAACCAGCAGTGCAGGGAAGGGAAAGGGACAGACACAGTGACAGTTACACATAACTATAAACCCAGTGAGAATGAGGGATGAATGGGTATTGGGGAGTTGTATCAGGAGTCAGAACCAGCAGTGCAGGGAAGGGAGGGACAGTGGTTGCTGGGGGCATTATGGGGCTCATTTCAGTGAAGCTTTGTGCTGATTGGCTTGTTCCGTCTCTCGTTTAGGAACTCGTACGTGCGACTGCGGCACCTTTGCACCAATACGTGGGTGACCAGTACCAGTATTCCCATCGACACAGAGGAGGAGCGGCCGGTGATGCTGAAGGTAAAAAACCTGACTTTTCCCCCCGTTTGGGGTATGAAGGAGATGTTAGGGGGGGGGAGGGTTACAATTCGCTGTCGCTCAATCACTATGGCGCCTCCCGCAGATCGGAACGTGCCAGACGAAGGAGGACAAGGAGGCCTTTGCCATTATTTCCGTTCCACTCTCAGAAGTCCGAGACCTCGATTTCGCTAATGACGCCAACAAAGTTTTGGCTTCGACGGTGAAGAAACTGGAATACGGGACCATCACGCAGAACGAGCGGCGGTTAGTGTCCCACCGGGGTCCCCTTCCCCCTCTCTAACCCCCCATTAAGGAAACATTAAAATCCCCCCATTCTCTATTCACTCATATTTCCCTATATCTTCCCCCATTTTCCCCATTTTCATGTTTTTAATGGCTGCATTCCCTGTAACAGACACCAGGTGGCAGTGTAACATAGAAACCAGTTCATTGGGAATTGGATAAACTTCATTATAGAGCGGTGATACAATGTATCAGTTTGGGGCAAGCGATGCAGCCAATCAGCAGCTTCCTATTGGATAACTGGGCTGCCGTCCAATAATCACACCCCGTGTTTAACCCCTGCAGGTTCGTTACCAAACTGCTGGAGGACCTGATATTCTTCGTCGCCGGCGTCGCCAACAACGGGCAGGAGGTTCTGGACGTGGTGGTCACCAAACCCAACCGGGAAAGACAGAAGTTAATGAGGGAGCAAAATATTCTGGCCCAGGTGGGTGGGGATTGGTGGGTTCGTTAAAGGGGCGGGGTCACCTTTGACCTCACTTCTGAGAGAATTTGCAGTTGGTCTTCATTTTTTAATTATTTTACTTTTTGTTCAACAGCTTTCCGGTTTGGAAATTCAGCAGCTCTCTGGTTGCTAGGGTCCAAGTTAGCTTAGCAACCAGGGAGTGGTTTGAATGAGAGGCTGGAATATGAATAGGGGAGGGGTTGAATAAGTAATAAAAAAGTACCAATAGCAATAATATTTTGGCATCACCCAGCAATGGTTGCCGGGGTCAGTGACCCCCCGAAGAAGAAGGCAAATAATTAAAAATTATAAATAATGACCAATTTAAAAGCTGCATAGAATTGACCATTTATAAGTTTGCCGAGGGGCAGTAACCCATAGCAACCAATCAGCGGGAAGCATTTACTGGTCATCCGGTAAAAAGCAAAAATCGAATTGGTTGCTATGGGTTACTGCCCCTGGGCAAACTTAGTCGTTTTCCTGTGGCACCAGAGGATTTGCAATAGCTCCGCCTACATTATGTGTCCCCGCCCCCAGGGCTAGAGCCGGGGGCAGTTCTCAGCTGTATGTATTTCTTGTGTTGCCATGATATTATGGGATGCCCAAACCCCAAAGAACCAATCCCACCGGGTCAGTGTGAAGCCAATCTCTCTCTGCAGATCTTTGGGATCCTGAAGGCTCCGTTCAAGGACAAAGCCGGCGAGGGGTCCATGTTGCGGCTGGAGGATCTGGGGGACCAACGTTACGCCCCCTATAAGTACATCCTGCGCCTGTGCTACCGGGTCCTGAGACACTCGCAGCAGGACTACCGCAAGAACCAGGTCAGAGACGGGCAAACCCGTAACCGGGTGTTGCCATAGGATAACCAATCACAACTGACACTTGAATGGGCCAGTAGGTCCTTCCCCGAGGGCATCTCGGCCTCCATTTATCTTTAGTAAATCCCTCCCCCTGCCCATCTCCGCCCCTAGGAATACATCGCCAAGCATTTCTGCGTCATGCAGTCGCAGATCGGATACGATATTCTGGCGGAAGACACCATCACGGCGCTGCTGCACAACAACCGCAAGCTCCTGGAGAAACACATCACCGCCAAGGAAATCGAGACCTTCGTCAACTTGCTGAGACGGAACCGAGAGCCGAGGTAAGTGCCCGGTGAACTGTATCTTGGCCCACAACCTGATCGAAATCTGCTCCTCCCAAAAAACACCAGGGGAACCAATGAGGAGCAAGCTTAGGTGATCACCAGGCTTTCACCTCCACCACAATCATGTTCCTACCACGTTGTCCCACCACGTTGTCCCACCATGTTGTCATACCACATTGTCCCACCACATTGTCCCACCACATTGTCCCACCACGTTGACCCACCACGTTGTCATATCACATTGTTCCACCACATTGTCCCACCACGTTGACCCACCACTTTGTCATATCACATTGTCCCACCACGTTGACCCACCACGTTGTCATATCACATTGTTCCACCACGTTGACCCACCACGTTGTTCCATCACGTTGACCCACCAATGTCCTTCCGTTTCAGATTCCTGGACTACCTTTCCGACCTGTGCGTGTCCAACACGACCGCCATCCCTGTCACTCAGGAGCTCATCTGCAAGTTCATGCTGAGCCCGGGAAATGCGGACATTCTCATTCAGACCAAGTAGGTGATTGGTCGTGGAACGGACACTCTTTCCTGGTGGAGCAGGCGGGACTCACGGCAACACCATTTCTCCTTTCCAGGTTGGTTTCCATGCAGATGGACAACCCTTTAGAGTGCTCGGTGCTACAAGACGACATGGATGAAGAAGAGGTTTGGTTGTATTGGATCGACAGCAACAAGGAGCCTCATGGGAAAGCTATAAGGCACCTGGCGCAGGAGGCCAAGGAAGGGACCAAAGCCGATCTGGAAGTCTTGACTTATTATAGGTGGAAATCATTTCTTTTAGACTAAACTGTATCTTTATTCTTGTGATATTTGATGCTTCCACCACCCACAGTGGCGATGTCAGGTCATGATATCAAGGTCCTGGAGATGTGGTGGAAACTCAGGTGGCAAAGATACAGGTAGCCAAGCACTGAGCTGGTAGAGAAGATGGAGGAGTTGGTTCTTTTAGACAATATTATATCTTTATTTTTCTCAATACGTAAAGCTCCCACCACCCGTGGTCTTCTTGATCATGATATCATGTTCCTGGAGATATGGTGGAAACGCTATAGAGTAACACGAACACAGGTGGCATAGATACAAAGTAACCAAACATTGAGCTGGTAGAGAAGATGGAGGAGTTGGTTCTTTTAGACAATATTATATCTTTATTTTTCTCTATATGTAAAGCTCCCACCACCCATGGTCTTCTTGGTCATGATATCATGGTCCTGGAGATGTGGTGAAAACTCTATAGAGGAATGCAAGTGGTAGATACCAAGTAACCAAGCATTGAGCTGGTAGAGAAGATGGACCTTCTGGTTCTTTGTTGTGGTTAAATTCTAACTTCCTGTGTTTCTGTTTCTCCTGGTGAAGGTACCAGCTGAACCTCTTTGCCAGAATGTGTCTGGACCGCCAGTACCTCGCCATCAACCAGATTTCCACCCAGCTCTCGGTGGATCTGATCCTCCGCTGCATGTCCGACGAGAGCCTTCCTTTCGACCTGAGGGCTTCTTTCTGCCGCCTTATGCTCCACATACACGTCGACCGGGACCCCCAGGAAACCGTTGTTCCGGTCAAATACGCCAGGCTGTGGACCGAGATTCCCACCAAGATCAGCATCCACGAGTGAGTCCCAGGTTCACAGAGAGAACGTTGCCTCCAGGAGGGGCAGCCAAAGTGTTTGAGGGTCTTAACCTTAAGGTCATGTCTTAATAATGTTCCATAACCAACACCCACCCACCTGCGCCCAATCGGTGGTGTTGGCTCTTCAGATGACCTGGTATCTTCTGTTGCCCTTGTAGCTACGACTCCTTCACAGACTCGTCCAGGGACGAAATGAAGAGGAAATTTGCCCTCACCATGGAGTTTGTAGAGGAATACCTCAAGGAAGTGGTCAACCAACCTTTCCCGTTCGGGGATAAGGAGAAGAATAAACTCACCTTTGAGGTATTTATATAGACATCTCCTGCTTTAGGAGAACCTACCTCGATACCTACTGACAGTCCTGCTCCTTCCCTACAGGTGGTCCATCTGGCTCGGAACCTCATTTATTTTGGGTTCTACAGTTTCACTGAGCTCCTCCGACTGACCCGGACCCTGCTGGCCATACTGGATATAGTTCAGAGCCCCATGTCCTCCTACCTGGAGAGACTCAGCAGATTCCAAGATGGAGGTGAGTTGGGTATATATGGGCAGCAGTGGTTGGGGAGGCAAACACTTCTAAAGGGGAAGTTAACCTATAAATGACGTTTTACTGAGAAACTATATTTTCTGCCCCACCAACCCACGCGGTGGCCCCGTCCTGAGCATTTGTGGTTGAACTTTCCCTTTGAGAAATCGATTTTGTGTCTCGGAACCAGCGGCCGCGCTCGTGAGAGTGCCAGAGCCGATTCCGTGCATATTAATCGACGCTCTAATTACTCAAGTGCTTCGGAGCGTTGTGCTCGGTGTGAGTGACTGAAATAATGATTCCGGGGGTGACGCGGTTCATTTATCAGAGGGAAAAGAATGGGGGTGACCGCTAGAAACTCTCCCGTTGCCGTGTCGGCCCCCCCGCTCACCGCTGGTGCAATCAGTGAAATATAAATGAACCAAACGCTTATTAATTAAAGGGAGAACATGATGGAGTCGCACGTCTGGTTGCGCTGTTACCCCTGTAATATCCCATAAACTGCCCCTCCTGCCCATGGGGGAGTGTATTTCCTGGTACCCATGTGACTGTCTCTGCTTCCTTTGCACGGGGGAGTGTATGCACGGGGGAGTGTATTTCCCGGTACCCATGTGACTGTCTCTGCTTCCTTTGCACGGGGGAGTGTATTTCCCGGTACCCATGTGACTGTCTCTGCTTCCTTTGCACGGGGGAGTGTATTTCCTGGTACCCATGTGACTGTCTCTGCTTCCTTTGCACGGGGGAGTGTATTTCCTGGTACCCATGTGACTGTCTCTGCTTCCTTTGCACGGGGGAGTGTATTTCCCGGTACCCATGTGACTGTCTCTGCTTCCTCTGCACGGGGGAGTGTATTTCCCGGTACCCATGTGACTGTCTCTGCTTCCTTTGCACGGGGGAGTGTATTTCCCGGTACCCGTGTGACTATCTCTGCTTCCTTTGCACGGGGAGTGTATTTCCCGGTACCCGTGTGACTGTCTCTGCTTCCTTTGCACGGGGGAGTGTATTTCCCGGTACCCGTGTGACTGTCTCTGCTTCCTTTGCACGGGGGAGTGTATTTCCCGGTACCCGTGTGACTATCTCTGCTTCCTTTGCACGGGGGGAGTGTATTTCCCGGTACCCGTGTGACTGTCTCTGCTTCCTTTGCACAGGGGAGTGTATTTCCCGGTACCCCGCGTGACTGTCTCTGCTTCCTTTGCACGGGGGAGTGTATTTCCCGGTACCCGTGTGACTGTCTCTGCTTCCTTTGCACGGGGGAGTGTATTTCCCGGTACCCGTGTGACTGTCTCTGCTTCCTTTGCACGGGGGAGTGTATTTCCCCGGTACCCGTGTGACTGTCTCTGCTTCCTTTGCACGGGGGAGTGTATTTCCCGGTACCCGTGTGACTATCTCTGCTTCCTTTGCACGGGGGGAGTGTATTTCCCGGTACCCGTGTGACTGTCTCTGCTTCCTTTGCACAGGGGAGTGTATTTCCCGGTACCCGCGTGACTGTCTCTGCTTCCTTTGCACGGGGGAGTGTATTTCCCGGTACCCGTGTGACTATCTCTGCTTCCTTTGCACGGGGGAGTGTATTTCCTGGTACCCGTGTGACTGTCTCTGCTTCCTTTGCACGGGGGAGTGTATTTCCCGGTACCCGTGTGACTATCTCTGCTTCCTTTGCACGGGGGAGTGTATTTCCTGGTACCCGTGTGACTGTCTCTGCTTCCTTTGCACGGGGGAGTGTATTTCCCGGTACCCGTGTGACTGTCTCTGCTTCCTTTGCACGGGGGAGTGTATTTCCTGGTACCCATGTGACTGTCTCTGCTTCCTTTGCACGGGGGAGTGTATTTCCCGGTACCCGTGTGACTGTCTCTGCTTCCTTTGCACGGGGGAGTGTATTTCCCGGTACCCGTGTGACTGTCTCTGCTTCCTTTGCACGGGGGGAGTGTATTTCCCGGTACCCGTGCGACTGTCTCTGCTTCCTTTGCACGGGGGAGTGTATTTCCCGGTACCCGTGTGACTGTCTCTGCTTCCTGTGCACGGGGGAGTGTATTTCCCGGTACCCGTGTGACTGTCCTCTGCTTCCTTTGCACGGGGGAGTGTATTTCCTGGTACCCATGTGACTGTCTCTGCTTCCTTTGCACGGGGGAGTGTATTTCCTGGTACCCCATGTGACTGTCTCTGCTTCCTTTGCACGGGGGAGTGTATTTCCCGGTACCCGTGTGTCTGTCTCTGCTTCCTCTGCACGGGGGAGTGTATTTCCCGGTACCCATGTGACTGTCTCTGCTTCCTGTGCACGGGGGAGTGTATTTCCCGGTACCCGTGTGACTGTCTCTGCTTCCTTTGCACGGGGGAGTGTTTTTCCCGGTACCCGTGTGACTGTCTCTGCTTCCTGTGCACGGGGGAGTGTATTTCCCGGTACCCATGTGACTGTCTCTGCTTCCTTTGCACGGGGGAGTGTATTTCCCGGTACCCATGTGACTGTCTCTGCTTCCTTTGCACGGGGGAGTGTATTCCCGGAACCCATGTGACTGTCTCTGCTTCCTTTGCACGGGGGAGTGTATTCCCGGAACCCATGTGACTGTCTCTGCTTCCTTTGCACGGGGGAGTGTATTTCCCGGTACCCATGTGACTGTCTCTGCTTCCTTTGCACGGGGGAGTGTATTTCCTGGTACCCGTGTGACTGTCTCTGCTTCCTGTGCACGGGGGAGTGTATTCCCGGTACCCGTGTGACTGTCTCTGCTTCCTTTGCACGGGGGAGTGTATTTCCCGGTACCCATGTGACTGTCTCTGCTTCCTGTGCACGGGGGAGTGTATTTCCCGGTACCCATGTGACTGTCTCTGCTTCCTTTGCACGGGGGAGTGTATTTCCCGGTACCCGTGTGACTGTCTCTGCTTCCTTTGCACAGGGGAGTGTATTTCCTGGTACCCATGTGACTGTCTCTGCTTCCTTTGCACGGGGGAGTGTATTTCCCGGTACCCATGTGACTGTCTCTGCTTCCTTTGCACGGGGGAGTGTATTTCCTGGTACCCGTGTGACTGTCTCTGCTTCCTGTGCACGGGGGAGTGTATTCCCGGTACCCATGTGACTGTCTCTGCTTCCTTTGCACGGGGGAGTGTATTTCCCGGTACCCATGTGACTGTCTCTGCTTCCTGTGCACGGGGGAGTGTATTTCCCGGTACCCATGTGACTGTCTCTGCTTCCTTTGCATGGGGGAGTGTATTTCCCGGTACCCGTGTGACTGTCTCTGCTTCCTTTGCACGGGGGAGTGTATTTCCCGGTACTCGTGTGACTGTCTCTGCTTCCTTTGCACGGGGGAGTGTATTTCCCGGTACCCGTGTGACTGTCTCTGCTTCCTGTGCACGGGGGAGTGTATTCCCGGTACCCGTGTGACTGTCTCTGCTTCCTTTGCACGGGGGAGTGTATTTCCCGGTACCCATGTGACTGTCTCTGCTTCCTTTGCACGGGGGAGTGTATTTCCCGGTACTCGTGTGACTGTCTCTGCTTCCTTTGCATGGGGGAGTGTATTTCCCGGTACCCGTGTGACTGTCTCTGCTTCCTTTGCACGGGGGAGTGTATTTCCCGGTACCCCATGTGACTGTCTCTGCTTCCTTTGCACGGGGGAGTGTATTTCCCGGTACCCATGTGACTGTCTCTGCTTCCTTTGCACGGGGGAGTGTATTTCCCGGTACTCGTGTGACTGTCTCTGCTTCCTTTGCATGGGGGAGTGTATTTCCCGGTACCCGTGTGACTGTCTCTGCTTCCTTTGCACGGGGGAGTGTATTTCCCGGTACCCGTGTGACTGTCTCTGCTTCCTTTGCACGGGGGAGTGTATTTCCTGGTACCCATGTGACTGTCTCTGCTTCCTGTGCACGGGGGAGTGTATTTCCCGGTACCCATGTGACTGTCTCTGCTTCCTTTGCACGGGGGAGTGTATTTCCCGGTACCCATGTGACTGTCTCTGCTTCCTGTGCACGGGGGAGTGTATTTCCCGGTACCCGTGTGACTGTCTCTGCTTCCTTTGCACGGGGGAGTGTATTTCCCGGTACCCATGCGACCCTCCCTACTTCCTGTGCACGGGGGAGTGTATTTCCCGGTACCCATGTGACTGTCTCTGCTTCCTTTGCACGGGGGAGTGTATTTCCTGGTACCCGTGTGACTGTCTCTGCTTCCTTTGCACGGGGGAGTGTATTTCCCGGTACCCATGTGACTGTCTCTGCTTCCTTTGCACGGGGGAGTGTATTTCCTGGTACCCATGTGACTGTCTCTGCTTCCTTTGCACGGGGGAGTGTATTTCCTGGTACCCATGTGACTGTCTCTGCTTCCTTTGCACGGGGGAGTGTATTTCCCGGTACCCGTGTGACTGTCTCTGCTTCCTTTGCACGGGGGAGTGTATTTCCTGGTACCCATGTGACTGTCTTCTGCTTCCTTTGCACGGGGGAGTGTATTTCCTGGTACCCATTTGACTGTCTCTGCTTCCTTTGCACGGGGGAGTGTATTTCCCGGTACCCGTGTGACTGTCTCTGCTTCCTCTGCACGGGGGAGTGTATTTCCCGGTACCCGTGTGTCTGTCTCTGCTTCCTTTTGCACGGGGGAGTGTATTTCCCGGTACCCGTGTGACTATCTCTGCTTCCTTTGCACGGGGGAGTGTATTTCCCGGTACCCATGTGACTGTCTCTGCTTTCCTGTGCACGGGGGAGTGTATTTCCCGGTACCCGTGTGACTGTCTCTGCTTCCTTTGCACGGGGGAGTGTATTTCCCGGTACCCGTGTGACTGTCTCTGCTTCCTGTGCACGGGGGAGTGTATTTCCCGGTACCCATGTGACTGTCTCTGCTTCCTTTGCACGGGGGAGTGTATTTCCCGGTACCCATGTGACTGTCTCTGCTTCCTTTGCACGGGGGAGTGTATTCCCGGAACCCATGTGACTGTCTCTGCTTCCTTTGGCACGGGGGAGTGTATTCCCGGAACCCATGTGACTGTCTCTGCTTCCTTTGCACGGGGGAGTGTATTTCCCGGTACCCGTGTGACTGTCTCTGCTTCCTGTGCACGGGGGAGTGTATTTCCCGGTACCCATGTGACTGTCTCTGCTTCCTTTGCACGGGGGAGTGTATTTCCCGGTACCCATGTGACTGTCTCTGCTTCCTTTGCACGGGGGAGTGTATTCCCGGAACCCATGTGACTGTCTCTGCTTCCTTTGCACGGGGGAGTGTATTCCCGGAACCCATGTGACTGTCTCTGCTTCCTTTGCACGGGGGAGTGTATTTCCCGGTACCCGTGTGACTGTCTCTGCTTCCTTTGCACGGGGGAGTGTATTTCCTGGTACCCCGTGTGACTGTCTCTGCTTCCTGTGCACGGGGGAGTGTATTCCCGGTACCCATGTGACTGTCTCTGCTTCCTTTGCACGGGGGAGTGTATTTCCCGGTACCCATGTGACTGTCTCTGCTTCCTGTGCACGGGGGAGTGTATTTCCCGGTACCCGTGTGACTGTCTCTGCTTCCTTTGCACGGGGGAGTGTATTTCCCGGTACCCGTGTGACTGTCTCTGCTTCCTTTGCACGGGGGAGTGTATTCCCGGAACCCATGTGACTGTCTCTGCTTCCTTTGCACGGGGGAGTGTATTTCCCGGTACCCGTGTGACTGTCTCTGCTTCCTTTGCACGGGGGAGTGTATTTCCTGGTACCCGTGTGACTGTCTCTGCTTCCTGTGCACGGGGGAGTGTATTCCCGGTACCCATGTGACTGTCTCTGCTTCCTTTGCACGGGGGAGTGTATTTCCCGGTACCCATGTGACTGTCTCTGCTTCCTGTGCACGGGGGAGTGTATTTCCCGGTACCCGTTGTGACTGTCCGTGTGACTGTCTCTGCTTCTTGCACGGGGGAGTGTATTTCCGGTACCCGTGTGACTGTCTCTGCTTCCTTTGCACGGGGGAGTGTATTTCCTGGTACCCGTGTGACTGTCTCTGCTTCCTTTGCACGGGGGAGTGTATTTCCCGGTACCCGTGTGACTGTCTCTGCTTCCTTTGCACGGGGGAGTGTATTTCCTGGTACCCGTGTGACTGTCTCTGCTTCCTTTGCACGGGGGAGTGTATTTCCCGGTACCCATGTGACTGTCTCTGCTTCCTGTGCACGGGGGAGTGTATTTCCCGTACCCATGTGACTGTCTCTGCTTCTTTGCACGGGGGAGTTGTATTTCCCGGTACCCGTGTGACTTGTTCCTCTGCTTCCTTTGCACGGGGGAGTGTATTTCCCGGTACTCGTGTGACTGTCTCTGCTTCCTTTGCACGGGGGAGTGTATTTCCCGGTACCCGTGTGACTGTCTCTGCTTCCTTTGCACGGGGGAGTGTATTTCCCGGTACCCGTGTGTCTCTGCTTCCTTTGCACGGGGGAGTGTATTTCCCGGTACCCGTGTGTCTCTGCTTCCTTTGCACGGGGGAGTGTATTTCCCGGTACCCGTGTGTCTCTGCTTCCTAAAATGCCGTACAGTTAATAATTCCCAATTCCCGGGGGGGGGGGGGGGGGTCAGTAGACAGACAGCGCCGCCATTAGCCGTGACCCCCAGAGATTCCCTGACATTGGGCGGTCGGACGCGGATGGAATGAAATGGGAACAGACAGGACATGGCAGCTGCTCTGAATGTACAAATCCCTAATTGCCCCGTATCTCAGTCTGGGCTCCCATAGAAACGCACAGTCCGATGGCGACGAGATCCTGTCACAGTGACATGTGGGGGCCCCTCATATTGGGGGGGTTAATGCAGAGAGAAGTCACTGTCTCTGATCTGCGCGTCCCAACGTGTCACTCGCGGCGAGAAGGTTAATGAGCGACACTTACTGGCCCCCGGCGACTGTCTGATCCGGTCGTTAGCGCCATTGTAACGAGCCCCAATGTAACGAGCCCCAATGTAACGAGCCCCAATGTAACGAGCCCCAATGTAACGAGCCCCAATGTAACGAGCCCCATGTAACGTAACCCCATTGTAACGAGCCCCAATGTAACGAGCCCCATTGTAACGAGCCCCATTGTAACGAGCCCCAATGTAACGAGCCCCATTGTAACGAGCCCCAATGTAACGAGCCCCATTGTAACGAGCCCCAATGTAACGAGCCCCATTGTAACGAGCCCCAATGTAACGAGCCCGATGTACGAGCCCCAATGTAACGAGCCCCAATGTAACGAGCCCATGTAACGAGCCCCATTGTAACGAGCCCCAATGTAACGAGCCCCAATGTTAACGAGCCCCCATGTAACGAGCCCATTGTAACGAGCCCCATGTAACGAGCCCCATTGTAACGAGCCCAATGTAACGAGCCCCAATGTAACGAGCCCCAATGTAACGAGCCCCATTGTAACGAGCCCCAAGTAACGAGCCCATTGTAACGAGCCCCAATGTAACGAGTAACGAGCCCCAATGTAACGAGCCCATTGTAACGAGCCCCCAATGTAACGAGCCCCATTGTAACGAGCCCCAATGTAACGAGCCTCATTGTAACGAGCCCCAATGTAACGAGCCCCAATGTAACGAGCCCCAATGTAACGAGCCCCATTGTAACGAGCCCCAATGTAACGAGCCCCATTGTAACGAGCCCCAATGTAACGAGCCCCAATGTAACGAGCCCCATTGTAACGAGCCCATTGTAACGAGCCCCAATGTAACGAGCCCCATGTAACGAGCCCCATTGTAACGAGCCCCAATAAGCCATGTAACGAGCCCCATGTAACGAGCCCCAATGTAACGAGCCCCATTGTAACGAGCCCCAATGTAACAGCCCATTACGAGCCCCATGTAACGGCCCATTAACGAGCCCCAATGTAACGAGCCCCAATGTAACGAGCCCCAATGTAACGAGCCCCATTATAACGAGCCCCAATGTAACGAGCCCCATTGTAACGAGCCCCAATGTAACGAGCCCCATTGTAACGAGCCCCAATGTAACGAGCCTCATTGTAACGAGCCCCAATGTAACGAGCCCCAATGTAACGAGCCCCAATGTAACGAGCCAAACGACTTCATCGTCAGTAGGAAAAGGCAGAAGGAATTGAGTTCTACAGGGACCTGCTAATTGTCTCTTCCCTGGGATTCTATAGGCCCCAATTAGATTTATTGGAAAGAGAAATTTACATTATTAATTATTTATTTAAATACAAATCTGCCTGTCTGCAAGCACTTATTCCCCCCACCTTAACTCTCTGTACTTCCTGCTCCTGGGCTGCTCTCTTTCCCATGGTCAGACAGGAACCCCCCCCTGGGTAAGTGAATCCAATCTCCCCCCAGTACTTACCCAGGTACAGAGCTCTGATTCTCTGTACTTCCTGCTCCTGGGCTGCTCTCTTTCCCATGGTCAGACAGGAACCTCCCCCTGGGTAAGTGAATCCAATCTCCCCCCAGTACTTACCCAGGTACAGAGCTCTGATTCTCTGTACTTCCTGCTCCTGGGCTGCTCTCTTTCCCATGGTCAGACAGGAACCCCCCCCTGGGTAAGTGAATCCAATCTCCCCCCAGTACTTACCCAGGTACAGAGCTCTGATTCTCTGTACTTCCTGCTCCTGGGCTGCTCTCTTTCCCATGGTCAGGCAGGAACCCCCCCCTGGGTAAGTGAATCCAATCTCCCCCCAGTACTTACCCAGGTACAGAGCTCTGATTCTCTGTACTTCCTGCTCCTGGGCTGCTCTCTTTCCCATGGTCAGGCAGGACCCCCCCCCCCCTGGGTAAGTGAATCCAATCTCCCCCAGTACTTACCCAGGTACAGAGCTCTGATTCTCTGTACTTCCTGCTCCTGGGCTGCTCTCTTTCCCATGGTCAGGCAGGAACCCCCCCCTGGGTAAGTGAATCCAATCTCCCCCAGTACTTACCCAGGTACAGAGCTCTGATTCTCTGTACTTCCTGCTCCTGGGCTGTTCTCTTTCCCATGGTCAGGCAGGAACCCCCCCTGGGTAAGTGAATCCAATCTCCCCCCAGTACTTACCCAGGTACAGAGCTCTGATTCTCTGTACTTCCTGCTCCTGGGCTGCTCTCTTTCCATGGTCAGGCAGGAACCTCCCCTGGGTAAGTGAATCCAATCTCCCCCCAGTACTTACCCAGGTACAGAGCTCTGATTCTCTGTACTTCCTGCTCCTGGGCTGCTCTCTTTCCCATGGTCAGGCAGGAACCCCCCCCTGGGTAAGTGAATCCAATCTCCCCCAGTACTTACCCAGGTACAGAGCTCTGATTCTCTGTACTTCCTGCTCCTGGGCTGCTCTCTTTCCCATGGTCAGGCAGGAACCTCCCCCTGGGTAAGTGAATCCAATCTCCCCCCAGTACAAGAGACTGACAGTAACATTAGCAGTCAGTGAGTGAGAGTGCCCCCGCAGGCACATTACGGTACTGTAGGGGGCAGTGTATCAGTTGTGTGACGTTACAGGTAACAACGTGATGAGGACCATACATGGGGTGGGGGAGATGATGACCCAGATGGTGCTCAGTCGCGGCTCAATCCTGCCCATTGCGATCCCCGATGTCCCGGCCGGGCTGCACTCCAGCAAACAGGGCGGCGCCATCGATAACGAGGACATTACGGTCATGGACACGAAGCTGAAAATCATTGAGATCCTACAGGTGAGAAGGGATAGGGTTAGGGATAGGGTTAGGGATAGGGATAGGGATAGGGTTAGGGTTAGGGATAGGGTTAGGGATAGGGTTAGGGATAGGGATAGGGTTAGGGATAGGGTTAGGGTTAGGGTTAGGGATAGGGATAGGGTTAGGGATAGGGTTAGGGTTAGGGATAGGGTTAGGGATAGGGTTAGGGTTAGGGATAGGGTTAGGGATAGGGTTAGGGTTAGGGTTAGGGATAGGGATAGGGTTAGGGTTAGGGATAGGGTTAGGGATAGGGATAGGGTTAGGGTTAGGGTTAGGGTTAGGGATAGGGTTAGGGTTAGGGTTAGGGTTAGGGATAGGGATAGGGTTAGGGTTAGGGATAGGGTTAGGGATAGGGTTAGGGTTAGGGTTAGGGATAGGGATAGGGTTAGGGTTAGGGATAGGGTTAGGGATAGGGATAGGGATAGGGTTAGGGTTAGGGATAGGGTTAGGGATAGGGATAGGGTTAGGGTTAGGGATAGGGTTAGGGATAGGGATAGGGATAGGGTTAGGGATAGGGTTAGGGATAGGGATAGGGTTAGGGTTAGGGATAGGGTTAGGGTTAGGGATAGGGATAGGGATAGGGATAGGGTTAGGGTTAGGGATAGGGATAGGGTTAGGGATAGGGTTAGGTTTAGGGTTAGGGATAGGGTTAGGGATAGGGATGGGATAGGGTTAGGGTTAGGGTTAGGGTTAGGGATAGGGTTAGGGTTAGGGTAGGGTTAGGGATAGGGTTAGGGTTAGGGATAGGGATAGGGATAGGGATAGGTTAGGGTTAGGGATAGGGATAGGGTTAGGGATAGGTTAGGGTTAGGGATAGGGATAGGTTAGGGATAGGGTTAGGGATAGGGTTAGGGGATAGGGATAGGATAGGGATAGGGTTAGGGTTAGGGTTAGGGTTAGGGATAGGGTTAGGGTTAGGGTTAGGGTTAGGGATAGGGTTAGGGTTAGGGATAGGGATAGGGATAGGGATAGGGATAGGGTTAGGGTTAGGGATAGGGATAGGGTTAGGGATAGGGTTAGGGATAGGGTTAGGGTTAGGGATAGGGATAGGGTTAGGGATAGGGTTAGGGTTAGGGTTAGGGTTAGGGTTAGGGATAGGGTTAGGGATAGGGTTAGGGATAGGGTTAGGGATAGGGTTAGGGTTAGGGTTAGGGTTAGGGATAGGGATAGGGATAGGGTTAGGGATAGGGTTAGGGATAGGGTTAGGGTTAGGGTTAGGGTTAGGGATAGGGATAGGGTTAGGGTTAGGGATAGGGTTAGGGATAGGGATAGGGATAGGGATAGGGTTAGGGATAGGGTTAGGGATAGGGTTAGGGTTAGGGTTAGGGATAGGGTTAGGGTTAGGGTTAGGGATAGGGTTAGGGTTAGGGATAGGGATAGGGATAGGGTTAGGGATAGGGATAGGGATAGGGTTAGGGATAGGGATAGGGTTAGGGTTAGGGATAGGGTTAGGGTTAGGGATAGGGATAGGGATAGGGTTAGGGATAGGGTTAGGGTTAGGGATAGGGTTAGGGTTAGGGATAGGGATAGGGATAGGGATAGGGATAGGGATAGGGTTAGGGATAGGGATAGGGATAGGGTTAGGGATAGGGTTAGGGTTAGGGATAGGGATAGGGTTAGGGATAGGGTTAGGGATAGGGTTAGGGATAGGGATAGGGATAGGGTTAGGGTTAGGGTTAGGGTTAGGGATAGGGTTAGGGTTAGGGTTAGGGTTAGGGATAGGGTTAGGGTTAGGGTTAGGGATAGGGATAGGGATAGGGATAGGGATAGGGTTAGGGTTAGGGATAGGGATAGGGATAGGGTTAGGGATAGGGTTAGGGTTAGGGATAGGGATAGGGTTAGGGATAGGGTTAGGGTTAGGGTTAGGGTTAGGGATAGGGTTAGGGATAGGGTTAGGGATAGGGTTAGGGATAGGGTTAGGGATAGGGTTAGGGTTAGGGTTAGGGTTAGGGTTAGGGATAGGGATAGGGATAGGGTTAGGGATAGGGTTAGGGATAGGGTTAGGGATAGGGTTAGGGTTAGGGTTAGGGATAGGGATAGGGTTAGGGTTAGGGATAGGGTTAGGGATAGGGATAGGGATAGGGATAGGGTTAGGGATAGGGTTAGGGATAGGGTTAGGGTTAGGGTTAGGGATAGGGTTAGGGTTAGGGTTAGGGATAGGGTTAGGGTTAGGGATAGGGATAGGGATAGGGATAGGGTTAGGGATAGGGATAGGGTTAGGGATAGGGATAGGGTTAGGGTTAGGGATAGGGTTAGGGTTAGGGATAGGGATAGGGTTAGGGATAGGGTTAGGGTTAGGGATAGGGTTAGGGATAGGGTTAGGGATAGGGATAGGGTTAGGGATAGGGTTAGGGATAGGGTTAGGGTTAGGGTTAGGGATAGGGTTAGGGATAGGGATAGGGTTAGGGTTAGGGATAGGGTTATTAGAATTCTATTAATTGTTACAGCCACTTGTGTAATCTTTGGATCTTAGTGGATCACTGGATCAGAATAAGTGGTCCCAGTAGATCCCGGCTCTTTTTGGACCTCTCCTGTGTTTCTTACTTGCAGTTCATTCTCAGCGTTCGGCTGGACTACAGGATCTCCTACATGCTCTCCATTTACAAGAGGGAATTCGGAGATCAGGGTAACAGCATTGAGAACTCAACCGTCTCTCCTCCTGAACTGCTGCCCCCATCAGGTATAATATGGGGGTGCAATTATCCTGTCTGTAGCTGCTCAGTAATATAGGAATGTACCGCCCCTTGTACTTCCCATGAAAGGCCTTCTCCATCCACCAACTGGTTCCTCAGCCTTTAGTTTCTGCTCACCATAGACCGCTCCCCTAGACCAGTTGTTCCCTTGTGAGGCAATTTGAGATATTTCACCTTCCTCTAGATTAGGGGTTCTCAGGCTTTGGGGTTCACTCCATCTCTTTATGGTCAGGAGATGTAGCCTATGGGAAGGTCATGGAGTAAGGTCTCCCTTGATGGCCTTCAGGATGAGCTTTCCTCTCATATTGGGGAGGCAGCCCCTTTGTTTGGAAGCCACTTTACTGGATGCGCTCAATGCTAGGGAGGAAGTATTTGATCCTTCAAAGTAGGCCACCTTCCTGCCCCGGGAATCTGAACTGTAACCCCCAACACTCCATAGAGTGTGACCCTCCCATCTCTCCAGTCTCATTAAGGACATTTCTTTCTCTTGTCCCTTTCAGTTGGGGCTCCTGATATTGACGAGATTGCTGCCCAGGCGGAAACCATGTTTGCCGGGAGGTAGGTACTGGTGGGGGACAATTGGGCCCTTCTTTTTGTGGGACCCAAGAGTAACAGCTGTATGTAGAGGCTGAGATAAAGAGTCCAGATCTACTTTGACCATTCGCTTAATGACAGGATCTAATTTCTTACCAGTAAGGAGAAGAACCCGGTGGAGCTGGATGACGAAGGGGGTCGGACCTTCCTGCGCGTTCTCATTCACCTGATCATGCACGACTATCCCCCGCTGCTCTCTGGCGCCCTCCAGCTGCTGTTTAAACACTTCAGCCAAAGAGCTGAGGTCCTTCAGGCTTTCAAACAGGTGGGAGATTGGGTCACTGTTGCCCCAAGACTTTTCCTCCCATGGCCATGTCATCTAGATGGTCCTCCAAGCTTGGCAGAAGCCCAGGGCCCATTGGGTTGGAACATTTGAACTCGTAGGGTTTCTGGGAGCCTTTGAAAATTTGAGGACAAGGGTTGGGGTGGAGAATGGGATAGGGAGTGGGTTACAGTAGCCTTGGTGGGAATGGTAAGTGTTCATGTATTCAAATAATGATAAAGCCTTAGTAGTTATGGGTCTCAGAGGAGGAAAGTGACCCAACTGGGCCTCCTATATCTTACCTCCTTGTACAAAGTGTCAACAGCCCAACCTTCCCGCGCAGGTCCAGTTACTGGTGTCCAATCAGGACGTGGACAACTACAAGCAAATCAAAGCCGACCTGGACCAATTACGGCTGACGGTGGAGAAGTCCGAACTTTGGGTCGAAAAGAGCAACAGCTACGAGAGTGAAGAACTGGGGGACGGACAGACTAAGGAACGGAAGGAGCAAATGAACGAGGTGGGGGGGAAACATGTCCCGGTTCCCTTCATTGGAAGGTCCAGTTACTCATGGTCCGTAATGCCCAGAGCTTGCACTCTGGAGTAGGGAACAAACCCACATTCCATTGGCTGCCGTCGCGGCGCCGACCCAGAGTGGCTCATTAGGGGGAGATTTATGCAGAAGGCAGGGGTATAAAACTGCTGATATATAAATAAATGCACATAAATAAGGCGCAGGCTGCATCTGGCGCGCAGGTACCAGGGCGGAGACATAAATCCAAGGTAAAAAATGATTTTTGATAGAAACACAGAGTTTCTCTGCCCCCCGGGGGAACTGAGAATGGGCCGACCCGCCCCAGATAGTGTAAGGCTTGGCCAGAGCCGGCATTGCCGGGAGTCGGAATCGCTCTCGCCGCCCTTCCTGCGGTTTAATTGGGACCTGGGAGAGCGAATCGGGGAGAGGTTATTTATTGCCTGTCACCGGGCAATGAAAGAGCGCGAGGGGGGGTGTTTCCAGCCAATCCCACAGCTGCGCCGGCGTTGCTATTGAAAAGTCAAATGCAAACGGGAAAATCGCTTCTTGAACAGTGTTTCCTGCCTGCTGTGCACTATGGGGCCCCATGGGGCAAATAATGAGGGCAAAACGAGGGGAGAATAAAGACAGTAGGACCAGAGGCTGCCAATCCCCCCCCCCCCCCCCCGTGCGGTCCCCACTGATCTGCTGTTTAATTCTATGTAAGTTTTCTTGACATTTAGGTACCATGGATTCCAGCACTAGGGGGCGCTATATAAATAATTCAATATGGGTGGGAAATGGGGAAGTGAAAGCTCAGACCAGGGTGAAGTCCTGCTGCCCTACTGTCTCCATTCTACCCTTCAGTCTCTCCATCTTGTCCTACTGTCTCCATTCTACCCTTCAGTCTCTCCATCTTGCCCTACTGTCTCCATCTTGCCCTACTGTCTCCATTCTACCCTTCAGTCTCTCCATCTTGCCCTACTGTCTCCATCTTGCCCTACTGTCTCCATTCTACCCTTCAGTCTCTCCATCTTGCCCTACTGTCTCCATCTTGCCCTACTGTCTCCATTCTACCCTTCAGTCTCTCCATCTTGCCCTACTGTCTCCATCTTGCCCTACTGTCCCCATCTTGCCCTACTGTCCCCATCTTGCCCTACTGTCCCCATCTTGCCCTACTGTCCCCATCTTGCCCTACTGTCCCCATCTTGCCCTACTGTCCCCATCTTGCCCTACTGTCCCCATCTTGCCCTACTGTCCCCATCTTGCCCTACAGTCTCCATCTTGCCCTACAGTCTCCATCTTGCCCTACAGTCTCCATCTTGCCCTACAGTCTCCATCTTGCCCTACAGTCTCCATCTTGCCCTACAGTCTCCATCTTGCCCTACAGTCTCCATCTTGCCCTACACACTCCATCTTGCCCTACACACTCCATCTTGCCCTACACACTCCATCTTGCCCTACACACTCCATCTTGCCCTACTGTCCCCATCTTGCCCTACTGTCCCCATCTTGCCCTACTGTCCCCATCTTGCCCTACTGTCCCCATCTTGCCCTACTGTCCCCATCTTGCCCTACTGTCCCCATCTTGCCCTACTGTCCCCATCTTGCCCTACTGTCTCCATCTTGTCCTACTGTCCCCATCTTGCCCTACTGTCTCCATCTTGTCCTACTGTCCCCATCTTGCCCTACTGTCCCCATCTTGTCCTACAGTCTCCATCTTGTCCTACAGTCTCCATCTTGTCCTACAGTCTCCATCTTGGCCTACACACTCCATCTTGCCCTACTGTCCCCATCTTGCCCTACTGTCCCCATCTTGCCCTACTGTCCCCATCTTGCCCTACTGTCCCCATCTTGCCCTACTGTCCCCATCTTGCCCTACTGTCCCCATCTTGCCCTACTGTCCCCATCTTGCCCTACTGTCCCCATCTTGCCCTACTGTCCCCATCTTGCCCTACAGTCTCCATCTTGCCCTACTGTCCCCATCTTGCCCTACTGTCCCATCTTGCTCTACTGTCCCCATCTTGCTCTACTGTCCCCATCTTGCTCTACTGTCCCCATCTTGCCCTACACACTCCATCTTGCCCTACACACTCCATCTTGCCCTACACACTCCATCTTGCCCTACACACTCCATCTTGCCCTACTGTCCCCATCTTGCCCTACTGTCCCCATCTTGCCCTACTGTCCCCATCTTGCCCTACTGTCCCCATCTTGCCCTACTGTCCCCATCTTGCCCTACAGTCTCCATCTTGCCCTACTGTCCCCATCTTGCCCTACTGTCCCCATCTTGCCCTACTGTCCCCATCTTGCTCTACTGTCCCCATCTTGTCCTACAGTCTCCATCTTGCCCTACACACCCCATCTTGCCCTACACACTCCATCTTGCCCTACACACTCCATCTTGCCCTACACACTCCATCTTGCCCTACACACTCCATCTTGCCCTACTGTCCCCATCTTGCCCTACTGTCCCCATCTTGCCCTACTGTCCCCATCTTGCCCTACTGTCTCCATCTTGCCCTACTGTCCCCATCTTGCCCTACTGTCCCCATCTTGCCCTACTGTCCCCATCTTGCCCTACTGTCCCCATCTTGCCCTACTGTCCCCATCTTGCCCTACTGTCCCCATCTTGCCCTACACACTCCATCTTGCCCTACTGTCCCCATCTTGCCCAACTGCCCCTGTCAGTTCCCCTATTAAAGTTCAGTTTGAACCTTTTCTTCCAGGAGGCGAGTATTCTGAGCCCATTACAAGACGGGATAAAGAAGCCTCAGATTGACAGCAATAAAGCGAATAATTACAAGATCGTCAGGGAGGTACAGCCTGCGCATTTATATCTCACATGTGTTTGGGGGTCACTGCCATAGTCGTGGGGCGATTTACGCTCCTCCCCAATCTTATTCTGGCACTTTCTTCGGATTAATTGTTTTCTTTCTCTTGTGTTCTAGATACTGATCCGACTGAGCCGCCTCTGTACTCAGAGCAAGAAGGGTCGGAACCAGCAGCAGAGACTGTTAAAAAACATGGGGGCCCATTCTGTGGTGCTGGATCTCCTGCAGATACCCTATGAGAAGGTCAGTACCTACCCCAGATATCCCGGGAACCCACCATATGCCCCCCAGATACCCAGGGAACCCACCGTACCTCCCCCAGATACCCAGGCAACCTCCTTTTCCTCCTCCAGATACCCAGGGAACCCCCTATACCTCCCCCAGATACCCAGGGAACCCCCTGTACCCCCCCCAGATACCCAGGGAACCCACCGTACCTCCCCCAGATACCCAGGGAACCAACCGTACCTCCCCCAGATACCCAGGGAACCCCCTGTACCTCCCCCAGATACACAGGGAACCCACTGTACCTCCCCCAGATACCCAGGGAACCCCCTGTACCTCCCCCAGATACCCAGGGAACCCACCGTACCTCCCCCAGATACCCAGGGAACCCACCGTACCTCCCCCAGATACCCAGGGAACCCCCTGTACCTCCCCCAGATACCCGGGGAACCCACTGTACCTCCCCCAGATACCCAGGGAACCCACCGTACCTCCCCCAGATACCCAGGGAACCCACCATATGCCCCCCAGATACCCAGGGAACCCCCTGTACCTCCCCCAGATACCCAGGGAACCCCCCTGTACCTCCCCCAGATACCCAGGGAACCCCCTGTACCTACCCCAGATACCCAGGGAACCCCCCTGTACCTCCCCCAGATACCCAGGGAACCCACTGTACCTCCCCCAGATACCCAGGGAACCCACCGTACCTCCCCCAGATACCCAGGGAACCCCCTGTACCTCCCCCAGATACCCAGGGAACCCCCTGTACCTCCCCCAGATACCCGGGGAACCCACCGTACCTCCCCCAGATACCCGGGGAACCCACCGTACCTCCCCCAGATACCCGGGGAACCCACCGTACCTCCCCCAGATACCCGGGGAACCCACCGTACCTCCCCCAGATACCCAGGGAACCCACCCTACCTCCCCCAGATACCCGGGGAACCCCCTGTACCTCCCCCAGATACCCAGGGAACCCCCTGTACCTCCCCCAGATACCCAGGGAACCCCCTGTGCCTCCCCCAGATACCCAGGGAACCCACCCTACCTCCCCCAGATACCCAGGGAACCCCCCGTACCTCCCCCAGATACCCAGGGAACCCACTGTACCTCCCCCAGATACCCAGGGAACCCCCTGTACCTCCCCCCAGATACCCAGGGAACCCCCTGTACCACCCCCCAGATACCCAGGGAACCCCCTGTACCTCCCCCAGATACCCAGGGAACCCCCTGTACCTACTGCACGGGGAGGAAGTACCCTCGCCTGGGTAGTTGTATTTGGGGCAGATAATGACAAGCTACAATGTGTATTTGCCGCAGACGGATGACAAGATGAATGACATTATGACTCTGGCTCACACCTTCCTACAAAACTTCTGTCGGGGGAACCCACAAAACCAGATCCTTCTGCATAAAAAGCTCAATCTGTTCTTAACCCCCGGGGTAAGTCACAGGGGCAGCGGCTGGGGGGGGGGGGGATTTAACCGTATCTGCCAGTTGTGTTCCCTGCACTGCCGGTTCCCACTAACGAGCCTTCCCTTCTCAGCTGCTGGAGGCGGAGACAATGCGCAACATCTTCATGAATAATTATCATCTGTGCAACGAGATCAGCGACCGCGTCGTGCAGCACTTTGTCCACTGTGTGGAGACGCACGGCCGCCATGTTGAGTATCTGCGCTTCCTGCAAACCATCGTCAAGGCTGATGGGAAATACGTGAAAAAGTGCCAGGACGTTGTTATGACTGAGGTGAGTTATTGTTTCTACTTGCTGTCACATGGGTACCAGGAAATACACTCCCCCATACACAGGAAGTAGAGACAGTCACATGGGTACCGGGAAATACACTGCCCCATACACAGGAAGTAGAGACAGTCACATGGGTACCGGGAAATACACTGCCCCATACACAGGAAGTAGAGACAGTCACATGGGTACCGGGAAATACACTCCCCCATACACAGGAAGTAGAGACAGTCACATGGGTACCAGGAAATACACTCCCCCATACACAGGAAGTAGAGACAGTCACATGGGTACCAGGAAATACACTCCCCCATACACAGGAAGTAGAGACAGTCACATGGGTACCGGGAAATACACTCCCCCATACACAGGAAGTAGAGACAGTCACATGGGTACCAGGAAATACACTCCCCCATACACAGGAAGTAGAGACAGTCCCATGGGTACCGGGAAATACACTGCCCCATACACAGGAAGTAGAGACAGTCACATGGGTACCGGGAAATACACTCCCCCATACACAGGAAGTAGAGACAGTCACATGGGTACCAGGAAATACACTCCCCCATACACAGGAAGTAGAGACAGTCACATGGGTACCGGGAAATACACTGCCCCCATACACAGGAAGTAGAGACAGTCACATGGGTACCGGGAAATACACTCCCCCGTCCAAAGGAAGCAGAGACAGTCACATGGGTACCGGGAAATACACTCCCCCGTGCAAAGGAAGCAGAGACAGTCACATGGATACCGGGAAATACACTCCCCCGTGCACAGGAAGTAGAGACAGTCACATGGGAACCAGGAAATACACTCCCCCATACACAGGAAGCAGAGACAGTCACATGGGTACCGGGAAATACACTCCCCCGTCCAAAGGAAGCAGAGACAGTCACATGGGTACCGGGAAATACACTCCCCCGTGCAAAGGAAGCAGAGACAGTCACATGGATACCGGGAAATACACTCCCCCGTGCACAGGAAGTAGAGACAGTCACATGGGAACCAGGAAATACACTCCCCCATACACAGGAAGCAGAGACAGTCACATGGGTACCGGGAAATACACTCCCCCGTGCAAAGGAAGGAGAGACAGTCACATGGGTACCAGGAAATACACTCCCCCATACACAGGAAGTAGAGACAGTCACATGGGTACCAGGAAATACACTCCCCCATACACAGGAAGTAGAGACAGTCACATGGGTACCGGGAAATACACTGCCCCATACACAGGAAGTAGAGACAGTCACATGGGTACCGGGAAATACACTCCCCCATACACAGGAAGTAGAGACAGTCACATGGGTACCGGGAAATACACTCCCCCATACACAGGAAGTAGAGACAGTCACATGGGTACCGGGAAATACACTGCCCCATACACAGGAAGTAGAGACAGTCACATGGGTACCGGGAAATACACTCCCCCATACACAGGAAGTAGAGACAGTCACATGGGTACCGGGAAATACACTCCCCCATACACAGGAAGTAGAGACAGTCACATGGGTACCGGGAAATACACTCCCCCGTGCAAAGGGAGCAGAGACAGTCACATGGGTACCAGGAAATACACTCCCCCATACACAGGAAGTAGAGACAGTCACATGGGTACCGGGAAATACACTGCCCCATACACAGGAAGTAGAGACAGTCACATGGGTACCGGGAAATACACTCCCCCATACACAGGAAGTAGAGACAGTCACATGGGTACCGGGAAATACACTCCCCCGTGCAAAGGGAGCAGAGACAGTCACATGGGTACCAGGAAATACACTCCCCCATACACAGGAAGTAGAGACAGTCACATGGGTACCAGGAAATACACTCCCCCATACACAGGAAGTAGAGACAGTCACATGGGTACCAGGAAATACACTCCCCCATACACAGGAAGTAGAGACAGTCACATGGGTACCGGGAAATACACTGCCCCATACACAGGAAGTAGAGACAGTCACATGGATACCGGGAAATACACTCCCCCATACACAGGAAGTAGAGACAGTCACATGGGAACCAGGAAATACACTCCCCCATACACAGGAAGTAGAGACAGTCACATGGGAACCAGGAAATACACTCCCCCATACACAGGAAGCAGAGACAGTCACATGGGTACCGGGAAATACACTCCCCCGTCCAAAGGAAGCAGAGACAGTCACATGGGTACCGGGAAATACACTCCCCCGTGCAAAGGAAGCAGAGACAGTCACATGGGTACCGGGAAATACACTCCCCCGTGCACAGGAAGTAGAGACAGTCACATGGGTATCGGGAAATACACTCCCCCGTGCAAAGGAAGCAGAGACAGTCACATGGGTACCGGGAAATACACTCCCCCGTGCAAAGGGAACAGAGACAGTCACACGGGTACCAGGAAATACACTCCCCCGTGCAAAGGAAGCAGAGACTGTCACACGGGTACCGGGAAATACACTCCCCCGTGCACAGGAAGCAGAGACAGTCACATGGGTACCGGGAAATACACTCCCCCGTGCACAGGAAGCAGAGACAGTCACATGGGTACCGGGAAATACACTCCCCCGTGCAAAGGAAGCAGAGACAGTCACACGGGTACCAGGAAATACACTCCCCCCGTGCACAGGAAGCAGAGACAGTCACACGGGTACCAGGAAATACACTCCCCCGTGCACAGGAAGCAGAGACAGTCACATGGGTACCAGGAAATACACTCCCCCGTGCACAGGAAGCAGAGACAGTCACATGGGTACCAGGAAATACACTCCCCCGTGCACAGGAAGCAGAGACAGTCACATGGGTACCAGGAAATACACTCCCCCGTGCAAAGGAAGCAGAGACTGTCACACGGGTACCGGGAAATACACTCCCCCGTGCAAAGGAAGCAGAGACAGTCACATGGGTACCGGGAAATACACTCCCCCGTGCAAAGGAAGCAGAGACTGTCACACGGGTATGAGGAAGGTACAGGGAGTTTAGAGGGAGTTACACGGTGTCGGTGCAGGACGTGACCCCTCTGGGAGTTGCAGTACAACAGCGCAGAAGTCGGAATCAGCTGAAAGTCATAACTTTTCTTCTCAAACACTCATTTCTGTGTCAGGGAACGAGATGTTCGGCTCAGACACAAAACTCCCCGTTTCCGTGGCAGCAATTAAGATGAGTGACACATGACTCGGCGCTGCGCGTCCCGTTATGCTAATGCTTCTATTCGCTTTTTTCTCGCTTATGATTTTTGTTGAAATAAAGAGATTAAAGGGGTAGCGCCCGTCTCTCCCGCTGCCGAAGCCTCGGGTTTTTTTGCCAAAGAGACAGACAAAAGAGCGCAGGGACGGGAATGAAGTTAATGATTTCGCTCGCTGAACAAAAAACCGCAGTCTGGCGAGACGCGGGCGGAACCCGTTAGAAACGAGAAACGGCGAAATCGCTTTCAACCTTTTCAATTTGCGCGTAGCCATTTATCATTATCCCTTTACCTGTAACGAGCCCCCCCCCCCCATTTACATGAGAATGGGCCCCCGCTTTCCATTGGCTTTGTACCCCGACTTTAACAAGTCCGATACGGGGGCTTTAATCCATTCCCCTAATTAGTTTAATGGGGGGGCTATGGGCAAATGTGTGTGGGGAATGTAGCAAAAACTCATAATAATCAATGGAACCTGCAGATTAAAGGGGAAGTTCATTGATAATTAATAAAACCCTTCTTTCTGTCCTGGGGCAGTTGGTGAATGGAGGGGAGGACGTGCTGATCTTTTACAACGACCGGGCCTCCTTCCCGGTTCTGCTGCAGATGATGAGTTCGGAGCGGGACCGGGCCGACGAGAGCGGCCCACTGGCCTATCACATCACTCTGGTGGAGCTGCTGGCGGCCTGCACGGAAGGGAAGAACGTGTACACGGAGATCAAGTGCAACTCCCTCCTGCCCCTCGATGATATTGTGCGGGTGGTTACCCACGAGGACTGTATCCCCGAGGTGAGGGGCACGGGGGGGGGGGTATTACAGATTTACCAGCAATGTAGTTGCCCCAATCTTACCTTTTTCCTTCCCCAATCCCCCCTCAGAGAATGATAGAGAACAGGAAGCAGCCAAAAGGGAAGAGCACAAAAAGGGGGAACAGGAAGCAGCCGGAAGGAAAAGGGGTAAAGGGGAAACAGGAAGTAGCCAGAAGGAAAAGCACAAAAAGGGGGAAAGGGGAAACAGGAAGTAGCCAGAAGGAAAAGGGGTAAAGGGGAAACAGGAAGTAGCCAGAAGGAAAAGCACAAAAAGGGGGAAAGGGGAAACAGGAAGTAGCCAGAAGGAAAAGGGGTAAAGGGGAAACAGGAAGTAGCCAGAAGGAAAAGCACAAAAAGGGGGAAAGGGGAAACAGGAAGTAGCCAGAAGGAAAAGCACAAAAAGGGGGAAAGGGGAAACAGGAAATAGCCAGAAGGAAAAGCACAAAAAGGGGGAAAGGGGAAACAGGAAGTAGCCAGAAGGAAAAGCACAAAAAGGGGGAAAGGGGAAACAGGAAGCAGCCAGAAGGGAAAGAACAAAAAGGGGGAAAGGGGAAACAGGAAGTAGCCAGAAGGGAAAGAACAAAAAGGGGGAAAGGGGAAACAGAAAGTAGCCAGAAGGAAAAGCACATAAAGGGGGAAAGGGGAAACAGGAAGTAGCCAGAAGGGATAGAACAAAAAGGGGGAAAGGGGAAACAGGAAGCAGCCAGAAGGGAAAGAACAAAAAGGGGGAAAGGGGAAACAGGAAGCAGCCAGAAGGGAAAGAACAAAAAGGGGGAAAGGGGAAACAGGAAGTAGCCAGAAGGAAAAGCACATAAAGGAGGAAAGGGGAAACAGGAAGCAGCCAGAAGGGAAAGAACAAAAAGGGGGAAAGGGGAAACAGGAAGCAGCCAGAAGGGAAAGAACAAAAAGGGGGAAAGGGGAAACAGGAAGTAGCCAGAAGGAAAAGCACATAAAGGGGGAAAGGGGAAACAGGAAGTAGCCAGAAGGGATAGAACAAAAAGGGGGAAAGGGGAAACAGGAAGCAGCCAGAAGGAAAAGCACAAAAAGGGGGAAAGGGGTAACAGGAAGTAGCCAGAAGGGAAAGAACAAAAAGGGGGAAAGGGGAAACAGGAAGTAGCCAGAAGGGAAAGAACAAAAAAGGGGGAAAGGGGAAACAGGAAGCAGCCAGAAGGAAAAGCACAAAAAGGGGGAAAGGGGTAAAAGGAAGCAGCCAGAAGGGAAAGAACAAAAAGGGGGAAAGGGGTAACAGGAAGCAGCCAGAAGGGAAAGAACAAAAAGGGGGAAAGGGGAAACAGGAAGCAGCCAGAAGGGAAAGAACAAAAAGGGGGAAAGGGGAAACAGGAAGCAGCCAGAAGGGAAAGAACAAAAAGGGGGAAAGGGGAAACAGGAAGTAGCCAGAAGGAAAAGCACATAAAGGGGGAAAGGGGGAAACAGGAAGTAGCCAGAAGGGATAGAACAAAAAGGGGGAAAGGGGAAACAGGAAGCAGCCAGAAGGAAAAGCACAAAAAGGGGGAAAGGGGTAACAGGAAGTAGCCAGAAGGGAAAGAACAAAAAGGGGGAAAGGGGAAACAGGAAGTAGCCAGAAGGGAAAGAACAAAAAGGGGGAAAGGGGAAACAGGAAGCAGCCAGAAGGAAAAGCACAAAAAGGGGGAAAGGGGTAAAAGGAAGCAGCCAGAAGGGAAAGAACAAAAAGGGGGAAAGGGGTAACAGGAAGTAGCCAGAAGGGAAAGCACAAAAAGGGGGAAAGGGGTAAAAGGAAGCAGCCAGAAGGGAAAGAACAAAAAGGGGGAAAGGGGAAACAGGAAGCAGCCAGAAGGGAAAGAACAAAAAGGGGGAAAGGGGAAACAGGAAGCAGCCAGAAGGGAAAGAACAAAAAGGGGGAAAGGGGAAACAGGAAGCAGCCAGAAGGGAAAGAACAAAAAGGGGGAAAGGGGAAACAGGAAGCAGCCAGAAGGGAAAGAACAAAAAGGGGGAAAGGGGAAACAGGAAGCAGCCAGAAGGGAAAGAACAAAAAGGGGGAAAGGGGAAACAGGAAGCAGCCAGAAGGACAAGCAGAAAAAGGGGGAAAGGGGTAACAGGAAGTAGCCAGAAGGAACAGGAGGGCTAAGAAATAAATGGAGAGAAAGAGACAGAGACTGCCGAAGGGCCATATCCTTCTCTTGAGAGCACTGATACCCACACATATCCTCTGCCCAGAGCAGCGCCAACTTCCCCTGCCCGCTGGCACACACCCCCACATTACTGGGTACTCACCCCCACATTACTGGGTACTCACCCCACATTACTGGGTACCCACCCCCACATTACTGGGTACCCACCCCCACATTACTGGGTACCCAACCCCACATTACTGGGTACCCACCCCCACATTACTGGGTACCCACCCCCACATTATTGGGTATTCACTCCCCAAGGCTTAGCCGACTCCCCTGTAATTTTGTCGTTCCTACTGAACTTCTATGGCTGATTGTAATCTCCCTGGCAGTGCCAAGCAAGCACAATGGCAGGTCCACACTGGCACTGCCCGGGTACCCCTGTGTCTATTAACCTACATAACTGTTCCCCTGTTTAGGTTAAAATCGCCTACGTCAACTTTGTCAACCACTGCTACGTGGATACCGAGGTAGAGATGAAGGAGATTTATACCAGTAACCACATCTGGAAACTCTTTGAGAACTTCCTAGTAGACATGGCCCGGGTGAGTTCTATGGCCTGGGTGGGTTCTGCGGCCCGGGTTGGTTCGGTGGCCCCGGTGGGTTCTATGGCCTGGGTGAGTTCTGGGGCCTGGGTGAGTTCTGGGGCCCGGGTGGGTTCTATGGCCTGGGTGAATTCTGTGGCCCGGGTGGGTTCTATGGCCTGGGTGAATTCTGTGGCCCGGGTGGGTTCTATGGCCTGGGTGAGTTCTGTGACCTGGGTGGGTTCTATGGCCTGGGTGTGTTAGTTCTATGGCCTGGGTGAATTCTGTGGCCTGGGTGGGTTCTATGGCCTGGGTGAATTCTGTGGCCCGGGTGGGTTCTATGGCCTGGGTGTGTTAGTTCTATGGCCTGGGTGAATTCTGTGGCCCAGGTGGGTTCTATGGCCTGGGTGTGTTAGTTCTATGGCCTGGGTGAATTCTGTGGCCCGGGTGGGTTCTATGGCCTGGGTGAATTCTGTGGCCCGGGTGGGTTCTATGGCCTGGGTGAGTTCTGTGACCTGGGTGGGTTCTATGGCCTGGGTGTGTTAGTTCTATGGCCTGGGTGAATTCTGTGGCCTGGGTGGGTTCTATGGCCTGGGTGAATTCTGTGGCCCGGGTGGGTTCTATGGCCTGGGTGTGTTAGTTCTATGGCCTGGGTGAATTCTGTGGCCCGGGTGGGTTCTATGGCCTGGGTGTGTTAGTTCTATGGCCTGGGTGAATTCTGTGGCCCAGGTGGGTTCTATGGCACGGGTGTGTTAGTTCTGTGGCCTGGGTGGGTTCTATGGCCTGGGTGAGTTCTGTGACCTTGGTGGGTTCTATGGCCTGGGTGTGTTTGTTCTGTGACAAAGTTCTATTACACAGGTGAGTTCTATCCTTGCAAAACTTCCCCTTCTTGGATTGGCTACACATTTGTTTTAGCCCTGATAAAGGGTAATAAATGATCCTAATGATCTAAATGTACTTAAGCTCTGATTGGCTACAGGTTGGTCTGGCCCTGGGAATGTTCTAATGCTCTGATTGGCTACAGGTTGGTCTGGCCCTGGGAATGTTCTAATGCTCTGATTGGCTACAGGTTGGTCTGGCCCTGGGAATGTTCTAATGCTCTGATTGGCTACAGGTTGGTCTGGCCCTGGGAATGTTCTAATGCTCTGATTGGCTACAGGTTGGTCTGGCCCTGGGAATGTTCTAATGCTCTGATTGGCTACAGGTTGGTCTGGCCCTGGGAATGTTCTAATGCTCTGATTGGCTACAGGTTGGCCTGGCCCTGGGAATGTTCTAATGCTCTGATTGGCTACAGGTTGGTCTGGCCCTGGGAATGTTCTAATGCTCTGATTGGCTACAGGTTGGTCTGGCCCTGGGAATGTTCTAATGCTCTGATTGGCTCTTGAATCCCCTTTCCCACGGCAGGTGTGCAACACGACCACGGACAGAAAGCACGCCGATACTGCGCTGGAGAAGTACGTGACGGAATCTGTGATGAACATTGTTAGCGGCTTCTTCAACTCCCCGTTTTCTGACAACAGCACCAACCTGCAGGTGAGGGGGCGGGGCTTCCTGCCTATATATTACATATATTTAAAGGGACAGTAACACAAATACATAAGCATTTGGGACCAATGTCAGGGTTTCAGAACTTCTTAGAAGACACAGATAAGAATAAGCCCCCTCGCGCCATTTGTGACGCTTCCCCCCTCCCGCGGGCGAGGGACGCGCCTGCCCCTTTAATCCCCCAGCTGCAGGTAGCAAATCGTTACTAAGGAGCGGTAATTGTCCATGTTGTAACATTCAAATCAGTGATTTATTAGGCCGACGCGGTATGTTAATAAATGCACGGCCACGCCGCTCTGCGGGATTAATGAACAGCAGGACGTATTTATCAAGCCGGGGCGCCTCGTCTCGGAATACAAATTCTCGTTCAGCGGCGGTTTTTTCGTTCTTTCCATTTGGTTTTAACAAACTGAGTCTGAAACTGATTATTATCCGAGTGCATTTTCACTGTGTTGGATTGTAAGCTCTTGGGTCTATTCTATATATTGATGGCCGTTGCACACAGAGTATAGATTGTACAGCCACTAACCTTGCGATCTCTCCACAGACGCATCAACCAGTTTTCATCCAACTTCTCCAATCAGCGTTCAGGATTTATAACTGTACGTGGCCCAACCAGACCCAGAAAGCCTCGGTGGAATCCTGTATAAAAACACTGGCAGAAGTTGGTAAGTTTCCCAGGATTCCTGCATTTCCAGACTTCCCAGAGGCCCTGTGCTGTATATAAAGGAGGCCAACTGATATATTTCCTTCAGGTGTTGTTATACTGCAACTCTCAACAGCCTGTGTCAACCTTTAGGAACCACTGAATGGCTGCCAGCTCAGTTACACTGGTTAAAATCCTACTCCCTGTCTCAACCTTCTTCTACTATCTCCATCTTGCCCTACTGTCTCCTTCTCCTCCTTTCCCTACTGTCCCCATCTTGTCCTACTGTCCCCATCTTGCCCTACTGTCCCCATCTTGCCCTACTGTCTCCATCTTGCCCTACTGTCTCCATCTTGCCCTACTGTCTCCATCTTGCCCTACTGTCTCCTTCTCCTCCTTTCCCTACTGTCTCCATCTTGCCCTACTGTCTCCTTCTCCTTTCCCTACTGTCCCCATCTTGCCCTACTGTCCCCATCTTGCCCTACTGTCTCCATCTTGCCCTACTGTCCCCATCTTGCCCTACTGTCCCCATCTTGCCCTACTGTCTCCATCTTGCCCTACTGTCTCCTTCTCCTCCTTTCCCTACTGTCTCCATCTTGCCCTACTGTCTCCATCTTGCCCTACTGTCTCCTTCTCCTCCTTTCCCTACTGTCTCCATCTTGCCCTACTGTCTCCTTGTCCTCCTTTACCTACTGTCTCCATCTTGCCCTACTGTCTCCTTCTCCTCCTTTCCCTACTGTCCCCATCTTGCCCTACTGTCCCCATCTTGCCCTACTGTCTCCATCTTGCCCTACTGTCTCCTTCTCCTCCTTTCCCTACTGTCCCCATCTTGCCCTACTGTCCCCATCTTGCCCTACTGTCCCCATCTTGCCCTACTGTCTCCATCTTGCCCCACTGTCCCCATCTTGCCCTACTGTCTCCATCTTGCCCTACTGTCCCCATCTTTGCCCTACTGTTCTCCATCTTGCCTACTGTCTCCTTCTCCTCCTTTCCCTACTGTCTCCATCTTGGCCCTACTGTCTCCTTCTCCTCCTTTACCTACTGTCTCCATCTTGCCCTACTGTCTCCTTCTCCTCCTTTCCCTACTGTCTCCATCTTGCCCTACTGTCTCCTTCTCCTCCTTTATCTACTGTCGCCATCTTGCCCTACTGTCTCCTTCTCCTCCTTTCCCTACTGTCCCCATCTTGCCCTACCGTCCCCATCTTGCCCTATTGTCTCCATCTTGCCCTACTGTCTCCTTCTCCTCCTTTCCCTACTGTCTCCATCTTGCCCTACTGTCTCCTTCTCCTCCTTTACCTACTGTCTCCATCTTGCCCTACTGTCTCCTTCTCCTCCTTTCCCTACTGTCTCCATCTTGCCCTACTGTCTCCTTCTCCTCCTTTACCTACTGTCTCCATCTTGCCCTACTGTCTCCTTCTCCTCCTTTCCCTACTGTCTCCATCTTGCCCTACTGTCTCCTTCTCCTCCTTTATCTACTGTCACCATCTTGCCTTACTATATTCTGTCCTACCAAAAACTACTGCTCTGTGAAACCCACTATTTGTGCTGTTACCTCCTTTATCACCACCCTAAAATGTCTATAAAGATTTTCTATAACTGCTGGACCTGTGGATAAATAAAGCTGCATCCCTCATCTCATTTTGACAATGTAATGATGACAGTGCTAGCATTCTCCATTGTAGAGGGTGTCACATTTAAACCCCCCCCATCCCTGCCCGCTCGCCCGCCCCAACTATGGAATTTATGGGCATAACCTCAGTTCATCCGTCTGACTGGAATGGTACGGTTACAGTGACATGGGTGACTAGGTTACCCGGCATGAGTGTATGTGTAGTGGTTAGTAGTCACCTACATCAGCACTGCAAGATGGTTCTAGATCAGGCAGGGGAGGTAAAGCAGGTGTGACTTGGGTGTAAGTGCCCGTGGGATTACCAAGCAGGTATCACTGGTGAGTTACTCTGTCACTGAATCTCAACATCCTCATTGGCTGAACTGTTTCTACTCTCCTTTCTCAAGCAAAGAATCGAGGAATGGCTATTCCCGTAGACCTGGACAGTCAAGTAAACACACTCTTCTTGAAGGCCCATTCTAACATGGTGCAGAGAGCAGCCATGGGCTGGAGGATCACTGCTCGCAACGGGCCCAAATACAAAGAGGCACTGGGAAGTCCATCCCTGGACTACAAGACCATCATTGAGAAGCTTCAGGTTGGGTCAAAAGCCTCTCTGTAAATTCTACTTCTTCTGGCATCTGTCTCCTAATACTAATGTTTTCATTGTATTGGGCTCTTTTCCCTTCTTGTTTTATACCCTGGATTTCTTTTGATTCCTTTTCCATCTACTAGTTCTGTACTCACCATTCTCATTGGCTCCTTCAATTCGGTTTGTTCTGTATCCCAATGTTTACCATTTAGTCCTTCTCCCTCTACTTGGTCTAGGCCTATCATTCCCATTGCGTCCTTCTCATCTTGTTCCATCTGCTTTTTCTGTACCCCATAATTCACTTTGGGTCCTTCTCCCTCTGCTTGTTCTATACTCATCATTCCTTGGTTCTTTCAAATGTAATTGTCCCATACCCCCATAATTACTATTGGGTCTTTTTTCTCCTGCTTAGTCGATATCCTTCATTCCTGTTGGGTCCTTCACCTTCTACTTTTTCTTTACTCCATGATTCCTGTTGGGTCCATCTCCTTCTACTTGTTCTGTGCTTATAGAACCACATAATTTTTCCATCTGCTTTTTCTGTACCCCATAACTCATTTTGGGTCCTTCTCCCTCTGCTTGTTCTATACTCATCATTCCTATTGGTTCTTTCAAATGTAATTGTCCAGTACCCCCATAATTACTGTTGGGTCCTTTTTCTCCTTCTTAGTCTATATCCTTCATTCCTGTTGGGTCCTTCACCTTCTACTTGTTCTTTACTCCATGATTCCTGTTGGGTCCTTCACCTTCTACTTGTTCTTTACTCCATGATTCATGTTGGGTCCTTCTCCCTCTATTGGGTCCTTTTTCTCCTGCTTAGTCTATATCCTCCATTCCTGTTGGGTCCTTCACCTTCTACTTGTTCTTTACTCCATGATTCCTGTTGGGACCTTCACCTTCTACTTGTTCTTTACTCCATGATTCCTGTTGGGTCCTTCACCTTCTACTTGTTCTTTACTCCATGATTCCTGTTGGGACCTTCACCTTCTGCTTGTTCTTTACTCCATGATTCCTGTTGGGTCCTTCACCTTCTGCTTGTTCTTTACTCCATGATTCCTGTTGGGTCCTTCACCTTCTGCTTGTTCTTTACTCCATGATTCCTGTTGGGTCCTTCACCTTCTGCTTGTTCTTTACTCCATGATTCCTGTTGGGTCCTTCACCTTCTACTTGTTCTTTACTCCATGATTCCTGTTGGGACCTTCACCTTCTGCTTGTTCTTTACTCCATGATTCCTGTTGGGTCCTTCACCTTCTTCTTGTTCTTTACTCCATGATTCCTGTTGGGTCCATCTCCTTCTACTTTTTCTGTACTAATCATTCCAAATTTGTTACTGTTCCTCTACTTTTTCTGTACCTTATGATCTTTTGGGATCTCATACCATCTGCTTTTTCAGTATAATCACCATAATTCATTTTGGGTCCTTCAAATCCATTGGTTCTCTGCCTCATATGGGTCTTTCTCCACGCGCTTGATCTCTATACATCCTTCCCACTGAGTCCTACTTCTTCTACTTCTTCTATTTTCCACAATTCCTTTTGGGTCAAGGCCTGTTACCTTCTACATACAATACCTTCTGAACTGTAAAATGTAAGTTGATACATTTTTGGGATCAGTCATGGTGCAATGTTAGTACTGTTGAAGTTCTTCTCAGTAGAATGAACCCTAGAATCACAATGCCCCTTTACTGATATTGTATTTGCCCCCCACCCAGGATGTTGTGGCTTCTCTAGAGAACCAGTTCAGTCCAATGTTACTGGCTGAGTTTTCGGTTCTGGTAGACGTTCTGCACAGTCCTGAGCGCCTGTTTCCCGATGGCAGTGATGCAAGAATTCGCTGTGGGGCCTTTATGTCCAAGTAAGTACTGGGGGGGCTTTAGAGACTACATAGGGGTGGTGTTTCCTGAGGCCAATGAATATAATGTTACATTCTTAAGATATGCTTGGAGGAAGTCCTAAAACTCTTGATCCCAACCCTTATGAGGTCTCCTTGGCGCACTGTTTAGGCTGATCAACCACACGAAGAAACTGATGGAAAAAGAGGAAAAACTCTGTATGAAGATTCTGCAGACGTTGCGGGAGATGCTGGACAAGAAGGAAAGTTTTGGGGAGCAGGTAGGGCCCTTATATAGGGTTGTGTGATATGTTGAACGAGCATAATATCCAAGGCGATTGTGATCTTAACATCTAAAGTGGGTTGGTACAGGTAGTGGACATAGTGAGGGTATAGACAGGGCAGTATAAGTATGTGTATTTATGTGCTCTGGGGTTACACTTACTGGGCTTTGGTCTTTTTTTAACCCATTAATTATGCATTTAGCAAAACAGACTTTGCAGGGCTTCAGTATTGATATTAAATAGTGTTCAACTCATGGGCCTTCAGATGTCATTGACTACAGCTTCCATGATCCATTCCACACACTTTATCTACTGCCTCCATCTTGCCCTAACGTCTTCTCAATGTTGTCCTACTTTCGCCATCTTGCCCTACTTTCTCCATCTTGTCCTACTGTCTCCATCTTGTCCTACTGTCTCCATCTTGCCCTACTGTCTCCATCTTGCCCTACTGTCGCCATCTTGCCCTACTGTCGCCATGTTGCCCTACTGTCGCCATGTTGCCCTACTGTCGCCATCTTGCCCTACTGTCGCCATCTTCCCCTACTGTCGCCATCTTGCCCTACTGTCGCCATCTTGTCCTATAGTCTCCATCTTGGCCTACTGCCTCCATCTTGGCCTACTGCCTCCACCTTGCCCTACTGCCTCCATCTTGCCCTACTGTCTCCATTTGCCCTACTGCCTCCATCTTGCCCTACTGCCTCCATCTTGCCCTACTGCCTCCATCTTGCCCTACTGTCGCCATCTTGCCCTACTGTCGCCATCTTGTCCTATAGTCTCCATCCTGGCCTACTGCCTCCATCTTGGCCTACTGCCTCCATCTTGCCCTACTGCCTCCATCTTGCCCTACTGCCTCCATCTTGCCCTACTGTCTCCATTTGCCCTACTGCCTCCATCTTGCCCTACTGCCTCCATCTTGCCCTACTGTCTCCATCTTGCCCTACTGTCTCCTTCTTGTCCTACTGTCTCTATCTTGCCCTACTGTCTCCATCTTGCCCTACTGTCCCCATCTTGTCCTACTGTCTCCATCTTGCCCTACTGTCTCCATCTTGCCCTACTGTCTCCTTCTTGTCCTACTGTCTCTATCTTGCCCTACTGTCTCCATCTTGACCTACTGTCCCCATCTTGCCCTACTGTCTCCATCTTGCCCTACTGTCTCCATCTTGTCCTACTGCCTCCATCTTGTCCTACTGTCCCCATCTTGCCCTACTGTCTCCATCTTGTCCTACTGTCTCCATCTTGCCCTACTGTCTCCATCTTGTCCTACTGTCCCCATCTTGCCCTACTGTCCCCATCTTGTTCTACTGTCTCCATCTTGCCCTACTGTTGCCATCTTGCCCTACTGTCGCCATCTTGTCCTACTGTCTCCATCTTGCCCTATAGTCTCCATCTTGGCCTACTGCCTCCATCTTGGCCTACTGCCTCCATCTTGGCCTACTGCCTCCATCTTGCCCTACTGCCTCCATCTTGCCCTACTGTCCCCATCTTGCCCTACTGTCCCCATCTTGCCCTACTGTCCCCATCTTGCCCTACTGTCTCCATCTTGCCCTACTGTCTCCATCTTGTCCTACTGCCTCCATCTTGTCCTACTGTCCCCATCTTGCCCTACTGTCTCCATCTTGTCCTACTGTCCCCATCTTGCCCTACTGTCTCCATCTTGCCCTACTGTCTCCATCTTGCCCTACTGTCTCCATCTTGCCCTACTGTCTCCATCTTGCCCTACTGTCCCCATCTTGCCCTACTGTCTCCATCTTGTCCTACTGTCTCCATCTTGCCCTACTGTCTCCATCTTGTCCTACTGTCCCCATCTTGCCCTACTGTCCCCATCTTGTCCTACTGTCTCCATCTTGCCCTACTGTTGCCATCTTGCCCTACTGTCGCCATCTTGTCCTACTGTCTCCATCTTGCCCTATAGTCTCCATCTTGGCCTACTGCCTCCATCTTGGCCTACTGCCTCCATCTTGGCCTACTGCCTCCATCTTGCCCTACTGCCTCCATCTTGCCCTACTGTCCCCATCTTGCCCTACTGTCCCCATCTTGCCCTACTGTCTCCATCTTGCCCTACTGTCTCCATCTTGCCCTACTGTCTCCATCTTGCCCTACTGTCTCCATCTTGCCCTACTGTCTCCATCTTGCCCTACTGTCTCCATCTTGCCCTACTGTCTCCATCTTGCCCTACTGTCCCCATCTTGTCCTACTGTCTCCATCTTGCCCTACTGTTGCCATCTTGCCCTACTGTCGCCATCTTGTCCTACTGTCTCCATCTTGCCCTACTAGTCTCCATCTTGGCCTACTGCCTCCATCTTGGCCTACTGCCTCCATCTTGGCCTACTGCCTCCATCTTGCCCTACTGCCCTCCATCTTGCCCTACTGTCCCCATCTTGCCCTACTGTCCCCATCTTGCCCTACTGTCCCCATTTGCCCTACTGTCCCCATCTTGCCCTACTGTCTCCATCTTGCCCTACTGTCTCCATCTTGCCCTACTGTCTCCATCTTGCCCTACTGTCTCCATCTTGCCCTACTGTCTCCATCTTGCCCTACTGTCTTTATCTTGTCCTACTGCCTCCATCTTGCCTAAAGTTAGCAAAGTTTGCACCTTTAATTACATTATCCCTCGAGTTATACGGCCCCCAATTCTCATACAAAGATAGTTCCAGTATCACTTAGCTTATTGGCCCCCCTGTGATCTCTCCCCGGCCACCGTATTTCACTTGTCACCGCCGTTTCCAGGACATTTTAAATCCTTACGGGAAAGTGAGCGCCGGGCAGAATTATGGGGGAAATTGGGGAGAAATCATTTTTAGTGCGGAGGTGTCAGACGTTGTACTCGGTGAGGGAGATAATTGCGCCGTTTGTTACGGGCGGTTTCTTGTAAGCCCATTGCCCAGGGATGAAAAAAATAATCCCCCCCCCCAATGTTACGAGTATTTATAAACCAACCCCCCTTGTATCTTTTGATTGTGTCACTGTAGGTCAGATTGCAGTTGGTCTTTTTTTTTTTGTTATAATTAGGTATCCTTCAGTGGTGGCATCTGTTAGGGTGGGCAGAGGGTGTGGGCATTGGGGGTCCCTGAAGGTGTGTGATCTGCTGAGCAGCTATTGGCTAATGAATGTGACTGTGTGAACTGTGTATGATTTAATGGCTCCACTCAAAACAATGGGTCTGAGAGTCCCGGCGTCCCGGCCACTCCGACTGCCATTTATTTAGCCAGTCCCATTTAATGTGAGTGATTTCCTATTGGACCCCACACGCGGGGCTGACGGGAAGATCCATCGCTCTTTATGGAGTCGCGAGGGCACGGCCTGTGTGTAAAACCCGAGGATCCCATTTCCTTCCAGCCAGCGATGCTGTAAAGTTTTATTGCGCCACTTTTTCCTCTACCCATTAATTTAGTGTTATTAACCCTCCGGCTAATGGTTCCGAGGTGCCGTAATGATCTCTCTCTACAGACTCGCAGAGGATTTTGTTTTATATGAAAAATAACTCTTGTCCTGCTGTCTCCATCCTACTGAACTACTGCCATCTCCTACTCTACTGTCACTGTCTGCTCCTACTTCATCTTGCTCTACAGTTGCTCTGTTGCCAAACATCCATCTTGCCTTAGGGTCTCCGTATTCTGTCTGTATCTACTTAGTCTTGTCCTACTGTCTCCGTCTTGTCCTACTGTCTCCATCTTGCCCTACTGTCTCCATCTTGCCCTACTGTCCCCATCTTGTCCTACTGTCCCCATCTTGTCCTACTGTCCCCATCCTATCTTGTCCCTCATCTTGTCCTACTGTCCCTCTTGCCCTACTGTCTCCATCTTGTCCTACTGTCCCCATCTTGCCCTACTGTCTCCATCTTGCCCTACTGTCTCCATCTTGCCCTACTGTTCCATCTTGTCCTACTGTCTCCATCTTGTCCTACTGTCCTCCCATCTTGTCCTACTGTCTCCATCTTGCCCTACTGTCTCCATCTTGCCCTACTGTCTCCATCTTGCCCTTACTGTCTCCATCTTGCCCTACTGTCTCCATCTTGCCCTACTGTCTCCATCTTGCTCCTACTGTCCCCATCTTGCCCCTACTGTCCCCATCTTGTCCTACTGTCTCCATCTTGCCCCTACTGTCTCCATCTTGCCCTACTGTCCCCCATCCTGCCCTACTTTCTCCATCTTGTCCTACTGTCTCCATCTTGTCCTACTGGTCTCCATCTTTGCCTACTGTCTCCATCTTGTCCTACTGTCCCCATCTTGCCCTACTGTCTCCATCTTGCCCTACTGTCCCCATCTTGCCCTACTTTCCCATCTTGTCCTACTGTCTCCATCTTGCCCTACTGTCTTCCATCTTGCCCTACTGTCCCCATCTTGCCCTACTGTCCCCATCTTGCCCTACTGTCCCCATCTTGTCCTACTGTCTCCATCTTGCCCTCCTGTCCCCATCTTGTCCTACTGTCTCCATCTTGCCCTACTGTCCCCATCTTGCCCTACTGTCTCCATCTTGCCCTACTGTCCCCATCTTGCCTTACTGTCCCCATCTTGTCCTACTGTCCCCATTTTACCCTACTGTCTCTTTCTTGTCCTACTGTCTCCATCTTGTCCTACTGTCTCTTTTTTGTCCTACTGTCTCCATCTTGCTCTACTGTCTCCATCTTGCCCTACTGTCTCTTTCTTGTCCTACTGTCTCCATCTTGTCCTACTGTCTCCATCTTGTCCTACTGTCTCTTTCTTGTCCTACTGCCTCCATCTTGCCCCACTGTCTCCATCTTGCCCTACTGCCTCCATCTCGCCCTACTGTTTCTTTCTTGTCCTACTGTCTCCATCTTGCCCCACTGTTTCTTTCTTGTCCTACTGTCTCCATCTTGTCTCTGTACAAGTACATTAGAGGGGATTATAGGCAGTTGGGGGATGTTCTTTTTTCCCATAAAAACAATCAGCGCACCAGAGGTCACCCCTATAGATTAGAGGAACAGAGCTTCCATTTGAAGCAGCGTAGGGGGTTTTTCACGGTGAGAGCAGTGAGGCTGTGGAATGCCCTTCCTAGTGATGGGGTAATGGCAGATTCTGTTAATGCCTATAAGAGGGGCCTGGATGAGTTTTTGAACAAGCAGAATATCCAAGGCTATTGTGATACTAATATCTACAGTTAGTATTACTGGTTGTATATATATAGTTTATGTATGTGAGTGTATAGATTGGTTAGTATAGGTTGTGTGCTGGGTTTACTCGGATGGGTTGAACTTGATGGACAATGGTCTTTTTTCAACCCTATGTAACTATGTAACTATCTTGCCCTACTGTCTCCATCTTGCCCTACTGTCTCCATCTTGCCCTACTGTCCCCATCTTGTCCTACTGTCTCCATCTTGTCCTACTGTCTCCATCTTGCCCTACTGTCTCCATCTTGCCCTACTGTCTCCATCTTGTCCTACTGTCCCCATCTTGCCCTACTGTCCCCATCTTGCCCTACTGTCCCCATCTTGCCCTACTGTCCCCATCTTGTCCTACTGTCCCCATCTTGCCCTACTGTCCCCATCTTGTCCTACTGTCCCCATCTTGTCCTACTGTCCCCATCTTGCCCTACTGTCTCCATTTTGCCCTACTTTCTTCATCTCCTTCATGTCTCCATACCAATTACCTGTGAGACATCACTAAGAGATTTCCATGTTGCCCCCTCTCTCTCTCTCTCTCATGCTTTTCAGGAAATACATCAGTAAATAACAGAAACTAAATCGCACATTTTGCCCCTTTTTACTCTTTTTGTAGAACTGAAATATTCTCCCTTCCCTTTCGTTTCTATGTAGCAGTTGAAGGGATTTGGGAGAAGCCGTTGGGACCAGTGAGCGCTTGGTTGCGCCGTGCCCGGCCATGTGATGCTGCATGGGAAGAGGCTGTGAGACTGAGGGGCAGGTGGGGGGGGCACATGGGGGGGGGGGCAGGGGTAAGTGAGTGGAGCCGGAGCATGTGATTATGTAACGCTCTCGGTGTCTGGCCACGGTCTCTGCTGGAGACTCATCACGTGTCTCTTGATGCTCCCGGCCTTGGAATTCAATTAGATTACTTGGAACGATCGTGACTCCGCATGAGAGAAGCTTTTTTTGCCTCCCCCCCCCCCCCTCAGTCTGAGCTAGGAACCCAATGCGCTGATTATCTGCACATGAACTGCCAGACTGAGGCACGGACGTGTGATCCATATATGTGTCTGTTATGTAACCCGCCCCATAGAGACATCTACAGAAGAACCTTCAGCGGAAAAAGTTAACTCATTGTGAGCCGCTGTTCAGCAGTCCTGCCCTGCTTTATGGCTGAGATTCTAGCTATCTGTATAACAGAGCATTCTGTCACAGTGGCACAGATCCTATCTGATCCCCCCATTGTAAGCAGCAGTCCTGCCCTGCTTTATGGCTGAGATTCTAGCTATCTGTATAACAGAGCATTCTGTCACAGTGGCACAGATCCTATCTGATCCCCCATTGTAAGCAGCAGTCCTGCCCCTGCTTTATGGCTGAGATTCTAGCTATCTGTATAACAGAGCATTCTGTCACAGTGGCACAGATCCTATCTGATCCCCCCCCATTGTAAGCAGCAGTCCTGCCCTGCTTTATGGCTTGAGATTCTAGCTATCTGTTATAACAGAGCATTCTGTCACAGTGGCACAGATCCTATCTGATCCCCCCATTGTAAGCAGCAGTCCTGCCCTGCTTTATGGCTGAGATTCTAGCTATCTGTATAACAGAGCATTCTGTCACAGTGGCACAGATTCCTATCTGATCCCCCCATTGTAAGCAGCAGTCCTGCCCTGCTTTATGGCTGAGATTCTAGCTATCTGTATAACAGAGCATTCTGTCACAGTGGCACAGATCCTATCTGATCCCCCCCATTGTAAGCAGCAGTCCTGCCCTGCTTTATGGCTGAGATTCTAGCTATCTGTATAACAGAGCATTCTGTCACAGTGGCACAGATTCCTATCTGATCCCCCCCATTGTAAGCAGCAGTCCTGCCCTGCTTTATGGCTGAGATTCTAGCTATCTGTATAACAGAGCATTCTGTCACAGTGGCACAGATCCTATCTGATCCCCCCCATTGTAAGCAGCAGTCCTGCCCTGCTTTATGGCTGAGATTCTAGCTATCTGTTATAACAGAGCATTCTGTCACAGTGGCACAGATCCTATCTGATCCCCCCCCCATTGTAAGCAGCAGTCCTGCCCTGCTTTATGGCTGAGATTCTAGCTATCTGTATAACAGAGCATTCTGTCACAGTGGCACAGATCCTATCCCCCCATTGTAGCAGCAGTCCTGCCCTGCTTTATGGCTGAGATTCTAGCTATCTGTATAACAGAGCATTCTGTCACTAGTGGCACAGATCCTATCTGATCCCCCCATTGTAAGCAGCAGTCCTGCCCTGCTTTATGGCTGAGATTCTAGCTATCTGTATAACAGAGCATTCTGTCACAGTGGCACAGATCCTATCTGATCCCCCCATTGTAAGCAGCAGTCCTGCCCTGCTTTATGGCTGAGATTCTAGCTATCTGTATAACAGAGCATTCTGTCACAGTGGCACAGATCCTATCTGATCCCCCCATTGTAAGCAACAGTCCTGCCCTGCTTTATGGCTGAGATTCTAGCTATCTGTATAACAGAGCATTCTGTCACAGTGGCACAGATCCTATCTGATCCCCCCATTGTAAGCAGCAGTCCTGCCCTGCTTTATGGCTGAGATTCTAGCTATCTGTATAACAGAGCATTCTGTCACAGTGGCACAGATCCTATCCCCCCATTGTAAGCAGCAGTCCTGCCCTGCTTTATGGCTGAGATTCTAGCTATCTGTATAACAGAACACAGAGTCACAGATCCTATCCTATTGCATGAGGTACCATAGAGAGGCATTAATCTGTATTCCGAGAGGTGCCCAAGTGTCTGACATGGTCCAGACAAGGACTCGCTGCTCTGTGCCAATCAGATTGAGGAAAGGGGGGATGATGTTCTTGGCAGGGTTGGCAAGGGATGGGCAGCTGAAGGCAGCGACGGGGGCACAGAGGGCAGCCGCTGGCACATTACGTGCTTAATACGACCCACGTGAAGTGAATTAATTAGGCTGCGTATGGGCTTCTAATCATCCCGCGCAGCTTGACTTCCCTGTGATGTGAATGCCCTTTTCCCTTTGCCAGTGATATAACTGGGGGCAGCATTGGGGGGGGGGGTAGGACACATGTATATTCCATGCTGGAACGTGACCTAGTGACCAACAGTAAAAAGCAAAAGGAAAACAGCAGTAGCTTTGGGCCATTTGCCCTTTTCCCTTTTATTGTCCATTGGGTGCAATGGAGATCTGCAGTGCATGGTGGGTGGGTGGGTTGTTTAGTTTCCTCTCCCTTAATAAAGTGTCTTTGCCTTTCTTCTCCTGATTTAATCCAGCTTCTCCTGGCTTCCTCCAGCTTCTCCTGGCTTTCTACAGCTTCTCCTGGCTTCCTCCAGCTTCTCCTGGCTTCCTCCAGCTTCTCCTGGCTTCCTCCAGCTTCTCCTGGCTTCCTCTAGCTTGTTCTGCAGCTTCTCCTGCCTTTCTCCAGTTTCTTCTGCCTTTCTCCAGCTTCTCCTTCCTTTCCCCAGCTTCTTCTGATTTCCTCCAGCTTCTCCTTCTTTCCCCCAGCTTCTCCTGCCTGTCTCCAGCTTCTTCTGCCTTTCTCCAGCTTCTTCTGCCTTTCTCCAGCTTCTTCTGCCTTTCTCCAGCTTCTCCTTCCTTTCCCCAGCTTCTTCTGATTTCCTCCAGCTTCTCCTTCTTTCCCCCAGCTTCTCCTGCCTGTCTCCAGCTTCTTCTGCCTTTCTCCAGCTTCTTCTGCCTTTCTCCAGCTTCTTCTGCCTTTCTCCAGCTTCTTCTGCCTTTCTACAGCTTTTCTTGCCTTCCCCAGCTTCTCTTGCCTTTCTCCAGCTTCTCATCCATTCCCCAAGCTTCTCTTGCCTTCCTCCAGCTTCTCGTGCCTTCCTCCAACTTCTCTTGCCTTCCCTTCAGCTTCTCTTGCCTTCCCTCCAGCTTCTCTTGCATTCCCCTAGCTTCTCTTTCCTTCCCCCAGCTTCTCTTGCCTTCCTCCAGCTTCTTTTGCCTTCCCTCCAGCTTCTTTTGCCTTCCCTCCAGCTTCTCTTGCCTTCCCCCAGCTTCTCTTGCCTTCCCTCCAGCTTCTCTTGCCTTCCCTCCAGCTTCTCTTGCCTTCCCTCCAGCTTCTCTTTCCTTCCACTAGCTTCTCTTTCCTTCCCCCAGCTTCTCTTTCCTTCCCCCAGCTTCTCTTTCCTTCCCCCAGCTTCCCTTTCCTTCCCCCAGCTTCTCTTTCCTTCCCCCAGCTTCTCTTTCCTTCCCCCAGCTTCTCTTTCCTTCCCCTAGCTTCTCTTGCCTTCCCCAGCTTCTCTTTCCTTCCCCCAGCTTCTCTTTCCTTCCCCCAGCTTCTCTTGCCTTCCCTCCATCTTCTTTTGCCTTCCCTCCATCTTCTCTTGCCTTCCTCCAGCTTCTCTTGCCTTCCTCCAGCTTCTCTTGCCTTCCTCCAGCTTCTCTTGCCTTCCTCCAGCTTCTCTTGCCTTCCCCCAGCTTCTCTTGCCTTCCCCCAGCTTCTTTGCCTTCCTCCAGCTTCTCTTGCCTTCCTCAGCTTCTCTTGCCTTCCCCCAGCTTCTCTTGCCTTCCCCAGCTTCTCTTGCCTTCCCCCAGGCTTCTCTTGCCTTCCCCCAGCTTCTCTTGCCTTCCCAGCGTCTCTTGCCTTCCCCCAGCTTCTCTTGCCTCCCCATGCTTCTCTTGCCTTCCTCCAGCTTCTCTTGCCTTCCTCCAGCTTCTCTTGCCTTCCCCCAGCTTCTCTTGCAGCTTCTCTTGCCTTCCCCCAGCTTCTCTTGCTCTCCAGCTTTTCTTGCCTTCCCCCAGCTTCTCCTTGCCTTCCTCCAGCTTCTCTTGCCTTCCTCCAGCTTGCCTTCTCCAGCTCTCTTGCCTTCCCCCAGCTTCTCTTGCCTTCCCCCAGCTTCTCTTGCCTTCCTCCAGCTTCTCTTGCCTTCCTCCAGCTTCTCTTGCCTTTCCCCAGCTTTCTTGCCTTCCCCCAGCTTCTTCTTCCTTCTCCAGCTTCTCTTGCCTTCCCCCAGCTTCTCTTGCCTTCCCCAGCTTCTCTGCCTTTCCCCAGCCCTTCCCTTCTCTTGCCTTCCTCCAGCTTCTTTTGCTTCCTTCTCCTTGCCTTCCTCCAGCTCTCCCTCCCCGCTTCTCTTGCCTTCCTCCAGCTTCTCTTGCCTTCCCCCCGCTTCTTCTGCCTTTCCAGCTTCTCTTGCCTTTCCCAGCTCTCTTGCCTTCCCCCAGCTTCTCTCTGCCTTCCCCCAGCTTCTCATGTCTTCCCTCCAGCTTCTCTTGCCTTCCCCAGGCTTCTCTTGCCTTCCTCCAGCTTCTCTTGCCTTCCCCCAGCTTCTCTTGCTCTTCCCCAGCTTCTCTTGCCTTCCTTGCCTTCCAGCTTCTCTTGCCTTCCCCCAGCTTCTCTTGCCTCTCCCCAGCTTCTCTTGCCTTCCCCCAGCTTCTCTTGCCTTCCCCAGCTTCTCTTGCCTTCCTCCAGCTTCTCTTGCCTTCCCCCAGCTTCTCTTTCCTTCCTCCAGCTTCTCTTGCCTTCCTCCAGCTTCCCCAGCTTCTCTTGCCTTCCAGCTTCTCTTGCCTTCTCCAGCTTCTCTTGCCTTCCCCAGCTTTCTCTTGCCTTCCCCCAGCTTCTCTTGCCTTCCCTCCAGCTTCTCTTGCCTTCCCCCAGCTTCTCTTGCCTTCCACTAGCTTTTCTTTCCCCCCAGCTTCTCTTTCCTTCCCCAGCTTCTCTTTGCCTTCCCCCAGCTTCTCTGCCTTCCCCCAGCTTCTTTCTTCCCCAGCTTCTCTTCCTTCCCCCAGCTTCTCTTTCCTTCCCCAGCTTCTCTTGCCTTCCCCCAGCTCTTCTTTGCCTTCCCCCAGCTTCTCTTGCCTTCCCCCCATCTTCTCTTGCCTTCCCTCCAGCTTCTCTTGCCTTCCTCCAGCTTCTCTTGCCTTCCTCCAGCTTCTCTTGCCTTCCTCCAGCTTCTCTTGCCTTCCAGCCTTCTCCGCTTCTCTTGCCTTCCCCCAGCTTCTCTTGCTTCTCTTGCCTTCCCCCAGCTTCTCTTGCCTTCCCCAGCTTCTCTTGCCTTCCTCTCTTGCCTTCCCCCAGCTTCTCTTGCCTCCCCAGCTTCTCTTGCCTTCCTCCAGCTTCTCTTGCCTTCCCCCAGCTTCTCTTGCCTTTCCCCAGCTTCTCTTCCTTCCAGCCTTCAGCTTCTCTTGCCTTCCCCCAGCTTCTCTTGCCTTCCCCAGCTTCTCTTGCCTTCCTCCAGCTTCTCTTCTTCTCTTCCCCCAGCTTCTCTTGCCTTCCAGCTCTCTTCCTCCAGCTTCTCTTGCCTTCCTCCAGCTTCTCTTGCCTTCCCCCAGCTTCTCTTGCCTTCCTCCAGCTTCTCTTGCCTTCCCCCAGCTTCTCTTGCCTTCCCCCAGCTTCTCTTGCCTTCCTTGCCTTCCAGCTTCTCTTGCCTTCCCCAGCTTCTCTTGTCTCCTCCAGCCCTCCAGCTTTCTCTTGCCTTCCTCCAGCTTCTCTTGCCTTCCTCCAGCTTCTCTTGCCTTCCCCCAGCTTCTCTTGCCTTCTCCAGCTTCTCTTGCCTTCCCCCGCTTCTCTTGCCTTTCTCCAGCTTCTCTTGCCTTCCCCCAGCTTCTCTTGCCTTCCTCCAGCTTCTCTTGCTTCTCAGCTTCTCTGCTTCCCCAGCTTCTTGCCTTCCTCCAGTTCCTGCCTTCCCCATTCTCTTGCCTTCCCCCAGCTTCTCTTGCCTTCCCAGCTTCTCCTCCAGCTTCTCTTGCCTTCCTCCAGCTTCTCTTGCCTTCCTCCAGCTTCTCTTGCCTTCCTCCAGCTTCTCTTGCCTTCCTCCAGCGTCTCTTGCCTTCCCCCAGCTTCTCTTGCCTTCCTCCAGCTTCTCTTGCCTTCCCCCAGCTTCTCTTGCCTTCCTCCAGCTTCTCTTGCCTTCCTCCAGCTTCTCTTGCCTTCCCCCAGCTTCTCTTGCCTTCCTCCAGCTTCTCTTGCCTTCCTCCAGCTTCTCTTGCCTTCCTCCAGCTTCTCTTGCCTTCCTCCAGCTTCTCTTGCCTTCCCCCAGCTTCTCTTGCCTTCCTCCAGCTTCTCTTGCCTTCCTCCAGCTTCTCTTGCCTTCCCCCAGCTTCTCTTGCCTTCCTCCAGCTTTCCTCCAGGTCTCTAATAGAAATGTAATAGCCCCACACTGTGCATGGAACCCACTACCTTGGGCCATTTTCTATTCCAGCTGGCAGCAGGGATGCAAACCATTTAGGCTAATGCCACACGAAGCCTTAGGGAACTGTGTCTCTGGAGACCTACGGGGATATGAACAAACAGGCCAAATTTGCCCCAACCTTGTAACCCATAGCTACCAAACAGTGGACCCTGAAAGCGCCTATTGTATCTGCCCTTCCCCGGGCCTGCCCCTGCGAGACCCCCCAGCTGATCTGTATAGCCGCCTGTACGTGGCACATTAGATTTATAGTTCCCAGCAATTCTGTCGGTGCAGCGGTTCCGCCGTATTCTTTAATGCGAAGCCCCCCGAGGTACCAGCACTGAGCCGACCCAACCCATAAATCCAGCGATCGGCACCAGGACCTCGGCATTCTTCAAAGTCAGCAGTGTTGCCTGGCAAGCACGGCATCTGCCCCGTGATTAAGGGAGACAAACTGCCACCTTCATTATTCTAAATCATCCCCCCCCCCCGGCGCTGCCCGGCTAATGCTGTGCCACGGTGATGATAAATCTCTTGTTATTATTGGCATCTGCTCGACTCCCCAGTTACCCCCAACATCTCCAGTACAGGAAAGAGCAGCAGTGCCAACACCCCCCCCCTCCCAGATCTGCACCACAAGGGCAGATAATGGGGCCTAGAGGTTTAAGGCAACTGCAGTTCCTCATTAAATATGCACAAACAGCAGCCAATCACAAGCAACTGGAGTGGCAATTAAACGCTAGACCTCCCTAAAGGGTCCTCTGCCCAACATCTGAATATAGATCTACTGGATTCCCCATTGCAACTTGCGCTATCCCTTCCCGCAGAACGCGTGCGGCAGGTTTGTATTTGCTCTCCCTATGTTATAATTCTCTCCTTGCAACATCGCTCTCACATAGGGAGAGTCAATCTGATGCAGCATTGCTGTCTCTCCCGCTGGCCGAATGTTGCCCAATAATCACCTCTCCACTTTAGCTGCCTATATATATTGGGATGTCAATTGATTAAAGGGGAACTCCACCCAAAAACGGTTGAAAATGACACATCTGAATATGTATTTGGGAAATTATGTTTCCTTCCACCCCAAAGGCAAACTGCTCCACCTACTAACAGAAAAAAATGCATAAAATATATATATATAGAAAGGCAGCACCACCCTAGGGCCATTCACCCCCCCCCCCCCACCCCCCACTTTGAAATCTCCCCGCAATTAGTGCCTTATCTTTCTGATTATAGGGAGAAGCTAAATGCCACCTTATGAGAAATGAGCCTCATCAGGGCTCCCTTGTGATTGCCGACCTTAAACGGTTCCGTTTCGCCGAAGCGCTAAGTGCTCATTTCAGGCACCCTCGGCCACAAAGGGGTTAATGCGCCATTTGACACAATTATCCAATCAGGGCCTGCGCAATCCAAAAAAAATGACACGAAATGAGGAATTTTACTTTTTTTTCCTATTCTCACGACTGAATGATGTTTCCCAGAACAACGGCTTGTTTTAGTAAATTGTAAATTTGGCCGCCCCGGAGGTACCGCGGTGCCACCGGGCAGGGAATGATAAAAGGATTCAGGGGAACTGTAGTCGCCGGTTATTAATTCTAATGGATCCCCCCCCCCCCCCCCGCCTTCGTTATTATTCGGAAATGGACGTATTTAGCCGAGCTCGTTATAATTAATTAACGCATTTCCTCTGCTATGAAGTGTCCCTGTCTGATCTCACGTTGGGCTTCCTAATCTGTCACTTATCCCCCAGCCGCCGTGTCGCCGCCGTATCTCACCCACCTGCTCCCTAGCGACCGACTGCAATGGGTTGGGATAATTGGGCTAAAAAAGGGACTTGTGATCGCAACATAATTATCAGCTCCGTGGAACAGGCGCCGCCGCATAGAACTGTGAATGCTCCGCTCTGTACTGTCTAAGGGAAACACTATGGCACCCCCTACCCATATGTATAAATACAAATATACAGAGAGGGAATGTTCTGGGCACACAATAAGCTGTACCCCCATACTGTACTGTCTAAGGGAAACACTATGGCACCTCCTACCCATATGTATAAATACAAATATACAGAGAAGGAATGTTCTGGGCACACAATAAGCTGTACCCCCATACTGTACTGTCTAAGGGAAACACTATGGCACCTCCTACCCATATGTATAAATACAAATATACAGAGAAGGAATGTTCTGGGCACACAATAAGATGTACCCCCATACTGTACTGTATAGGGAAACACTATGGCACCCCCTACCCATATGTATAAATACAAATATACAGAGAAGGAATGTTCTGGGCACACAATAAGCTGTACCCCCATACTGTACTGTCTAAGGGAAACACTATGGCACCTCCTACCCATATGTATAAATACAAATATACAGAGAAGGAATGTTCTGGGCACACAATAAGCTGTACCCCCATACTGTACTGTCTAAGGGAAACACTATGGCACCCCCTACCCATATGTATAAATACAAATATACAGAGAGGGAATGTTCTGGGCACACAATAAGCTGTACCCCCATACTGTACTGTCTAAGGGAAACACTATGGCACCCCCTACCCATATGTATAAATACAAATATACAGAGAAGGAATGTTCTGGGCACACAATAAGCTGTACCCCCATACTGTACTGTCTAAGGGAAACACTATGGCACCCCCTACCCATATGTATAAATACAAATATACAGAGAAGGAATGTTCTGGGCACACAATAAGCTGTACCCCCATACTGTACTGTCTAAGGGAAACACTATGGCACCTCCTACCCATATGTATAAATACAAATATACAGAGAGGGAATGTTCTGGGCACACAATAAGCTGTACCCCCATACTGTACTGTCTAAGGGAAACACTATGGCACCCCCTACCCATATGTATAAATACAAATATACAGAGAAGGAATGTTCTGGGCACACAATAAGCTGTACCCCCATACTGTACTGTCTAAGGGAAACACTATGGCACCCCCTACCCATATGTATAAATACAAATATACAGAGAGGGAATGTTCTGGGCACACAATAAGCTGTACCCCCATACTGTACTGTCTAAGGGAAACACTATGGCAGCTCTTCTCCTTAATTTATTTTTATCATTTTTTTTAAAAGGGCTCCACTCTTCGTAAAATCCTGTTGAATCGATATTTCAAAGGAGAACATGGATCGTCTCTAAATGGGCCCCTCTCTGTAGCTTATGGAAAATCAGTTCCGGCAGGAGGTAGGACAGACCTTCTTGCTGACTGTACTCAATAGGCCAGTTTTTGTTGACTGCCTTATTATGGTAGTTTTGCTAGGTTGAGCCTATTCCCCAGGTTCAATATATACCGTGGGGGCGGGGTTTGTTACAGTAGTGGGAAGCCAATCAGGAATCTGGGTTTATTGCCTTTCTCCATAGCTTTTTCAGGGCAGGATTCGGATAAATCCGGGGTGTCCATATCGGAAATTCAGTGTCTTCTGGACAAAGAGGGGGCGTCGGAGCTGGTTATCGATGTCATTGTGAGCACCAAGAACGACCGGATATTCTCAGAGGGCATCTTGTTGGGCATCGCGCTGCTCGAGGGCGGGAATACGCAAATCCAGGTACTGGGCGGAGCCTGCTCTGAGCTAAATCATTGGTTAGAAGGGTCTCTAGGAACAACCAGTCTTTAGCGGCTGAATCAGTTCCATTTTGTAGTTATTGGGGTCCCCAGCTTTCCTTCATTGGTTCCTTTGCTTATATTGGAACCGCCCCCCCAAAGTGATTGGTTTGCCCTTAGAACAGGGAATTAACTCATTATTTCTCGGTATCAAAACTGACAGTTTGTTACTTTGTTTTCTTCCAGAATTCTTTCTATAAGCAGCTGGATATGCAGAAAAAATCGGAGAAATTCTTTAAGGTCCTTTACGATCGCATGAAAACGGCGCAGCAGGAAATCCGCGCAACCGTGTCCGTCAATACCGTCGACTTGGGCACCAAGAAAAAGGAGGAGGATTACGACTCCCTGTCCCTTCCCAAAAGGAGAGGTAACGTATCATATATATCAGGTACATTGGGGTAACAGTCACCCCGCTATAGTTCCAGGGGTACCCAGGGCACAAATAAGCACTCACCCCAAATCCCCCCTAACTGGCCTTCAGGCTGGGCCCCCTTAGCCCATAACAAGGTTACAGATATATAGAAACATTGGGGTAACAGTCACCCCGCTATAGTTCCAGGGGTACCCAGGGCACAAATAAGCACTCACCCCAAATCCCCCCCTAACTGGCCTTCAGGCTGGGCCCCCTTAGCCCATAACAAGGTTACAGATATATAGAAACATTGGGGTAACAGTCACCCCGCTATAGTTCCAGGGGTACCCAGGGCACAAATAAGCACTCACCCCAAATCCCCCCCCTAACTGGCCTTCAGGCTGGGCCCCCTTAGCCCATAACAAGGTTACAGATATATAGAAACATTGGGGGTAACAGTCACCCTGCTATAGTTCCAGGGGTACCCAGGGCACAAATAAGCACTCACCCCAAATCCCCCCCTAACTGGCCTTCAGGCTGGGCCCCCTTAGCCCATAACAAGGTTACAGATATATAGAAACATTGGGGTAACAGTCACCCTGCTATAGTTCCAGGGGTACCCAGGGCACAAATAAGCACTCACCCCAAATCCCCCCCTAACTGGCCTTCAGGCTGGGCCCCCTTAGCCCATAACAAGGTTACAGATATATAGAAACATTGGGGTAACAGTCACCCCGCTATAGTTCCAGGGGTACCCAGGGCATATAGTGCCGTATCGTTCCTGTTCCAGTTGCCATGTTTTACCTTTCAGTAAGAGACTCTCAGTATCACCTTAAGGAAGGGATGAAAGGACAACTCGCCGAGGCCTCCTCTGCCACCTCCAAGGCCTATTGTGTGTACCGGAAGGAGATTGATCCAGACATAGACATGGTGGGTTCCGGGGTGGATAACGGCACGGGGGAAGAGAAATCCGCAGAGGAATCGGCTGCAATGAGCCCAGTTATTGCCATCATGGAGCCCATCCTGAGGTTCCTCCAACTGCTCTGTGAGAATCACAACCGGGAACTCCAGGTATGAGACATTGTGCACAATTCAGCAGGAACAGCCCCCTAAGTTTGCCCATAGCCTGTACAGAGAGATACCATAAAACTATGGCACATAGGGATTCCCCTGTACTAAGCACAATTCAGCAGGAACAGCCCCCTAAGTTTGCCCATAGCCTGTACAGAGAGATACCATAAAACTATGGCACATAGGGATTCCCCTGTACTAAGCACAATTCAGCAGGAACAGCCCCCTAAGTTTGCCCATAGCCTGTACAGAGAGATACCATAAAACTATGGCACATAGGGATTCCCCTGTACTAAGCACAATTCAGCAGGAACAGCCCCCTAAGTTTGCCCATAGCCTGTACAGAGAGATACCATAAAACTATGGCACATAGGGATTCCCCTGTACTAAGCACAATTCAGCAGGAACAGCCCCCTAAGTTTGCCCATAGCCTGTACAGAGAGATACCATAAAACTATGGCACATAGGGATTCCCCTGTACTAAGCACAATTCAGCAGGAACAGTCCCCTAAGTTTGCCCATAGCCTGTACAGAGAGATACCATAAAACTATGGCACATAGGGATTCCCCTGTACTAAGCACAATTCAGCAGGAACAGCCCCCTAAGTTTGCCCATAGCCTGTACAGAGAGATTCCATAAAACTATGGCACATAGGGATTCCCCTGTACTAAGCACAATTCAGCAGGAACAGCCCCTAAGTTTGCCCATAGCCTGTACAGAGAGATACCATAAAACTATGGCACATAGGGATTCCCCTGTACTAAGCACAATTCAGCAGGAACAGCCCCCTAAGTTTGCCCATAGCCTGTACAGAGAGATACCATAAAACTATGGCACATAGGGATTCCCCTGTACTAAGCACAATTCAGCAGGAACAGCCCCCTAAGTTTGCTCATAGCCTGTACAGAGAGATACCATAAAACTATGGCACATAGGGATTCCCCTGTACTAAGCACAATTCAGCAGGAACAGCCCCCTAAGTTTGCTCATAGCCTGTACAGAGAGATACCATAAAACTATGGCACATAGGGATTCCCCTGTACTAAGCACAATTCAGCAGGAACAGCCCCCTAAGTTTGCCCATAGCCTGTACAGAGAGATACCATAAAACTATGGCACATAGGGATTCCCCTGTACTAAGCACAATTCAGCAGGAACAGCCCCCTAAGTTTGCCCATAGCCTGTACAGAGAGATACCATAAAACTATGGCACATAGGGATTCCCCTGTACTAAGCACAATTCAGCAGGAACAGCCCCCTAAGTTTGCCCATAGCCTGTACAGAGAGATACCATAAAACTATGGCACATAGGGATTCCCCTGTACTAAGCACAATTCAGCAGGAACAGCCCCCTAAGTTTGCCCATAGCCTGTACAGAGAGATACCATAAAACTATGGCACATAGGGATTCCCCTGTACTAAGCACAATTCAGCAGGAACAGTCCCCTAAGTTTGCCCATAGCCTGTACAGAGAGATACCATAAAACTATGGCACATAGGGATTCCCCTGTACTAAGCACAATTCAGCAGGAACAGCCCCCTAAGTTTGCCCATAGCCTGTACAGAGAGATTCCATAAAACTATGGCACATAGGGATTCCCCTGTACTAAGCACAATTCAGCAGGAACAGCCCCTAAGTTTGCCCATAGCCTGTACAGAGAGATACCATAAAACTATGGCACATAGGGATTCCCCTGTACTAAGCACAATTCAGCAGGAACAGCCCCCTAAGTTTGCCCATAGCCTGTACAGAGAGATACCATAAAACTATGGCACATAGGGATTCCCCTGTACTAAGCACAATTCAGCAGGAACAGCCCCCTAAGTTTGCTCATAGCCTGTACAGAGAGATACCATAAAACTATGGCACATAGGGATTCCCCTGTACTAAGCACAATTCAGCAGGAACAGCCCCCTAAGTTTGCTCATAGCCTGTACAGAGAGATACCATAAAACTATGGCACATAGGGATTCCCCTGTACTAAGCACAATTCAGCAGGAACAGCCCCCTAAGTTTGCCCATAGCCTGTACAGAGAGATACCATAAAACTATGGCACATAGGGATTCCCCTGTACTAAGCACAATTCAGCAGGAACAGCCCCCTAAGTTTGCCCATAGCCTGTACAGAGAGATACCATAAAACTATGGCACATAGGGATTCCCCTGTACTAAGCACAATTCAGCAGGAACAGCCCCCTAAGTTTGCCCATAGCCTGTACAGAGAGATACCATAAAACTATGGCACATAGGGATTCCCCTGTACTAAGCACAATTCAGCAGGAACAGCCCCCTAAGTTTGCTCATAGCCTGTACAGAGAGATACCATAAAACTATGGCACATAGGGATTCCCCTGTACTAAGCACAATTCAGCAGGAACAGCCCCCGCTGTATCTGTATCTCATTTCTCTTTCCGTTTCAGAACTTTCTCAGGAACCAGAACAACAAGACGAACTATAACCTGGTGTGCGAAACCCTTCAGTTCCTGGACTGTATCTGCGGCAGCACCACGGGGGGCCTGGGCCTTCTGGGCCTTTACATCAATGAGCGGAACGTGGCTCTGGTGAACCAGACGCTGGAGAGCCTGACGGAGTACTGCCAGGGCCCGTGCCACGAGAACCAGGTGACGGCAGCTCGGAATGTTCCGCACGGTCGGTTCCTTTGGTTAGAAATGGGCCGGGGGTAATTACTTTATCCGGCGGAACAGGATAACGAGGGAATTATTTCCCTGATTCCGGCCTGACCTCCTTAGAACCTCATTCGTTCCGAAACAGCAGAAATTACCCAGCAACCCCCCCGGGCCCATCTCTGCCTTCGGATCCTTTAGTAACGGGGAATTGGGTTGGGAATTAGTTGCTTGTACTTAGCGACTCTCTGACCAATGAGAAGAAGCCAAACATTCAGCCCATAATGAAGCTGATGCTTTACTTCACCTTTAGTTTCTTATCCATTGGAACATGGCGATGAAGCAGGGCTTTAACCCCATGTTGTCCTTACGCGGGCTTTAACCCCATGTTGTCCTTACACGGGCTTTAACCCCATGTTGTCCTTACGCGGGCTTTAACCCCATGTTGTCCTTACGCGGGCTTTAACCCCATGTTGTCCTTACGCGGGCTTTAACCCCATGTTGTCCTTACGCGGGCTTTAACCCCATGTTGTCCTTACGCGGGCTTTAACCCCATGTTGTCCTTACGCGGGCTTTAACCCCATGTTGTCCTTACGCGGGCTTTAACCCCATGTTGTCCTTACGCGGGCTTTAACCCCATGTTGTCCTTACGCGGGCTTTAACCCCATGTTGCCCTTACGCGGGCTTTAACCCCATGTTGCCCTTACGCGGGCTTTAACCCCATGTTGTCCTTACGCGGGCTTTAACCCCATGTTGCCCTTACGCGGGCTTTAACCCCATGTTGCCCTTACGCGGGCTTTAACCCCATGTTGCCCTTACGCGGGCTTTAACCCCGTGTTGCCCTTACGCGGGCTTTAACCCCGTGTTGCCCTTACGCGGGCTTTAACCCCGTGTTGTCCTTACGCGGGCTTTAACCCCGTGTTGCCCTTACGCGGGCTTTAACCCCATGTTGTCCTTACACGGGCTTTAACCCCATGTTGTCCTTACACGGGCTTTAACCCCATGTTGTCCTTACACAGGCTTTAACCCCATGTTGTCCTTACACAAGCTTTAACCCCATGTTGTCCTTACACAAGCTTTAACCCCATGTTGTCCTTACACGGGCTTTAAACCCATGTTGTCCTTACACAAGCTTTAACCCCATGTTGTCCTTACACAGGCTTTAACCCCATGTTGTCCTTACACAGGCTTTAACCCCATGTTGTCCTTACACAGGCTTTAACCCCATGTTGTCCTTACACAAGCTTTAAACCCATGTTGTCCTTACACAAGCTTTAACCCCATGTTGTCCTTACACAAGCCTCTCTTCATGCTGGGAAGCCTTTCTAGCAACTCCGTATGGCTGGTTTTAGACTCAGTTCACTGTGGCTTCTCATTGGTTGGAGAATGAGGGGTCCGAAGGCTACTCCCCCCCAGTTTGGATGATCAAATTGGGGCTCCTGGTCCAGTTTTTTTTGGTGATTGGGTTGATTGGCTGCTATAGGTGTGGCACCTAAGGGCAAAGTTGGCCAACATTAGTCTCCCATTGTAGTCTGAACCATCGTGCCCAGTTATAGGGGGGCTGCAGGATCTCGGTGCTGGGAATGGGGGTCACTGAAACTAAAATGTTGTATTCCTTTCCCCTCCAGACTTGCATTGCAACCCATGAGTCCAATGGGATCGATATAATCATTGCCCTGATTCTGAACGACATCAACCCACTTGGGAAATACCGTATGGACCTGGTCCTGCAGCTAAAGGTACTGCGTGCTTCTGTGGGGCCCCTTGTCTCTTGCACACTTGTGCACACACTTAAACGAGTACATGCACATTACTCTCTGAACTCTAGAACACAGTGACTCCAAGACTCTAGAACCCCTCAACTCCTGAGTCACATAAATAGGGGCTAGAACATAGTGAATTGAGGACTCTAGAACCCCTCAACTCCTCCCATGCAGTCTATGAGTCCCATGGAGGGGGGGCTACAACATAGTGACTCTAAGACTCTAGAACCCTTCAACTCCTCTCATGGAGTCCATGAGTCACATGGAGTCCCATGGAGGGGAGGGGCTACAATATAATGACTCTAAGACTCTATAACCCCTCCACTTCTCCTATGATGTCCATGAGTCACTCCAAGACTCTTAAACCCCTCAACTCTTCCTCTTCCAAGACTCTAGAATCCCTTAACTCTTCCCTTGTAGTGCATAGGTTGCATGAAGGGGGGGGATAGAGCTTAGTGACTCAAAGACTCTAGAACCCCTCAACTCCTCCAATGGAATCAATGAGTCACATGGAATTGGGGACTAGATCACTGTGCATCGGGCTGGATACACCATTACACATTGTGATCATTGGATCTCACTGGTTCCTTTACTATTCCCAGAACAATGCCTCCAAGCTTCTCCTGGCAATCATGGAAAGCCGCCATGACAGCGAGAACGCAGAGAGGATCCTGTACAACATGAGGCCCGCAGAACTGGTAGGTGGCGCCATCTTCCAGTCCATAGAGGGTGCTGGTCTGATGGGGTCGGGCAGTAACATAAGGGCCCAGGGTTTTTCTTCTTAAATACATATGGACCTTCCGAGCCTCACAAGGAACTGTACCATGGCCTCATACAAGTCATAGCTGGGGCAAGTGATTGGGGCGGGCATGATAATAAGGGTAATTGGCTATTTCTGCCCCCAGGTTGATGTCATAAAAACTGCCTTCAACCAAGGACTGGAAGGGGATAATGAAGAACATGGACCCGAAGATCAAGTGTCGCCCAAGGCCGTGGGGCATAATATTTATATCCTGGCACATCAGGTACTGGGGGCACAACTGTAACCTTGTTATGGGCTAAGGGGGCCCAGCCTGAAGGCCAGTTAGGGGGGGATTTGGTGTGAGTGCTTATTTGTGCCCTGGGTACCCCTGGAACTATAGCGGGGTGACTGTTACCCCAATGTTTCTATATATCTGTAGCCTTGTTATGGGCTAAGGGGGCCCAGCCTGAAGGCCAGTTAGGGGGGGATTTGGGGTGAGTGCTTATTTGTGCCCTGGGTACCCCTGGAACTATAGCGGGGTGACTGTTACCCCAATGTTTCTATATATCTGTAACCTTGTTATGGGCTAAGAGGGCCCAGCCTGAAGGCCAGTTAGGGGGGGATTTGGGGTGAGTGCTTATTTGTGCCCTGGGTACCCCTGGAACTATAGCGGGGTGACTGTTACCCCAATGTTTCTATATATCTGTAACCTTGTTATGGGCTAAGGGGGCCCAGCCTGAAGGCCAGTTAGGGGGGGATTTGGGGTGAGTGCTTATTTGTGCCCTGGGTACCCCTGGAACTATAGCGGGGTGACTGTTACCCCAATGTTTCTATATATCTGTAACCTTGTTATGGGCTAAGGGGGCCCAGCCTGAAGGCCAGTTAGGGGGGGATTTGGGGTGAGTGCTTATTTGTGCCCTGGGTACCCCTGGAACTATAGCAGCTTGTTTGACCCCCTGTAATAGAATTGCATTGACTGCAAACAGTTTCTGTGGTTTTCTTGCAGCCTGTGTTTGTATCTATGCAGTTAGGATCCTGGTAATTTCGGGGGATTTTGTTTTGGGGTGACACAAAGGGGATTTCCTAGAGACATTGACTGTTTCTCTTATTCAGTTGAGTCTGAGACCACAGTGAATGTGTTTGGGAGTTTTGTCCCGGTTGGTTTTGCTGCCGCTCGCTCTCGGGTTTGATTTCTGCCTGACTGACCACAAACCTGACCTTTAAATGTAAGAGATGTTAGAAAAGATAAAGGTAATTTCCTCTCCGTTCCGCCGCAGCATCTGTGTGCGTAATCCCTGCGCCCTGCCATTACTGTATGTCGTGTCATAGCGAAAGGGCAGCACCTCTGTAAATACAAACACCCCCCCCCGACGCAAAGGGCACGAGGGCAACTTTATGTGGGTCTGTACCAGAAACAATTTGCAGATATTAGCAGCACCCAGTAAGCTGTACCCCCATACTGTATTGTCTGAGGGAAACACTATGGCACCTCCTACCCATATGTATAAATACAAATATACAGAGAGGGAATGTTCTGGGCACACAATAAGCTGTACCCCCATACTGTACTGTCTAAGGGAAACACTATGGCACCTCCTACCCATATGTATAAATACAAATATACAGAGAGGGAATGTTCTGGGCACACAATAAGCTGTACCCCCATACTGTACTGTCTAAGGGAAACACTATGGCACCCCCTACCCATATGTATAAATACAAATATACAGAGAAGGAATGTTCTGGGCACACAATAAGCTGTACCCCCATACTGTACTGTCTAAGGGAAACACTATGGCACCCCCTACCCATATGTATAAATACAAATATACAGAGAAGGAATGTTCTGGGCACACAATAAGCTGTACCCCCATACTGTACTGTCTAAGGGAAACACTATGGCACCCCCTACCCATATGTATAAATACAAATATACAGAGAAGGAATGTTCTGGGCACACAATAAGCTGTACCCCCATACTGTACTGTCTAAGGGAAACACTATGGCACCTCCTACCCATATGTATAAATACAAATATACAGAGAAGGAATGTTCTGGGCACACAATAAGCTGTACCCCCATACTGTACTGTCTAAGGGAAACACTATGGCACCCCCTACCCATATGTATAAATACAAATATACAGAGAAGGAATGTTCTGGGCACACAATAAGCTGTACCCCCATACTGTACTGTCTAAGGGAAACACTATGGCACCTCCTACCCATATGTATAAATACAAATATACAGAGAAGGAATGTTCTGGGCACACAATAAGCTGTACCCCCATACTGTACTGTCTAAGGGAAACACTATGGCACCTCCTACCCATATGTATAAATACAAATATACAGAGAAGGAATGTTCTGGGCACACAATAAGCTGTACCCCCATACTGTACTGTCTAAGGGAAACACTATGGCACCTCCTACCCATATGTATAAATACAAATATACAGAGAAGGAATGTTCTGGGCACACAATAAGCTGTACCCCCATACTGTACTGTCTAAGGGAAACACTATGGCACCCCCTACCCATATGTATAAATACAAATATACAGAGAGGGAATGTTCTGGGCACACAATAAGCTGTACCCCCATACTGTACTGTCTAAGGGAAACACTATGGCACCCCCTACCCATATGTATAAATACAAATATACAGAGAGGGAATGTTCTGGGCACACAATAAGCTGTACCCCATACTGTACTGTCTAAGGGAAACACTATGGCACCCCCTACCCATATGTATAAATACAAATATACAGAGAGGGAATGTTCTGGGCACACAATAAGCTGTACCCCCATACTGTACTGTCTAAGGGAAACACTATGGCACCCCCTACCCATATGTATAAATACAAATATACAGAGAGGGAATGTTCTGGGCACACAATAAGCTGTACCCCCATACTGTACTGTCTAAGGGAAACACTATGGCACCCCCTACCCATATGTATAAATACAAATATACAGAGAAGGAATGTTCTGGGCACACAATAAGCTGTACCCCCATACTGTACTGTCTAAGGGAAACACTATGGCACCTCCTACCCATATGTATAAATACAAATATACAGAGAAGGAATGTTCTGGGCACACAATAAGCTGTACCCCCATACTGTACTGTCTAAGGGAAACACTATGGCAGCTTCCTCTTGTATGTGTATTAATAGCATATGGAACAGAGTCCTGTGACTGTGAATAGTAGTGGCTGTAGTGAGTTTGTGGGAAGTGCTGGGTCACTTATGCTCCTAGTGATACTGTGGGTGCAGATCATGCCGGGGGGTCGTGCCTGGGTGTTGCTATAGTTGCACAGAGCAGATGCAGGGAGTTGCTGGGCCAGTGAGTGTCTGGCTTCTGCAGGTGGAATCATTACCGACACAGTTTGCTGCCAAGATCTGAGTTTCTAGTTCCTTCTTTCTCACCCCTTTCCCCATCCATCTGCCAGACAGTATATTCTGGGGCAGACAGACTTTCATTCTTCATCTGGGGGGGGGTACGGGGAGTTGGAATCAGCTTTTACCACAGCCACATCCGTCCTTTCCCCCCCGCCTCCGCCTCCCAGGCCTCTTTACCAGAAGTACAGTAGTCATTCTTGTAATTGGCCGACCTGCTCTGCATAGAGGCACATAAATATGTCACGGGGGTCACACGGGGGGGGCTAATCAGGCGCAGGTAGCAGGGAGTTGTACGTGCGTCCCGCGCCGCCTGTTATCCCCCTGCTTGGATTTAATATCCCGCACTCAGGCTGCAGTTGTTAAAGGGATGCAATCATCATTAATCCCTCTGCTTTTTAACCCCCACGTTATATATATAAAGGATTATCGTCAGGCGATGCCAGGGAACCACAGAAAGAGAGTCTGGAGAGTTTGTTAGATCGGCTTTCGAACTTTCAAAGGTCTCTCTAAAGAGAGAGGCGACTGTATTTCATACATAGTTACAGCAGTCCCATCTTACTTTATGGCAGGGATTTTAGATATGTACACAGTATCCAGTCCTGCTGGTGTGTCTTGGGAAATACAGGGTTCATTATTCATTTTTTTCACGGTGATCTTACTGGCATGTCTGGGGTTAGTGTGGCGCTGATCTATTTGCTGCAGTGATCTTACTGGTATATCCGGGGTTAATGCGGCTCTGGTCTATTTGCTGCAGTGATCTTACTGGTATATCTCCATGGTTAATGCGGCTCTGGTCTACCCATTTTCTACAGTGAAGTTACTGGCATGTTTAGGGTTAATTAGCTGCTGATCTATTTGCTGCAGTGATCTTACTGGTATATCCAGGGTTAATGCGGCGCTGATCTATTTGCTGCAGTGATTTTACTGGTGTATCCGGGGTTAATGCGGCGCTGATCTATTTGCTGCCGTGATCTTACTGGTGTATCCGGGGTTAATGCGGCTCTGGTCTACCAATTTTCTACAGTGAAGTTACTGGCATGTTTAGGGTTAATTAGCTGCTGATCTATTTGCTGCAGTGATCTTACTGGTATATCCAGGGTTGATGCAGTGCTGATCTATTTGCTGCAGTGATCTTACTGGTGTATCCGGGGTTAATGCGGCTCTGGTCTACCAATTTTCTACAGTGAAGTTACTGGCATGTTTATGGTTAATTAGCTGCTGATCTATTTGCTGCAGTGATCTTACTGGTATATCCGGGGTTAATGTGGCGCTGCTCAATTTTCTGCACTGATCTTACTGGTATATCCGGAGTTAATGCGGCGCTGGTCTATTTGCTGCAGTGATCTTACTGGTATATCCGGGGTTAATGAAGCACTGATCTATTTGCTGCTGTGATCTTACTGGTATATCCGGGGTTAATGCAGGGCTCTGAATCTATTTTCTCCAGTCATTTACTGACGTGTGTGGGGTTAATGTGAAGTCATTCTCTGCAGTGATGTTACTAGCATGTTAATCCAGTTCTCCATATATCAATTTTCTTCAGTGAATTTACTGGCATGTCTAGGGTTAATTAGCTGCTGATCTATTTGCTGCAGTGATCTTACTGGTATATCCGGGGGTTAATGTGGCGCTGATCTATTTGCTGCAGTGATTTTACTGGTATATCCGGGGTTAATGCAGCGCTGATCTATTTGCTGCAGTGATCTTACTGGTATATCCAGGGTTAATGCGGCACTGATTTATTTGTTGCAGTGATGTTACTGGTATATCCGGGGTTAATGCAGCGCTGATCTATTTGCTGCAGTGATCTTACTGGTATATCCAGGGTTAATGCGGCACTGATTTATTTGTTGCAGTGATGTTACTGGTATATCCGGGGGTTAATGTGGCGCTGATCTATTTGCTGCAGTGATTTTACTGGTATATCCGGGGTTAATGCGGCGCTGATCTATTTGCTGCAGTGATCTTACTGGTATATCCGGGGTTAAAGGCCTCTGAATCTATTTTCTCCAGTCATTTACTGGCGTGTGTGGGGTTAATGTGATTCTCTGAAGTCATTCACTGCAGTGATGTCGCTAGCGTGTTAATCCAGTGCTCCATATACCTATTATCTACAGTGAATTTACTGGCATGTCTGGGGTTAATGGGGTGCTCTGTTTTCTGCAGTGATCTTACTGGTATATCCGGGGTTAATTCAACGCTCGTAATCTATTTTCTCCAGACATTTGCTGGCATGTTTGGGGTTACAGCAGTGCAGTACATGCCATAATCCATTTCCTCCAGTTGGCACGTGCTGGGTTAATGTAACACTGCAATAATTATCTTCAGGGATCTCACTAGTATGTTATTGCGGTGCTCAATATTCATTTTCTTCAGTGAATGTGCTGGCGTGTGTGGGGTTAATACACATTATGCAGTGAGCTTACTGGCATACTAAGGGTTAATCAGTGCTCTGAATTGAATTCTGCTGTGCTCTTGCTGATTGGTCAAGGGTAATTGTTGTGCATATTATCCAATGAGTCCATTGCTGGAGTGATCTTACTGGCATGTCTAAGGTTTATCCATTTTCTGATACAGTATTTCTAGGGTTAATTCAGTGCTCTGAAACCATTCGCTGCCATGATCGTACTGTCTAGGTTCAATGCGATACTCTAAATCCAATCCTGGCGAGTGTAAAACTACAAATTTATTTTCTGTAGTGATTCTAGTGGGATATCTGGGGTTAATATGATGCTCTGAATCCATTTTCTGCAGTGATCTTAACTGACCTGTCTGGGGTTTGTATACTCCTTTGAATCCATTATCTGCGGGGATCTTTCTGGATGTCCTGGTTTTATATAGTGCTTCTTGTCTGTTCCGACATGTTTAAATCACCGTTGCTATAGAGAGTCCCAACAGGGGGGATTGGCAAAGTGGGTGTGGCCTATTCTTTTTCCCCCCCTACCCTGATTATCACATATGCCTTAGGACCCATATGCGGTGGCCAAATGTGGAATTTTACTGGAAATCCAGGGTCGGACTAGGCCGCTGGGAGACTGGGAAAAAACCCAGTGGGCCCCCGCAGCCCAGATCCAATCACCGCAGGGAACTATACCGAGGTCTCCATTCCACCTCCCACGACGCACAGTTTGATTTAGACGCGCTCGGGGGAGGGGGTCGAATGAGTGGGGGAGACCTGCGGGGGGGGGCATTGGGGGGTACAGGGGCCCCAAAGGCAGAAGCCCCTGTGGGCCCTGTGCAAATCCATGCCTGTTTTATAGATAAAAATTTTCCAAACATGCCAACTACACAAGGCCTACGCAACTTCTAATATGCACGTACCAGGACTTTATTTCAAACACAACTTCCCCTTTAAATTTCATCAAAAGGGACCCTTTGCTTGTCCTTTGCAGTATAGTTTAGCCATATGGCAGCTCCTGCATGTTAATAAACCTAATAATGATGGCTCTGCCCATATGTTTTATAGGAAAACAAAGGGCAAGGCGCGTAGGGTTTACTTCCCCTTGTATTGCTTTCTATGTAATAACAAGGGTTCTTTTTCCCCCGGCGCCGTGATCCAAGACGGAGAAATTAATTGAATTTGGGGGGGGGGGCGTAACGGCTGGTACCCCGCAGAGCCGCTCGCACTCTCTCCCCGCCGGCTGTTAGCCCGAGCAGCGGTGCCGCTTCCAAAAATAAATGTCATAATCACAAACCTACGCAGCGCTGCGATTCTGTCAGGGAGTGGAATCCGCTCGGCATTGGGTTCTGTTACTCGCCGGTCCCACTGGGGGTTCCGCGCCGCAACGTTCCGGCTCCTCTGGAATAATGTGACAACTTTATTAGCAAAAATGTAAATGTCGGAAGCCCTTTTGCTTCCCCTTTCCTATAACTAACTGGGTATTCAAGGGTTAATAGAATTTGGGTCGGGCAATGTTATTAGTCCTAAGGGTTGCCCTCTAGTGCCCGGGCACAAAGGAACAGGCTCAGCAGTTTGTGTGGCGGCCCACTTCCTTTATGGGGGTACGTGGTGGCGGCCCACTTCCTTTATGGGGGTACGTGGTGGCGGCCCACTTCCTTTATGGGGGTACGTGGTGGCGGCCCACTTCCTTTATGGGGGTTCATCGGGTCACTGACATGAAACTCTTTCTTTCAGCTGGCGCGGCACAATAAGGCTCTGCAGCACATGTTAAAGCCGGGACTGGATCCTGAAGAAGGAGACGAGGCACTGAAATACTACGCCAATCATACGGCCCAGATAGAGGTATTGGGGCACCCCCATACTGTACTGTCTAAGGGAAACACTATGGCACCTCCTACCCATATGTATAAATACAAATATACAGAGAGGGAATGTTCTGGGCACACAATAAGCTGTACCCCCATACTGTACTGTCTAAGGGAAACACTATGGCACCTCCTACCCATATGTATAAATACAAATATACAGAGAGGGAATGTTCTGGGCACACAATAAGCTGTACCCCCATACTGTACTGTCTAAGGGAAACACTATGGCACCCCCTACCCATATGTATAAATACAAATATACAGAGAGGGAATGTTCTGGGCACACAATAAGCTGTACCCCCATACTGTACTGTCTAAGGGAAACACTATGGCACCCCCTACCCATATGTATAAATACAAATATACAGAGAAGGAATGTTCTGGGCACACAATAAGCTGTACCCCCATACTGTACTGTCTAAGGGAAACACTATGGCACCTCCTACCCATATGTATAAATACAAATATACAGAGAAGGAATGTTCTGGGCACACAATAAGCTGTACCCCCATACTGTACTGTCTAAGGGAAACACTATGGCACCTCCTACCCATATGTATAAATACAAATATACAGAGAGGGAATGTTCTGGGCACACAATAAGCTGTACCCCCATACTGTACTGTCTAAGGGAAACACTATGGCACCTCCTACCCATATGTATAAATACAAATATACAGAGAGGGAATGTTCTGGGCACACAATAAGCTGTACCCCCATACTGTACTGTCTAAGGGAAACACTATGGCACCCCCTACCCATATGTATAAATACAAATATACAGAGAGGGAATGTTCTGGGCACACAATAAGCTGTACCCCCATACTGTACTGTCTAAGGGAAACACTATGGCACCCCCTACCCATATGTATAAATACAAATATACAGAGAAGGAATGTTCTGGGCACACAATAAGCTGTACCCCCATACTGTACTGTCTAAGGGAAACACTATGGCACCTCCTACCCATATGTATAAATACAAATATACAGAGAAGGAATGTTCTGGGCACACAATAAGCTGTACCCCCATACTGTACTGTCTAAGGGAAACACTATGGCACCCCCTACCCATATGTATAAATACAAATATACAGAGAAGGAATGTTCTGGGCACACAATAAGCTGTACCCCCATACTGTACTGTCTAAGGGAAACACTATGGCACCTCCTACCCATATGTATAAATACAAATATACAGAGAAGGAATGTTCTGGGCACACAATAAGCTGTACCCCCATACTGTACTGTCTAAGGGAAACACTATGGCACCCCCTACCCATATGTATAAATACAAATATACAGAGAGGGAATGTTCTGGGCACACAATAAGCTGTACCCCCATACTGTCTAAGGGAAACACTATGGCACCCCTACCCATATGTATAAATACAAATATACAGAGAGGGAATGTTCTGGGCACACAATAAGCTGTACCCCCATACTGTACTGTCTAAGGCAGTGCTGTCCAACTTCTGTTGTACCGAGGGCCGGAATTTTTCCGACCTACGTGGTGGAGGGCCGATAATGGAAGCCAGTTTTGACCACTCCCCTTTTTGAAACCACACCCATGTTATCACATGACCATACCCATATTAATGGTTGTAGTACAGCAAAAACCTGCCATACTCTGCCTGCCCTACCCTGCCTGTGTGTGCCATACTCTGCCTGCCTTACCCTGCCTGTGTGTGCCATACTCTGCCTTCCCTACCCTGCCTGTGTGTGCCATACTCTGCCTTCCCTACCCTGTCTGTGTGCCATACTTTCACTGTGTGTGCCATTCTTGGCTGGTTTGTGCCATACTTGGCCTGTGTGTGCCATACTCTGCCTGCCCTACCCTGCCTGTGTGTGCCATACTCTGCCTTCCCTACCCAGCCTGCGTGTGCCATACTCTCACTGTGTTTGCCATTCTTGGCTGGTTTGTGCCATACTTGGCCTGTGTTTGCCATACTCTGCCTGTGTGTGCCATACTCTGCCTTCCCTACCCTGCCTGTGTGTGCCATACTCTGCTTGCCCTATGATGCCTGTGTGTATGGCACACACAGGCAGCCTACAGTGACACAATGCTGGCACTGCTCCTACAGTCTGCAAAATAACTATATATTAAAAAACTTTTTAATTGAAGTACCACCTCAGTATATGTCCTTTTTGTAGAGTGCAGGGATTATTTGTGGGTTTCTACTGCTCCTGAGGTGTGAACAGGGGAACAATATGGGTGATTACAGCCTGAGCCTGAGGTGTGAACACTGCAGGGGGTGAACAATGCAGAGATTAAAAGGTGTGAACAACACAGGGGATTACATATTTAAACAATACAGGGGGATTACAGCCTGAATCTGAGGTGAGAACCATGCAGGGGGGCAGTTAATCACAGTACTGATACCATTTAAAGCTTACACAAGAGTAAGCCATCAAAGCAGCCAGACAGGTGGGGGGCCACACAGAGGGGGGTCGCGGGCCGCATGCGGCCCGCGGGCCGCCAGTTGGACAGCACTGGTCTAAGGGAAACACTATGGCACCCCCTACCCATATGTATAAATACAAATATACAGAGAGGGAATGTTCTGGGCACACAATAAGCTGTACCCCCATACTGTACTGTCTAAGGGAAACACTATGGCACCCCCTACCCATATGTATAAATACAAATATACAGAGAAAGAATGTTCTGGGCACACAATAAGCTGTACCCCCATACTGTACTGTCTAAGGGAAACACTATGGCACCCCCTACCCATATGTATAAATACAAATATACAGAGAAGGAATGTTCTGGGCACACAATAAGCTGTACCCCCATACTGTACTGTCTAAGGGAAACACTATGGCACCCCCTACCCATATGTATAAATACAAATATACAGAGAAGGAATGTTCTGGGCACACAATAAGCTGTATCCTCATACTGTACTGTCTAAGGGAAACACTATGGCACCCCCTACCCATATGTATAAATACAAATATACAGAGAAGGAATGTTCTGGGCACACAATAAGCTGTACCCCCATACTGTACTGTCTAAGGGAAACACTATGGCACCTCCTACCCATATGTATAAATACAAATATACAGAGAGGGAATGTTCTGGGCACACAATAAGCTGTACCCCCATACTGTACTGTCTAAGGGAAACACTATGGCACCCCCTACCCATATGTATAAATACAAATATACAGAGAGGGAATGTTCTGGGCACACAATAAGCTGTACCCCCATACTGTACTGTCTAAGGGAAACACTATGGCACCCCCTACCCATATGTATAAATACAAATATACAGAGAGGGAATGTTCTGGGCACACAATAAGCTGTACCCCCATACTGTACTGTCTAAGGGAAACACTATGGCACCCCCTACCCATATGTATAAATACAAATATACAGAGAAGGAATGTTCTGGGCACACAATAAGCTGTATCCCCATACTGTACTGTCTAAGGGAAACACTATGGCACCCCCTACCCATATGTATAAATACAAATATACAGAGAAGGAATGTTCTGGGCACACAATAAGCTGTACCCCCATACTGTACTGTCTAAGGGAAACACTATGGCACCCCCTACCCATATGTATAAATACAAATATACAGAGAGGGAATGTTCTGGGCACACAATAAGCTGTACCCCCATACTGTACTGTCTAAGGGAAACACTATGGCACCCCCTACCCATATGTATAAATACAAATATACAAAGAAGGAATGTTCTGGGCCTTTAGAACACAGTACTTTCTAGTGTTTTCATGGAGCCACTGTCTTTCTTTCTCACAGATTGTCCGCCATGACCGGACCATGGAGCAGATTGTGTTCCCAGTGCCCAATATCTGTGAGTTTCTGACTAAGGAATCTATGTGGCGGGTATTTAACTCCACAGAGCGAGATGAACAGGGCAGCAAAGTGAACCACTTTTTCCAGCAGACAGAAGATCTGTACAATGAAATGAAATGGCAGAAGAAAATCAGAAGTAAGTGGGGGGGGGGGCGGGGTTTGAAATGAAGGAGGGGCCCCAGAATGAGGTTAATAGGTGGCAATGCAGCAATAATATATTTAACAAGCAGCTCTTGTTGCCTATTTGTTTCTTTTTGCTACACTCAATAGGCCAGCTCTTTGTATACCTGGAATTGGGTGTGTAGGGGAGCCCAAGTATCTGCTGCTCCCAGAATTCTTTAACAAAATGCTCAGTACCCCCAAATCTGCCCCTCCTGACTCCCAACCTTCTGCCCACCCTGGGGGCTGACATCACTTTGTAGTCATGGTTACATCACTTGTGGGATTTCAGGAACAATTGGATTGTGGGTAGAACTGTGAAGGCTTGGGTCAGGGGAAAACCAGAGAAAACGGCGGGTCGAGATTCCACTTGTTTGAATCAGTGCTGGAGTCTGTTAATTAATAAAATTAATAAAACATCATCATTCCTTACCTGTAAATACAATCATAATGTGAGGAACTGGTCCAGCAGCCATTTTGGGTCAGGAAGTTAGAAAAAGAGATGTGACAGGAAGTAAGAAAGGGGGTGGGATAGAGGTAGGACAGGAAGTTAGGGGGAGGTACAGAGGAATGACAGGAAGTAAGAAAAAGGGGGGATAGAGGTAGGGCAGGAAGTTAGGGGGAGGTACAGAGGAATGACAGGAAGTAAGAAAAAAGGGGGGATAGAGGTAGGGCAGGAAGTTAGGGGGAGGTACAGAGGAATGACAGGAAGTAAGAAAAAGGGGGGGATAGAGGTAGGGCAGGAAGTTAGGGGGAGGTACAGAGGAATGACAGGAAGTAAGAAAAAGGGGGGGATAGAGGTAGGGCAGGAAGTTAGGGGGAGGTACAGAGGAATGACAGGAAGTAAGAAAAAGGGGGGGATAGAGGTAGGGCAGGAAGTTAGGGGGAGGTACAGAGGAATGACAGGAAGTAAGAAAAAGGGGGGGATAGAGGTAGGGCAGGATGCTAGGGGGAGGTACAGAGGAATGACAGGAAGTAAGAAAAAGGGGGGATAGAGGTAGGGCAGGAAGTTAGAAAGAAAGGTGTGATAGAAAGCTAGAAGGTGGGAGAGACAGAGTGATGACAGGAAGTTAAAAAAGGGGGTAGAGAAGTTAGAAAGTGGGGAACAGAGGTATGACAGGAAGGTAGAAAGGGCCAGGGATAAATTTGTCACAGGAAGTTAGGGGGAGGGGCCGAGATACAGAAAGAAAACGGGAAGGTATAGACATGGGGCAGAAAGTTAGAAGGAGGGGAAACAGGTGTAATAGGAAGGCAGAAAGGTTGAGGGTCAAAGGTATGACAGGAAGTTTGTAAGCAGCAGGGACAGAGATATGGCATGAATTAGGAAGGGGGAGGGCCAGAGGTATGACAGGAAATTAGGAAGGAGAGGGACTAAAGTATGACAGGAAATTAGAAAGGGGAGGGACAGAGGTATGACAGGAGGGGAAAAGGGAGGGACAGAGGTATGACAGGAAGTTAGGAAAAGGGAGGGACAGAGGTATGACAGGAAGTTAGGAAAAGGGACGGACAGAGGTATGACAGGAGGGGAAAAGGGAGGGACAGAGGTATGACAGGAAGTTAGGAAAAGGGACGGACAGAGGTATGACATGAGGGGAAAAGGGAGGGACAGAGGTATGACAGGAAGTTAGGAAAAGGGAGGGACAGAGGTATGACAGGAAGTTAGGAAAAGGGACGAACAGAGGTATGACAGGAGGGGAAAAGGGACGGACAGAGGTATGATAGGAGGGGAAAAGGGACGGACAGAGGTATGACAGGAGGGGAAAAGGGAGGGACAGAGGTATGACAGGAAGTTAGGAAAAGGGACGGACAGAGGTATGACAGGCAGGGGAAAAGGGAGGGACAGAGGTATGACAGGAAGTTAGGAAAAGGGACGGACAGAGGTATGACAGGAGGGGAAAAGGGAGGGACAGAGGTATGACAGGAAGTTAGGAAAAGGGACGGACAGAGGTATGACAGGAGGGGAAAAGGGAGGGACAGAGGTATGACAGGAAGTTAGGAAAAGGGACGGACAGAGGTATGACAGGAGGGGAAAAGGGAGGGACAGAGGTATGACAGGAAGTTAGGAAAAGGGATGGACAGAGGTATGACAGGAGGGGAAAAGGGAGGGACAGAGGTATGACAGGAAGTTAGGAAAAGGGACGGACAGAGGTATGACAGGAAGTTAGGAAAAGGGACGGACAGAGGTATGACAGGAGGGGAAAAGGGAGGGACAGAGGTATGACAGGAAGTTAGGAAAAGGGATGGACAGAGGTATGACAGGAGGGGAAAAGGGAGGGACAGAGGTATGACAGGAGGGGAAAAGGGAGGGACAGAGGTATGACAGGAAGTTAGGAAAAGGGTGGGCTGAGATAAGGAAGGAAGTTAGAAAGAGAGAGAGACAGAGTTATGACAGGAAGGGGCAGGGACAGAGGTATGACTGAAATTTGGAAACGGGGGCAGAGGTATGACAGGAAGGCAGAAAAGGGGAGGGTGGCCAAGGTATGACAGGAAGGTAGAGAGGGGCAGGGCCAGAGGTATGACAGGAAATTAGGAAAGGGGTGGGCTGAGATAAGGAAGGTAGTTAGAAAGAGAGAGGGACATAGGTATGACAGGAAGTTAGGAAAAGGGAGGGACAGAGTTATGACAGGAAGTTAGGAAAAGGGAGGGACAGGGGTATGACAGGAAGTTAGGAAAAGGGACAGAGGTATGACAGGAAGTTAGGAAAGGAGTGGGCTGAGATAAGGAAGGTAGTTAGAAAGAGAGAGGGACATAGGTATGACAGGAAGTTAGGAAAAGGGAGGGACAGAGGTATGACAGGAAGTTAGGAAAAGGGAGGGACAGAGGTATGACAGGAAGTTAGGAAAAGGGACAGAGGTATGACAGGAAGTTAGGAAAAGGGACAGAGGTATGACAGGAAGTTAGGAAAAGGGACGGACAGAGGTATGGCAGGAAGGGGCAGGGACAGAGGTATGACTGAAATTTGGAAACTGGGGCAGAGGTATGGCAGGAAGGTATAAAAGGGGGGGGGGGGGGGCAGGGTATGACAGGAAGGTAGAGAGGGGCAGGGCCAGAGGTATGACAGGAAGTTAGGTGGAGAGACTGAGGTATGACAGGAAATTGCAAAAGGGGAGGGACAGTGCTCTGAATGGAAGTTAGGAAAGGGGACGGACAGAGGTGTGATAGGAGGGTAGAAAATGGTAAGACTAGAGGTATGACAGGAAGTTAGGGGGAAGGACAGAGGTATGACATGAAGTTGAAAAGTCGGAGGGATAGCGTTATGACAGGAATCTAGGAAGAGGGAAGGAACTAAGGTATGACAGGAATCTAGGATAGAGGTATAGAGCAAGATAGGATAGAGGAAGTCAAGTTAGAATAGGGGGGAGGATAGAGGAATAACAGGAAGTTAGGAAGGGGTGGGACGGGTATGACAGGAAGTTAGGAAGGGGTGGGACGGGTATGACAGGAAGTTAGGAAGGGGTGGGACGGGTATGACAGGAAGTTAGGAAGGGGTGGGACGGGTATGACAGGAAGTTAGGAAGGGGTGGGATGGGTATGACAGGAAGTTAGGAAGGGGTGGGATGGGTATGACAGGAAGTTAGGAAGGGGTGGGACGGGTATGACAGGAAGTTAGGAAGGGGAGGGACGGGTATGACAGGAAGTTAGGAAGGGGTGGGACGGGTATGACAGGAAGTTAGGAAGGGGTGGGACGGGTATGACAGGAAGTTAGGAAGGGGAGGGACGGGTATGACAGGAAGTTAGGAAGGGGTGGGACGGGTATGACAGGAAGTTAGGAAGGGGTGGGACGGGTATGACAGGAAGTTAGGAAGGGGAGGGACGGGTATGACAGGAAGTTAGGAAGGGGTGGGACGGGTATGACAGGAAGTTAGGAAGGGGTGGGACGGGTATGACAGGAAGTTAGGAAGGGGAGGGACGGGTATGACAGGAAGTTAGGAAGGGGTGGGACGGGTATGACAGGAAGTTAGGAAGGGGTGGGACGGGTATGACAGGAAGTTAGGAAGGGGTGGGACGGGTATGACAGGAAGTTAGGAAGGGGTGGGACGGGTATGACAGGAAGTTAGGAAGGGGTGGGACGGGTATGACAGGAAGTTTAGGAAGGGGTGGGACGGGTATGACAGGAAGTTAGGAAGGGGTGGGACGGGTATGACAGGAAGTTAGGAAGGGGTGGGACGGGTATGACAGGAAGTTAGGAAGGGGTGGGACGGGTATGACAGGAAGTTAGGAAGGGGTGGGATGGGTATGACAGGAAGTTAGGAAGGGGTGGGACGGGTATAACAGGAAGTTAGGAAGGGGTGGGACGGGTATGACAGGAAGTTAGGAAGGGGTGGGACGGGTATGCATGGTACAAGGGGGGCAGAGATATGAGTTTAGGAACAGGGAGGCAGATTTCATACTCGGTCCCATATGACTATAAAGGTTTGTCATTTATCCATATCTAGTAACTCTGTCCCATAATAACCGCCTTGTGTCTGTTTGCAGATAACCCGGCCCTGTTCTGGTTCTCCCGCCACATCTCACTGTGGGGCAGCATTTCCTTCAACCTCGCCGTCTTCATCAACCTGGCGGTGGCGCTGTTCTATCCCTTTGGTGATGATGGGGACGAAGGCAAGTTGATAGTCATGCGAGGTACTGGCGCATGTTTGTTCTGTGCATGTGAATGAGCCCCGTGGGTGCATGTGAATGAGCCCCGTGGGTGCATGTGGATGAGCCCCGTGGGTGCATGTGAATGAGCCCCGTGGGTGCATGTGGATGAGCCCCGTGGGTGCATGTGGATGAGCCCCGTGGGTGCATGTGGATGAGCCCCGTGGGTGCATGTGGATGAGCCCCGTGGGTGCATGTGGATGAGCCCCGTGGGTGCATGTCGGTATTCCCTGCATGCGGGTGCCATTGGACTGAACCATTCAGCAGGTGGGGAGAGAAGTGACAATCTAATTACCCCCATATCTGCCCTCCTCTCCCTTCTCTAACCTCTCTGTATTCCACATTTTTCCCATAAGCCCCTCTTATCTCCACCCACAGTCCCCTTTGCATGTCAAAGTCCTCACTCAACTAGACAGCTGTGGGTGTGGCCTAGTGGATGGGGTGGGGTTTTAAGCTGATCTTTGATAGGGCCTCAGGCCAATAACTGGATCCTAAATGGGGTCCGTGCCCACCCAGCAGCTGATAGGGTTGCCTCCTGTTTTGTTGGGATTTCATAAGTCTGTGATGCAGCTGTCAGCCAATCATAGGTTACCTTGGCTTAGCTCCTCCCCCAACTGCATAAACTTGACCTTAACCAGGCCCAGATTTGTGGTCATAAAGGCCCAGGCCTAGGGCAGCAAAGATTGGGGGGTGGCATTCTGTCCGCTAGCCGCATCAGTAAGGGGGCAGCCAATCATTAAGGGGGGGGGTGTGAGTGCCTAGAGGGGGAGGGAGCATGGGGGGTTGCCACCTATCTGGTTTTGACCCAGACAGCCCGGTTTTCAGAAGGGCTCACTGAGACTGACACAGCGATCAGCCAATCGACGATAGCCGCGTCATAGACCCACCCAGTGATGTCACAGCCCCGCCATCGTCCTGCCCTCTGGTGCAACTCCTGACACCAGCTGACCCCCCCCCCCCATCCGTAGATTCAGCCACACCAAGATGGCAACCCTAGTGGGAGAAGTGATTTGTCCTACATTGACTCAACAGTCAGAACGGGGAGGGATGTGTAACTATTGTATATCGGGAATTACATCTTTTTCATTAGAGAAATAGACTTCCCCTTTAAAAGGGGCGGTTCACCTTTTTGGTTATAGACAGGCCAATTCTAAGCAGGTTTTTAATTGGTCTTAATTATTCTAACTCTTCAAATGGGGGTCACTGACCCCGGCAGCCAAACCCTATTGCTCTGTGAGGCTCCAGTTTTATTGTTATTGTTACTTTTTATTCCTTATCTTTCTATTCAGCCCCTCCCCTATTCATATACCAATCTCTCATCCCTGGTTGCTAAGGTAATTTGGACCCTAGCAACAGGATAACTGACCCCGGCAGCCAAAACCTATTGCTCTGTGAGGCTCCAGTTTTATTGTTATTGTTACTTTTTATTCCTTATCTTTCTATTCAGCCCCTCCCCTATTCTTATACCTGTCTCTCATCCAACCCGCTCCCTGGTTGCTAAGGTAATTTAGACCCTAGCAACCAAACAAACTATTGCTCTGTGAGGCTCCAGTTTTATTGTTACTGTTACTTTTTATTCCTTATCTTTCTATTCAGCCCCTCCCCTATTCATATTCCTGTCTCTCATCCCAACCACTCCCTGGTTGCTAAGGTAATTTGCATCCTAGCAACCCAATAGCTGCTGAAAAACTGAAGAGCTGCCGGACGAAAACTAAAATCATTACAAAAAAAACTACAAATAATAAAAAATGAAGACCAATTGCAAATGATCTCAGAATATTACTGTCTACATTATACTGAAAGGGAACAACCCCAAGTCTATATGGCTATTTTAGTGGTTGTTTTGCTGGCTGTTTGGCTCGGAGGCCCCCACCCCTGTTTGATGCCGGCACGGCCCCCCCATGACAGACTGTGGGTTTCCCAGCAGCACATGATCCGTCTGGATACTGATTCTTTGTCGGGCTCACGTGTCCCTCCGCGTGTCTCGGTGCCACCCTTTCCCTGCCGCGGTGCTGCTCGTTGGCGAGGATTGTGTTTACGGGTTTATTTTCCTGCCGAAGACACAAGTTGCTTGTGTTGACTCCCCGGGGGGATGATTGATCACGTGCGGCGTCTCCTTTTCTCGCTTCTCCCACAGTCGCCTATTTGTGTGTTTGTCTTGGCAGCGGCGTGCGTTAGTCGGGCGCTCATGCCGCGTCTGCTGAGGGATCAGCCTGTGCCTGCCCACGTGCTATTTAATTACGTACAGGGCTGCGGGGCAGCGATTACTGCAGGCCTTTAGCTGTGCTTGAACTGCAGCTCCCAGCATCCCTCCATAACCCACATATATCTAACTGGCACCACCATACAAATAGAGTGATTTCATGGCAATTTCTACCTATTTCTTCCTGCAGAATGGGAAGCTGTCCCTGGTTTCCTATTGTAAGCCTGCTGTCATTTATATACTGTATTTGCCACTGTATCTGGGGGTGAATACAGTGGGTTCCCTGGGTATCTGGGGGAGGTACAGGGGGTTCCCTGGGTATCTGGGGGAGGTACAGGGGGTTCCCTGGGTATCTGCGGGAGGTACAGGGGGTTCCCTGGGTATCTGGGGGAGGTACAGGGGGTTCCCTGGATATCTGGGGGAGGTACAGGGGGTTCCCTGGGTATCTGGGGGAGGTACAGGGGGTTCCCTGGGTATCTGGGGGAGGTACAGGGGGTTCCCTGGGTATCTGGGGGAGGTACAGGGGTTCCCTGGATATCTGGGGGAGGTACAGGGGGTTCCCTGGGTATCTGGGGGAGGTACAGTGGGTTCCCTGGGTATCTGGGGGAGGTACGGTGGGTTCCCTGGGTATCTGGGGGGGATACAGTGGGTTCCCTGGGTATCTGGGGGAGGTACAGGGGGTTCCTGGATATCTGGGGGAGGTACAGGGGGTTCCCTGGGTATCTGGGGGAGGTACGGTGGGTTCCCTGGGTATCTGGGGGAGGTACAGGGGGTTCCCTGGGTATCTGGGGAGGTACAGGGGTTTCCTGGGTATCTGGGGGAGGTACAGTGGGTTCCCTGGGTATCTGGGGGAGGTACAGGGGGTTCCCTGGGTATCTGGGGGAGGTACAGGGGGTTCCCTGGGTACCTGGGGGAGGTACAGGGGTTTCCTGGGTATCTGGGGGAGGTACAGGGGGTTCCCTGGGTATCTGGGGGAGGTACGGGGTGGTTCCCTGGGTATCTGGGGGAGGTACAGGGGGTTCCCTGGGTATCTGGGGGGGGGGGTACAGGGGGTTCCCTGGGTATCTGGGGGGGTACAGGGGGTTCCCTGGGTATCTGGGGGAGGTACAGGGGGTTCCCTGGGTATCTGGGGGAGTTACAGGGGGTTCCCTGGGTATCTGGGGGAGGTACAGGGGGTTCCCTGGGTATCTGGGGGAGGTACAGGGGGTTCCCTGGGTATCTGGGGGAGGTACAGGGGGTCACTGACCCTGGCAATTCTATTGATCTGTGAGGCTACAGTGAAGACCAATTGCAAATTGTCACAGAATATCACTGTCTATGACATATTAAAAGTTAATTTAAAGCTGAACTGCCCCTTTAATTTGCTATAATTAGGATATAGACATTACTGTTCTAGAGTGCTGCCAGCCTGTCAGCTGTCCCTTGAAGCTTACAATCTGATTTCCATGCCTTGGGCTACATTCTAGCCGCTCGCTACTTTGTTGCAAAGTTTTATTCCGTAAATGAGAATGTTACCGGGTATAAATCACTCTCCGGCGAGAGAGAGATATATATATAAATGTAAACGCGTTTCGCTTTCCCTTTAATGAAGAATATATTTGGCAGCGGCAGTAAAACTGAAGAGCGGTGTCAGGTCCCCGAGCGGCGGCGAGAGCCGATAAAGCGCTCTAATGAGAGACGCGGGGATTGACAGGTCGGCGTTGGGGAAGGACAGATCGTTTCGGGCGAGAGATTTTGTCATGTGCGGAAAAAGAAAAAAACGCGTTTCATTAAGCGTCTCGCCTGTCTGGGGCTGTCACCTTAAATGCGCAGTGTCGTCCCGGCTTTTAGCTCCAAAGGGACCGGGGGAAAAAGTGCTGCGACCAGCGGATTGTCCGCCCAACGCTTCCCTGCGCGTCTGGGGACTCATTTGTTCCCACATCCGCGGGCCCCTTCCACTTACTGTCTCTCTAATGATGTGATTAGTGCAGCCCGGCAGCCCCCGCCGAGATCCGAATGTTCTGGTACATCAGCAGCACTCGGGGTAATGTCTCTCCTGCCCCGGTCACTATTCCTTATAGCAGGTCCGGCCCCTCCTCCTCCTACTCACGGGGAAATGGTGAGGGGGATCAGCGCCCCTGTATTGGTTCTATGGGCATTAATCCATATTAATAGCCATCACTTTGTATTAATCTGCACATTCTAATGTACCCCCCCCCCCAGATACCCAGGGAACCCACTGTATCCCCCCCAGATACCCAGGGAACCCCCTGTATCCCCCGCAGATACCCAGGGTACCCACCGTACCTCCCCCAGATACCCAGGGAACCCACTGTATCCCCCCCAGATACCCAGGGTACCCACCGTACCTCCCCCAGATACCCACGGAACCCACCGTACCTCCCCCAGATACCCACGGAACCCACCGTACCTCCCCCAGATACCCAGGGAACCCACTATACCCCCCCCAGATACCCAGGGAACCCACCGTACCTCCCCCAGATACCCAGGGAACCCACTGTATCCCCCCCAGATACCCAGGGTACCCACCGTACCTCCCCCAGATACCCAGGGAACCCACTGTATCCCCCGCAGATACCCAGGGTACCCACCGTACCTCCCCCAGATACCCAGGGAACCCACTGTATCCCCCCCAGATACCCAGGGAACCCACCGTACCTCCCCCAGATACCCAGGGAACCCACCGTACCTCCCCCAGATACCCAGGGAACCCACTGTATCCCCCCCAGATACCCAGGGAACCCACCGTACCTCCCCCAGATACCCAGGGTACCCACCGTACCTCCCCCAGATACCCAGGGAACCCACCGTACCTCCCCCAGATACCCAGGGAACCCACCGTACCTCCCCCAGATACCCAGGGAACCCACTGTACCTCCCCCAGATACCCAGGGAACCCACCGTACCCCCCAGATACCCAGGGAACCCCCTGTACCCCCCCAGATACCCAGGGAACCCCCTGTACCCCCCCCAGATACCCAGGGAACCCACCGTACCTCCCCCAGATACCCAGGGAACCCACTATACCCCCCCCAGATACCCAGGGAACCCACCGTACCTCCCCCAGATACCCAGGGAACCCCCTGTACCCCCCAGATACCCAGGGAACCCCCTGTACCCCCCCCCCAGATACCCAGGGAACCCACCGTACCTCCCCCAGATACCCAGGGAACCCACTGTATCCCCCCCAGATACCCAGGGAACCCCCTGTACCTCCCCCAGATACCCACGGAACCCACCGTACCTCCTCCAGATACCCAGGGAACCCCCTGTACCTCCCCCAGATACCCAGGGAACCCCCTGTACCTCCCCCAGATACCCAGGGAACCCCCTGTACCTCCCCCAGATACCCAGGGAACCCCCTGTACCTCCCCCAGATACCCAGGGAACCCCCTGTACCTCCCCCAGATACCCAGGGAACCCCCTGTACCTCCCCCAGATACCCACGGAACCCACCGTACCTCCCCCAGATACCCAGGGAACCCCCTGTACCTCCCCCAGATACCCAGGGAACCCACTGTACCTCCCCCAGATACCCAGGGAACCCACTGTATCCCCGCCCCAGATACCCAACGAAAGCACTATACCCCCCCCCCCCAGATACCCAGGGAACCCACTGTATCCCCGCCCCAGACACCCAACGAAAGCACTATACCCCCCCCCCAGATACCCAGTCATGTTATTCTCTTGTTTTCCAGGAACCCTCTCGCCATTATTTTCCGTCCTTTTGTGGATTGCGGTGGCAGTCTGTACGGCCATGTTGTTTCTGCTGCCCAAGCCATTCGGTATCAGACCCTTCTTGGTGTCGGTGATGCTCAGGTCAATATACACCATTGGATTGGGCCCAACACTCATACTGCTTGGAGCTGGCAATGTAAGTACAAGAGGAGATAACTAATTGGCTGTTTCACTCTCACACATATATGCCTTGGACTCCACCCACAATCCCTTGCCCCACCATATTTCCCATAATGCCTGTTCCACAGTGTTGGTTGCAAAGTTACCCCATTGCATATAATGTGTCTCCTACACCAGGCTCTGTTCTGACCTCCTCTCTGCCCCAATCTCCCCCCCCCCCCCCCCCCCCCGCAGCTTTGGAATAAAGTCGTGTTCCTTGTGAGCTTCGTTGGGAACCGCGGAACGTTCACCAGAGGGTACCGGGCGGTTATAATGGACATGGCGTTTCTCTATCACGTGCTTTATGTGATTGTGTGCATGCTCGGCCTCTTCGTTCATGAGTTCTTCTACAGCTTCTTGGTAAGTTTATTCATAAGAAATTGGGGGGGTTGGATAATTTCCAGGGGGAGGTTCCTGCCTGACCATGGGAAAGAGAGCAGCCCAGGAGCAGGAAGTACAGAGAATCAGAGCTCTGTACCTGGGTAAGTACTGGGGGGAGATTGGATTCACTTACCCAGGGGGAGGTTCCTGTCTGACCATGGGAAAGAGAGCAGCCCAGGAGCAGGAAGTACAGAGAATCAGAGCTCTGTACCTGGGTAAGTACTGGGGGAGATTGGATTCACTTACCCAGGGGGGGGGGGGGTTCCTGCCTGACCATGGGAAAGAGAGCAGCCCAGGAGCAGGAAGTACAGAGAATCAGAGCTCTGTACCTGGGTAAGTACTGGGGGGAGATTGGATTCACTTACCCAGGGGGAGGTTCCTGCCTGACCATGGGAAAGAGAGCAGCCCAGGAGCAGGAAGTACAGAGAATCAGAGCTCTGTACCTGGGTAAGTACTGGGGGGAGATTGGATTCACTTACCCAGGGGGGGGTTCCTGCCTGACCATGGGAAAGAGAGCAGCCCAGGAGCAGGAAGTACAGAGAATCAGAGCTCTGTACCTGGGTAAGTACTGGGGGGAGATTGGATTCACTTACCCAGGGGGGGGGGGGGTTCCTGCCTGACCATGGGAAGGAGAGCAGCCCAGGAGCAGGAAGTACAGAGAATCAGAGCTCTGTACCTGGGTAAGTACTGGGGGGAGATTGGATTCACTTACCCAGGGGGAGGTTCCTGCCTGACCATGGGAAAGAGAGCAGCCCAGGAGCAGGAAGTACAGAGAATCAGAGCTCTGTACCTGGGTAAGTACTGGGGGGAGATTGGATTCACTTACCCGGGGGGGAGGTTCCTGCCTGACCATGGGAAAGAGAGCAGCCCAGGAGCAGGAAGTACAGAGAATCAGAGCTCTGTACCTGGGTAAGTACTGGGGGGAGATTGGATTCACTTACCCAGGGGGAGGTTCCTGCCTGACCATGGGAAAGAGAGCAGCCCAGGAGCAGGAAGTACAGAGAATCAGAGCTCTGTACCTGGGTAAGTACTGGGGGAGATTGGATTCACTTACCCAGGGGGAGGTTCCTGTCTGACCATGGGAAAGAGAGCAGCCCAGGAGCAGGAAGTACAGAGAATCAGAGCTCTGTACCTGGGTAAGTACTGGGGGGAGATTGGATTCACTTACCCAGGGGGGGGTTCCTGCCTGACCATGGGAAAGAGAGCAGCCCAGGAGCAGGAAGTACAGAGAATCAGAGCTCTGTACCTGGGTAAGTACTGGGGGGAGATTGGATTCACTTACCCAGGGGGAGGTTCCTGCCTGACCATGGGAAGGAGAGCAGCCCAGGAGCAGGAAGTACAAAGGATCACTCTCTTGTCCCCCCCCCCCCAGCTGTTTGATTTGGTGTATCGAGAGGAAACCTTACTGAACGTTATAAAGAGTGTGACAAGGAATGGTCGCTCCATCATTCTGACCGCCGTTCTGGCCCTCATCCTCGTCTACCTCTTCTCCATTATCGGGTTTCTCTTCCTGAAAGACGACTTCATCATGGAGGTGGACAGGCTGAAGAACCGGACCCCGGATCTGGGTAACTATCAGCCCTTGCGCGTTACTTCTGGATCCTTTGAGCCCCCCCAGCAGGGGCCATTTACTTAATGAACTTTATAATAAATTATAGATAATAAGGTAGATATAATAGATGAAATCAATACCTTTGGGTTCTGGTAGAACCTGTCAAATGAAATACCATGTTCTGGTTGTGGTTCTTCTGGCTTCTAGACTGGATGTTTAGTTTTGGTTAATCTGATTTATTGCACCTTATGGTTTGACTTCTGCTGTCGTTTAGGACACGGGGAGATCAGAACGTCACCTCTGACCACAATGATGGACACTTGTCATACGGAAAACTGTTCCATGACTGTATCTATCCCAGGTTGGTACATCTCTGGCAATCTACTGCCCTGCAGCGAGCAGGGCCAGATACACTTACAGCGACCCACTGTCCATCCTGTGCCCTTGGGCTGTTTTGGTGGGTGCTGGGAGTTGTATTTTAACAACATTTTAAATTTTGGCCACACTAATATAAGGTGTTACTCCTGTTGCCTCCATATTGCCTGATTGTATCCTATGGTAAACATCTTGCCCTACTGTCTCCATCTTGCCCTACTGTCTCCATCTTGCCCTACTGTCCCCATCTTGTCCTACTGTCTCCATCTTGCCCTACTGTCTCCATCTTGCCCTACTGTCCCCATCTTGTCCTACTGTCTCCATCTTGTCCTACTGTCTCCATCTTGTCCTACTGTCCCCATCTTGTCCTACTGTCTCCATCTTGTCCTACTGTCTCCATCTTGCCCTACTGTCTCCATCTTGCCCTACTGTCCCCATCTTGTCCTACTGTCTCCATCTTGCCCTACTGTCTCCATCTTGCCCTACTGTCCCCATCTTGTCCTACTGTCTCCATCTTGCCCTACTGTCTCCATCTTGCCCTACTGTCCCCATCTTGTCCTACTGTCTCCATCTTGCCCTACTGTCTCCATCTTGCCCTACTGTCCCCATCTTGTCCTACTGTCTCCATCTTGCCCTACTGTCCCCATCTTGCCCTACTGTCTCCATCTTGCCTACTGTCCCCATCTTGCCCTACTGTCCCCATCTTGCCCTACTGTCTCCATCTTGCCCTACTGTCCCCATCTTGCCCTACTGTCTCCATCTTGCCCTACTGTCTCCATCTTGCCCTACTGTCTCCATCTTGCCCTACTGTCTCCATCTTGTCCTACTGTCTCCATCTTGCCCTACTGTCCCCATCTTGCCCTACTGTCCCCATCTTGCCCTACTGTCTCCATCTTGCCCTACTGTCTCCATCTTGCCCTACTTTCCCCATCTTGCCCTACTGTCTCCATCTTGCCCTACTGTCCCCATCTTGCCCTACTGTCTCCATCTTGCCCTACTGTCTCCATCTTGCCCTACTGTCTCCATCTTGACCTGGAAATTGTTAGTGTTTAAAGAGCTGCACAACCTGTTCTAAACACCAGGAAGTTATATAAGGGCAGCTATTTGCCCCCGCATCCCCCCCCCCCCCCCCCCGGGGCAGGATTCCCAACTTTTTGTATTTTTCCCCCCAGATTTGCCCCTAGGTGCCGCTGAGTTCATACCACTGTACAAAATGTCCTAACTGAGGAATACAAACCCTTCTCTTTTATTTTCCCTTGGAAGTCCCCCCCCCAATAAGCACATGTTCCCTTGTTCCCAGCAGCACAAACAGAATCACTTGACACTCGGGCTGCTGGGGGGCAATCCAGGATTCCCTTCAAGGGCCTCGTGTTTCTGGCCAGTCAATCAGCAGTCACCTTCCCAAATGGGAGTGAGCGCTCTGCGCCGGCCCATTGTACCGACAGAGCCCCGAGTGACTCCCCATGTGACGGGGAGAGACACGTTATGTAAAAGCGCTGCAGGCTGCGACAAGCTAACGGAGTCAATATTTACCAAACATTGCAAAAAAAATAAAATTATTTTTATAATCACATGTTCCTAAATGCTAATAACAACCCCGCCCCCCCAGCACGGGATTTTTAGAGGTGCAGCCCCCAAAGTTTTTAGGATAAGTAGAATCTCATTATTATTCAATAAAACACTTGTTAGTGATACTCTCTATCCAGCCAGTTGAGCGCCCCCTACTGGCTATACTCATGGTCCTCCAATGGGTATTTATCATTCCTTTTTCCCCGCAGATGAAGATGATGATGATGATGCCGACGTGGAGCGCGCCTGTGACACCCTCCTTATGTGCATCGTCACCGTGTTGAACCAGGGGCTGCGGAACGGAGGCGGAGTCGGCGATGTTCTGCGGAAACCGTCTAAGGACGTGAGTATAAGGAGGTGTATTGGTCCCATACAGTTGGGCTCTTGTGATTGGTCCCACTAACCACATGACTGTGGGACTCCATGACTGCATCTTGGCTGAGCTTCAATGGTGGTAGGTGGGCTTGCCCCTCTTCCCGGTCCAATCACAGTTAATGGGGCCCCCCGGTAATAGAAGACCAACACTGATGTCAGTGGAAATAGTCTAAAGGCCCCATTGGGTTAAAAATGAACCTATGAGAGTGGTTCTAGGAGCCACAATCCAACCCTGAATTGTAATTGGCCTAGAGTCATGTGACTTGGGAAGCCATTGGTGGTATGAGGTCCCTGAAGGTCCTTGGATAGGGGTTCAATGGAATTTCACCCAGGAAGCAAGGAAGAGTCTCATTAATCCTGGAAAATTCATGCTTCCCATTCATACTTGCCCTTTAATATGAACTACTGCTCCTGTAGGAGCCATAAGTTTACCCAGCAGTAGCCCATAGCAACCAATCAACAGGTCACCTGTTTTAAAGCTTTGCTTGGTTGCTATGGGTTACTGCTCCAGTGCCTTTTATTACATAGGGGGGTTGTGACCTAGAGCAGACTGTGGGCAATGGAACCCAGTTACCCATTGGTTCCTCTTCCTGGTCGTGCAGGAACCGCTGTTTGCGGCCAGAGTTGTGTACGACCTTCTCTTCTACTTCATCGTCATCATCATCGTCCTCAACCTCATCTTTGGAGTCATCATCGACACCTTCGCCGATCTCAGGAGTGAGAAACAGAAAAAAGAGGAGATCTTGAAGACCACCTGCTTCATCTGTGGTAGGTTCTATTCCCTCATGGAAATGACGTCTCCCTAAGCTCCGCCCCTTGCGTAGAGGGCGGGATCAACCACATGAGTTATGAGTATGGTTTCTCTGTTTCTAGGGCTCGAAAGAGACAAGTTTGATAATAAAACCGTTTCCTTTGAGGAGCACATCATGTCTGAGCACTGTATGTGGCACTACTTGTACTTCATCGTGCTCGTAAAGGTCAAGGACCCCACTGAGTACACGGGGCCCGAGAGCTACGTGGCCCAAATGATTGTGGTAAGTCCTACATATGGGTAGGGGGTGCCATAGTGTTTCCCTTAGACAGTACAGTATGGGGGTACAGCTTATTGTGTGCCCAGAACATTCCCTCTCTGTATATTTGTATTTATACATATGGGTAGGGGGTGCCATAGTGTTTCCCTTAGACAGTACAGTATGGGGGTACAGCTTATTGTGTGCCCAGAACATTCCCTCTCTGTATATTTGTATTTATACATATGGGTAGGGGGTGCCATAGTGTTTCCCTTAGACAGTACAGTATGGGGGTACAGCTTATTGTGTGCCCAGAACATTCCTTCTCTGTATATTTGTATTATACATATGGGTAGGGGGTGCCATAGTGTTTCCCTTAGACAGTACAGTATGGGGGTACAGCTTATTGTGTGCCCAGAACATTCCTTCTCTGTATATTTGTATTTATACATATCGGTAGGGGGTGCCATAGTGTTTCCCTTAGACAGTACAGTATGGGGGTACAGCTTATTGTGTGCCCAGAACATTCCCTCTCTGTATATTTGTATTTATACATATGGGTAGGAGGTGCCATAGTGTTTCCCTTAGACAGTACAGTATGGGGGTACAGCTTATTGTGTGCCCAGAACATTCCCTCTCTGTATATTTGTATTTATACATAGGGTAGGGGGTGCCATAGTATTTCCCTTAGACAGTACAGTATGGGGGTACAGCTTATTGTGTGCCCAGAACATTCCCTCTCTGTATATTTGTATTTATACATAGGGTAGGGGGTGCCATAGTGTTTCCCTTAGACAGTACAGTATGGGGGTACAGCTTATTGTGTGCCCAGAACATTCCTTCTCTGTATATTTGTATTTATACATATGGGTAGGGGGTGCCATAGTGTTTCCCTTAGACAGTACAGTATGGGGGTACAGCTTATTGTGTGCCCAGAACATTCCCTCTCTGTATATTTGTATTTATACATATGGGTAGGGGGTGCCATAGTGTTTCCCTTAGACAGTACAGTATGGGGGTACAGCTTATTGTGTGCCCAGAACATTCCTTCTCTGTATATTTGTATTTATACATATGGGTAGGGGGTGCCATAGTGTTTCCCTTAGACAGTACAGTATGGGGGTACAGCTTATTGTGTGCCCAGAACATTCCCTCTCTGTATATTTGTATTTATACATATGGGTAGGGGGTGCCATAGTGTTTCCCTTAGACAGTACAGTATGGGGGTACAGCTTATTGTGTGCCCAGAACATTCCTTCTCTGTATATTTGTATTTATACATATGGGTAGGAGGTGCCATAGTGTTTCCCTTAGACAGTACAGTATGGGGGTACAGCTTATTGTGTGCCCAGAACATTCCTTCTCTGTATATTTGTATTTATACATATAGGTAGAGATTTAGTGGCCATGACACAATGGCGGAGTGTGGGCAGTTAAGCTCAGAGTGTAAGCTCATTAGCCCAGACTCAGGCCAGCTGCTCCAATACAAACCCTCCAAGGCTCTTCTCCCATTCGCTCACTCGAGCTGTTTGTTCTGACTGTAGATACCAACACCATCTGCTCAGATATAAACGTTGCCTGGCAGTGCCAAGCCGCCAGCGCCCCCCCCCTGCCTGTGCCAGCGCTAATGCCTCTCATTGGCTCATTAATTGGTCTGCAGAACCTGTAGAACAGACGGGTGGCAGCAGGTTGTAGGCGGGGCTTGTATATAACTGAGCGCTCCCTGGGGGCGGGGCCAGGTGCTTGGGAAGATAGTTTGAAGGGGCCCTACAGGTTTCAAACTGTACAATTCTTTTTTATGGGCTAAAAAAACGATTAATTAGAAACAATCATGGAAGTCGACTGAGCCAATCACAAGCCTGCATCCCTGCCTAAAGGCCAACTAGACCCTACAGGGAATTCCTATGCTGATAATGATGTAGGGCTTCTCCAGCTCCGCCCCCTTTGCCTTTGTCATTGTTGGACTGGACCCCCAAATTTTTCCTGTCGCGACTTTTTCAGGAGAAGAATCTTGATTGGTTTCCCCGGATGCGGGCGATGTCCTTGGTCAGCAGCGAGGGGGAGAACGAGCAGAATGAGATACGGAACCTGCAGGATAAGCTCGAGTGCACCATGAGTCTGGTCAAGCAGCTGTCTGGCCAACTGGCCGAACTGAAGGAGCAGGTATGTGGCCCCCCCATGGGCTTGTCTGGCCCAGCACATTTGCCTTACAGTCTTCTTCTTGCCCCGCTGTCTCCATCTTGTCCTACTGTCCCCATCTTGCCCTACTGTCTCCATCTTGTCCTACTGTCCCCATCTTGTCCTACTGTCTCCATCTTGTCCTACTGTCTCCATCTTGTCCTACTGTCTCCATCTTGCCCTACTGTCCCCATCTTGTCCTACTGTCGCCATATTGTCCTACTGTCCCCATCTTGCCCTACTGTCTCCATCTTGCCCTACTGTCTCCATCTTGCCCTACTGTCTCCATCTTGTCCTACTGTTACATCTTGTCCTACTGTCCCCATCTTGTCCTACTGTCTCCATCTTGCCCTACTGTCTCCATCTTGCCCTACTGTCTCCATCTTGTCCTACTGTCTCCATCTTGCCCTACTGTCTCCCATCTTGCCCTACTGTCTCCATCTTGTCCTACTGTCTTCCATCTTGTCCTACTGTCCCCATCTTGCCCTACTGTCTCCATCTTGCCCTACTGTCTCCATCTTGCCCTACTGTCTCCATCTTGCCCTACTGTCTCCATCTTGTCCTACTGTCTCCATCTTGTCCTACTGTCCCCATCTTGTCCTACTGTCTCCATCTTGTCCTACTGTCTCCATCTTGTCCTACTGTCTCCATCTTGTCCTACTGTCTCCATCTTGCCCTACTGTCTCCATCTTGCCCTACTGTCTCCATCTTGCCCTACTGTCCCCATCTTGTCCTACTGTCCCCATCTTGTCCTACTGTCCCCATCTTGTCCTACTGTCCCCATCTTGTCCTACTGTCTCCATCTTGCCCTACTGTCTCCATCTTGTCCTACTGTCTCCATCTTGCCCTACTGTCTCCATCTTGTCCTACTGTCTCCATCTTGCCCTACTGTCTCCATCTTGCCCTACTGTCTCCATCTTGTCCTACTGTCTCCATCTTGTCCTACTGTCTCCATCTTGCCCTACTGTCTCCATCTTGTCCTACTGTCTCCATCTTGCCCTACTGTCTCCATCTTGTCCTACTGTCTCCATCTTGCCCTACTGTCCCCATCTTGTCCTACTGTCTCCATCTTGCCCTACTGTCTCCATCTTGTCCTACTGTCTCCATCTTGCCCTACTGTCCCCATCTTGTCCTACTGTCCCCATCTTGCCCTACTGTCCCCATCTTGCCCTACTGTCCCCATCTTGCCCTACTGTCCCCATCTTGCCCTACTGTCTCCATCTTGCCCTACTGTCTCCATCTTGTCCTACTGTCCCCATCTTGCCCTACTGTCCCCATCTTGCCCTACTGTCCCACATCTTGCCCTACGTCTCCATCTTGTCCTACTGTCTCCATCTTGTCCTACTGTCTCCATCTTGCCCTACTGTCCCCATCTTGTCCTACTGTCCCCATCTTGCCCTACTGTCCCCATCTTGCCCTACTGTCCCCATCTTGCCCTACTGTCCCCATCTTGCCCTACTGTCCCCATCTTGCCTACTGTCCCCATCTTGCCCTACTGTCCCCATCTTGCCCTACTGTCTCCATCTTGTCCTACTGTCCCCATCTTGCCCAAATGTCCCCATCTTGCCCTACTGTCCCCATCTTGCCCTACTGTCCCCATCTTGTCCTACTGTCCCCATCTTGCCCAAATGTCCCCATCTTGCCCTACTGTCCCCATCTTGCCCTACTGTCCCATGTCTGTTACCCCTGCAGTTACTCACTTTCTGGTTATTGCCCCACAGATGACAGAACAGAGGAAGAATAAGCAGCGACTGGGGTTCCTGGGATCTAACGGCCCCCACGTCAATCACCACATGTCTCCCCACTGAGAGGCGACTCTTCCCTTCCCGGTTCCCCTGAGACACGGAGTGAGCGGGTGCAGAGGAGCCGTTGCTATGGGCGCAGAGACAGGTCCCATGGGTGCGCGGCTCAGTGGGACGTGAGGGATCGGCATTCACCCTGCTGCCCCCCCTTCCTGGACATAACTGCCCCCCAGAGGGACTCTGTACAGACTGTAACAAACTCCTCTTTATAAATGAACTCCCCCTGTATATCCAGTTTGTGGGTTGGGGCAGATTTGCACTAGAGCTTTAGTCGGAATATTCCGGGGCTGTATCTCCTGCCCCACCCTTCCAACGCCGTTACAGGCAGCAGCGCATTGAACAGCTAAAATGACTTTATATGGTGGGGGGCGGGGACCCATATCTGAACCATGTGACATATACAGATACAATGAGGGGTAAGTGGGTGGGCACTTTCCATTAGGGGGCGTGGCCTACTTTCCTATTAACATATATTTATGTGAGTAGTAGTGACCAGAGCTGTCTATAGGGGCAACTACTACTAGGTTTTGCCCCATGGGTGGCAACAAGAGAACTGGACTCATTTTTTAGGTTTATAAAAGGGAAAAACTAGGAATTTGCAGAAAGATAAAGTATTTTGTGTTTTAACGAGAGAAAGGGGGTCATTATCTGTTTGTAGCGGATCAATTAACCCCGGTGTTTCCGTGGAACATCATTGGGCGGGAGGTGTAGGTGGGAACTCCAAGCAAAGGGGAACTTAACCTTTTAGTTCCAGAGCAACATAAGGATGCGATTGCCCCCATCCCGCAAAGAGTTAATTGTAAGTCTAACTTCCCCTTTATGGCAGGGGGAGGGGCCTGTTTGATGGCAGGGGGAGGGGCCAGTTTGGGGCTAAGGGAAAGCTACAGAAATGCTGATTTTGCACTATGTGTATTTTTTCTTTGCTAATTTAATTCCTCGCTATTTTTAAAGGGGCGGGGGAGACCCCCCCCCCCCGAGTCATGTGACTTCATACTGCGCTTGTGGGCGGATCCCTGGAGCAGGAGACTAACGCGTTGCGGGATAAGGTTTTATACACGCAAAGGCCTTTATAATAAACCTCCGGACTGTGCTCCCTGCAAACCTTGCCTTTAATGAATGGGCGGAGTAAGGGGCGGAGCATGTGCAAATTACATGTTGCAATTGGTCCCTTTTGCAGCCCTCAGTTTGGACCAACAGTGTATACTGGGCTGTAAGCGCCCCCGGCACTGGGAGTTCTGATACACATTACTGCTACTGGGCCAAAGCTTCCAGAACACTGGGCCCATTCATATCCGGTGCCGCCGCCCCATTATGTAACCGGTTCCCTCTCTCCGTCCCGAACCCCAAAACGTGTCTTCCCATGTACTGAATATGCACCCCCTTATATCTGTATCCCTATCCCTCTGTGTACCCCCATATCTGTATCCCTATCCCTCTGTGTACCCCCTTATATCTGTATCCCTATCCCTCTGTGTACCCCCATATCTGTATCCCTATCCCTCTGTGTACCCCCATATCTGTATCCCTATCCCTCTGTGTACCCCCATATCTGTATCCCTATCCCTCTGTGTACCCATATTCTGTATCCCTATCCTCTGTGTACCCATATCTGTATCCCTATCCCTCTGTGTACCCCCCCTATATCTGTATCCCTATCTCTGTGTACCCATATCTGTATCCCTATCCCTCTGTGTACCCCCTATCCTCGTGGTACCCCTTATTGTATCTATCCCTCTGTGTACGCCCCATATCTCGTATCCTCTGTGTCCCCTATCCCTCTGTGTACCCCCTATATTTATCCTAATCCCTCTGTGTACCCCCATATCTGTATCTATCCTCTGTGTACCCCCATATATGTATCCTATCTCTGTGTACCCCATATCTGTATCTATCCCTCTGTGTACCCCATATCTGTATCCTTCCTCTGTGTACCCCCCATATCTGTACCTATCCTCTGTTGTCCCATAATCTGTATCCTATCCCTCTGTGTACCACATATCTGTATCCCTATCCTCTTGTGTACCCCCCCCTACCTCTGTGTACCCATTTCTGTATCCTATCCTCTGTGTACCTATATCCTCCTGTGGTACCCCCTATAATCTGTATCCCTATCCCTTCTGTGTACCCCCCTATAATCTGTATCCTCTCCCTCTGTGTACCCCCATATCTGTATCCTATCTCTGTGTACCCATATCTTGTATCCCTTCCTCTGTGTACCCATATCTGTATCACTATCCCTGTGAACCATATTGTATACTATCTCTGTGTACCCCTATATCAGTATCCCTATCCTCTGTTGTCCCATATCTGTATCCCTATCCCTCTGTGTACCCCATGATCTGTATCCTATCCTCTGTGTACCCCATAATCTGTATCCCTATCCTCTGTGTACCCCTATATCTGTATCCCTATCCCTCTGTGTACCCATATTGGTATCCCTATCCTCTGTGTACCCCCTATATCTGTATCCCTAATCCTCTGTGTATCCCCTATATCTGTATCCCTCTCCTCTGTGTACCATATTTTTCCCTATCCTCTGTGTACCCCATATCTATCCCTTCCTTCTTGTACCCCTATATCTGTATCCCTATCCTCTGTGTACCCCCTTATTGTATCCTATCCTCTGTGTACCCCCCTATATCTGTATCCTATCTCTGTTGTACCCCCTATATAATGTCTCCTATCCTTGTGTAACCCCTATATCTGTATCCCTATCCCTCTGTGTACCCCATATCTGTATCCCTATCCCTCTGTGTACCCCCTATATCTGTATCCCTATCCCTCTGTGTACCCCCTATATCTGTATCCTATCTCTGTGTCCCCGCCTATATCTGTATCCTATCCCTTGTGGTACCTATATCTGTAATCCCTATCCCTCTGTGTAACGCCCCCCTATCTCTTGTATCCCTATCCCTCTTGTGTACCCCATATCTGTATCCTTGTGTTACCCGCTATAATCTGTATCCTAATCCTCTGTGTACCCCGTATATTGTATCCCTATCCTCTGTGTAACCCCCCCTATATCTGTATCCCTATCCCTCTGTGTACCCCTATATCTGTATCCCTATCCCTCTGTGTTACCCCATATCTGTATCCTATCCTCTGTGTACCCTATATATGTAATCCCTATCCTCTGTGTCCCCTAATATCTGATCTATCCCTCTGTGTACCCCCTGTATCTGTATCCCTATCCTCTGTGGTACCCCCTATATTGTATCCCCTATCCCCTGTGTACCAATATCTGTTATCCTATCTTCTGTGTACCCCCATATCTTGTATCCCTATCTCTGTCGTACCCTATATCTGTATCCTATCCTCTGTGTCCTCCCGCTATATTGTATCCTATCCTTGTGTACCCCCATATCTGTATCCTCTGTGTACCCCCTATTTTGTCCCTATCCTCTGTGTACCCTAATATCTGTATCCTATCCCTTGTGTACTCCCTATATGTGTATCTTCCTCTGTGTCCCCATAATATGTATCCTATCCTCTGTGTACCCCAATTATCGTTATCCCCTCATCCCTCTGTGTACCCTATATCTGTTCCTATCCTCTGTGTCGCCCTATATTGTATCCTATCCTCTGTGTACCCAATTATTGTTCCATCCCTCTGTGTTTAACCCATATCTGTATCCCTATCCTCTGTGTACGCTATATTCTGTATCCTATCCTCTGTTACCCCCTATATCTTATCCTATCCTCTGTGTACCCTCCATATCTGTATCCCTCTGTGTACCCCCCTATATTGTATCTATCCGTGTACCCCTATATCTGTATCCCCTATCCTCTGTGTACCCCTATATCTGTATCCCTATCCCTCTGTGTACCCCATATCTGTATCCCTATCTCTGGTGTACCCACTCATTGTACTCCCTATCCCTCTGTGTCCCCCTAATTATTGTATCCCTATCCCTCTGTGTACCCTATACTGTATTCTACCCTCTGTGTACCCAATATCTTATCTATCCTCTGTGTACCCCATACTCGTATCCCTATCCTACTGTGTAACCATATCTGTATCCCTTCCCTGCTGTGTAACGCCCATATCTGTATTCTGTGTACCCCTAATATTCTGTATCCCTATCCTCTGTGTACCATATTGTATCCTATCCTCTGTGTACCCATATTTGTATCCTATCCCTCTGTGGTACCCATTTGTATCCCTCTGTGTACCCCTATATCTGTATCCCTATCCTCTGTGTTTTACCCCTATATCTGTATCCTATCCCTCTGTGTACCCCATCTGTATCTATCTCTGTGTACCCCGCCTATACTGTTTGCTATCCTCTGTGTACCCCATATCCCTTTTGTACCCCTATATCTGTATCCCTATTCTCTGTTACCCATATTCTGTATCCCTATCCTCTTGTACCTTATTGTATCCTATTCCTCTGTGTTACCCATATCTGTATCCCCTATCCCTCTGTGTACCCCCTATACTGTATCCTATCTTGTGTACCCTATATCTGTATCACTATCTCTGTGTACCCCTATATTGTATCCCTATCCCTCTGTGTACCCATATCTTGTATCTATCCTCTGTGTACCCCTATATGTTCCTATCCCTCTGTGTACCCCATACCTCTGTGTACCCCATATCTGTATCCTTTCCTCTGTGTACCCCAATAATCTGTATCCCTATCCTCTGTGTACCCCTATATGTTTCCCTATCTCTGTGTACCCGCATAATCCTCTGTGTACCCTATATCTGTTTCTAATCCTGTGTACCCCTATATTGTATCCATCCTTGTGTAACCCTTATCTTATCCTCTGTGTACCTATATCTTATCCTATCCTTGTGTACCCATATCTGTATCCTCTTGTGTACCCTATATTTGTTTCCCTATCCTCTGTGTACCCCCCTATATCTGTATCCTATCCCTCTTCGTCTATAGCTGATCCCTATCCTCTGTGGTACACCTACTACTTGTCCCTTATCCTCTTGTGTACCCCCCCTATATCTGTATCCGGCGCTATCCCTCTGTGTACCCCCTATATTGTATCCTATCCCTCTTGTGTACCGCCCTATATTGATCCATCTGTGTACCTATATCTGTATCCTATCCTTGTTACCACCCATTATCTGTAATCCCTTGTGTAACCCTATATCTGTTTCCTATCCTCTGTGTACCGCCCTAGATCTGTATCCTATCCTCTGTGTCCCCATATCTGTATCCTATCCTCTGTTGTACCCCATCATTGTATCTATCCTCTGTGTACCTATATCTGTTTCTATGTACCCCATACTGTATCCCTTCCCTCTGTGTACCCCTATCTGTATCGCTTCCCTCTGTGTACCCCTATATCTGTATCCCTCTATGTACCGCCTATATCTGTATATCCTATACGTCTGTGTACCCCCTAATAATCTGTAATCTATCCTCAGGGTGTGTACCCTATAGCTAATCCCTATCCCTCTGTGTCCCTATATTGTATCCTATCCCTCTGGTGCCCCCATATCTGTATCCTATCCTCTGTGTCCCACTATAATTGTATCCCTCTATGTACCCTATTGCTGTATCCTATCCCTCTGTGTACCCATATATCTGTATCCCTAAAATCCCTCCCCTTCCTGTTACCCCTATAAGCTATCCTATCCTTGTGTACCCTTATCTGTATCCCTATCCTCTGTTACCCCCTATATCTGTATCCTTATCCTCTGTGTACCCCATATCTGTATCTATCTCTGTTGTACCCCCATATCGTTTCCTATCCTCTGTGTACCCCGATATTTGTATCCTATCCCTCTGTGTACCCTATAGCTGTCCCTATCCCTCTGTGTACCCCATATCTGTATCCTACTTTGTGTACCCCTATATCTGTATTATCCTCTGTGTCCCGCCTATATCTGTATCCCTATCCCTTGTGTACCCCCTATAATTCTGTATCCCTTCCCTCTGTGTACCTCATATCTGTATCCCTATCCCTGTGGTTAACCCCCATTTGTAATCTATCCTCTGTGTACCCCTATCTGTATCCCTATCCCTCTGTTACCCCTATAGCTGTTCCCTATCCCCTGTGTACCCCATTCTGTATCCTATCCCTTTGTGTAACCCTATATTGTATCTATCCTCTGTGTACCCCTACTTTTATCCTATCTTGTGTACCCCTATATCTGATTTATCCCTATCCCTTCTGTGGTCGCCATATCTGTAATCCCTATCTCTTGTACCCCCATATCTTATCCCTATCCCTCTGTGTACCCCATATTGTATTTCCTATCCTTCTGTGTACCCCTAATCTTATCCCTATCCTTGTGTAACCTATACTTTATCCCTCTCCTCTGTGTACCCCCAATATTGACCCTTCCGCTCTGTGTACCCATATCTTATCCCTATCCTCTTGTGTACCCCTATATCTGTATCCCTATCTCTGTGTACCCTATTCTGTAAATCCCTTATCCTCTGTGGTACCCTATATCTTATACCTCTCCCTGTGTACCCCATATCTGTATCCATCCCTCTGTGTTACCCATATCGGTATCCCTATCCTCCTTGTGTACCCCTATATTTTCATCTCTGTTGTACCCCCATATCCTCTGTGTCTATATCTGTATCCCTATCCTCTGTGTCCCCTATATTGTATCCCTATCTCTGTGTGCCCTATATCTGTTTCTCTGTGTAAACCCCTATATCTGTATCCCTATCCTCTGTGTACCCATATTGTATCCTCTGTTACCCTATATCTGTTTCCCTTGCCTCTGTGTACCCTATATCTGTATCCCTATCCTCTGTGTACCCCTATATCTTTATCGCCTATCCTCTGTGTAACCCTATATCTGTATCCCTCTATGTACCCCCATATCTGTATCCCATCCTCTGTGGTCCCCATATTGTATCCTACTCTGTTACGCCTATATGTATCCCTCTATGTACCCTATAATTTGTATCCTATCTCTGTGTACCCATATTGTACCTATCCTTTGTGTACCCCTATATCTGTATCCTATCCTCTGTGTACCATATCTGTAATCTATCCTTTGTGTACCCTATATCTGTCTCCCTATCTCTGTGTACCGCCCTATATCTGTATCCTATCTCTGTGTAACCTATAATGTATCCCTTCCTTTGTGTACCACATAATCTGTATCCTATCCCTTTGTTAACCGCCTATATCTGTATCTCTCCTCTGTGCCCTATATTGTATCCCTATCTCTGTGTACCCCCTATATTGTATCCCTATCCTCTGTGTACTTCATATCTGTATCTATCCTCTGTGTACCATATCTGTATCCTATCTCTGTGTAACCCCATATCTGTATCCTATCCTCTGTGTACTATAAGCTGTTCCTATCCTCTGTGTACCCCAATCTGTATCCTATCCTTGTGTACCCCTATATCTGTATCCCTATGCCTCTGTGTACCCTATAATTGTATGCCTATCCTCTGTGTACCCCCCTATATTGTATCCTATCCTCTGTGTACCATATTGTATCCCTATCCTTGTGTACCCTATCTGTATCCGCTATCCCTCTGTGTACCTATATCTGTTATCCTATCCCTCTGTGTACCCCCATATATCTGTATCCTTCCTCTGTGTTACCCTATATCTGTATCCTATTCCTCTGTGTACCCATATTGTATCCCTATCCCTCTGTGTACCCCCTATCTGTTTCCTATCCTTCTGTGTACCCCATATTGTATCCCTATCCCTGTGTACCCCTATATTGTATCCTATCTCTGTGTACTCCCTTATATCTGTATCCTATCTCTGTGTACCTATTCTGTATCCTATCTCTGTGTACCCATATCTGGTATCCTATCCTCTGTGTACCCCCATATCTTATCCTATCCCTACTGTGTCCCCCATATGTTTCCCTATCCCTCTGTGTACCCCCATATCTCTGTGTACCGCTATATCTGTATACCTATCCTCTGTGTACCCCCTATATCTGTATCCCTATCCCTCGTGTACCCTATATCTGTAATCCTCTGTGTACCTATACTCTGTATCTATCTCTGTGGTACTCCCATATCTGTATCCCTGTGTACCCTATATTGTTTCCTATCTTGTGTACCCCTATATCTTTATCCCTATCCTCTGGTACCTATATCTGTGATCCCTCTTGTCCCATATCTGTATCTATCCCTCTGTGTACCCCCATCCTCTGTAATCCCTATCCCTCTGTGTACCCTATATCCTGTATCCCTCTATGTACCTATATCTGTATCCCTATCCTCTGTGTACCCCCTATATCTGTATCTTCCTTGTGGTACCACTATGCTATCCCTATCTCTGTTGTACCCCTATATCAGTATCCTATCCCTCGTGGGTACCTATATCTGTACTCCTATCCCTTGTGTACCCCCCCTAATATCTGTATCCTACTTGTGACCCTATATCTGTATCTATTCCTCTGGTACCCATATCTGTATCGCCTATCCTCTTTGTACCCATATAGCTGTACCCTATCCTCTATGCACCCATATCCTGTGTACCCTATACTGTATGCTATCCTCTATGCACCCCCATATCTGGTGGTACCCTATAGCTGTATCCCTATAAACATCCCTAACTTAGTAGAGATTTGCAGGGTTTACAAACAGACCCCCCCACACCCCCCAATACAGTTACCCCGCTGCCTTTAACTCGTATCTTTGCTGGTATCGGTACCTAGTGGATTCTGGGAATTGTAGTTCTGCCAGTGCCGGGCTTGGATCCCTGCCTCAATCCCACAATCCCTTGCGCTCCCACCCTGAGTGCTGCGTTATGTAACGCACTGTGTCCCTGGGAAATCCTTACTGTGCCCCTCACCCCCCCCCCGGTTTACATAATCACCCCCAGTTATATCACTCGCCAGATTATTACTGTGCGGCGCCGGCGTCTCTAATTACCCTCTGCCAATTAACTGCCTCTCTGCCAGCTGCACCCTGCAACCCCCTGGCAGGGAAGGGGTTAATGACCATTGCCAGGGGTAGCCATGTACTGAGCGTTATTGCCCCCTCCCCTACATACAGGGGGGGGTTACACAAGGCCCCTGTCATCACTCAGTTTATTCTAAGCCCCCAGCAGCTGCCCCAGGTGGGGCCAAGTGGTGCAGAATTTCTGTTGGGGGGGGGGGGGGGGGGGGGCGCAAGTGTCCTGAGTCAGGGGGGTATGGGGTGGGGGCAGGTTGGGTGGGGCGCTTGCTAAATATACCACCAATAGCCGGGCAGTGTGGGGCCCACTTGCTCAGATAAGGGAAACCAACATACCATTTGCCCCCTCGCTTATTTTATGAGGGGGGGTATTTGTTTCAAAGGGGGTGGGGTCTTGTCCTTAATCTGCCCCACGTATAAGGGAGCCATTCCATTCCCGCACTGATATGTGGAAACAAGTTGGCAGGATAACTCCCCGGACTGTGCATTTCCTGCTACTTTGTATCAGGAGTCGGAACCAGCAGTGCAGAGAATACAAACGGTTTTACATTCCCGCACTTTATTTTACTGAGATCTGGAAACAAAAGTAGCAGAAGCCGGGACGTGACCCGGTCTGTGAATTACCTGCTCCTGCTATTTTGTTTCAGGAGTCGGAACCAGCAGTGCAGAGAATAAAAATTGCAACCCAAACTTCAGCTCCCAGCATCCCCCATAAGCCGGGCCAAGGGGCCGGGAGTCGTATCGGGCAGTGGAATTGCCCACAAACGGTTACATAACGATGATTAGGGTCACAAGGTGGGCGTGGCACGGCTCTAATTAGGCAAGTAAACTCAGTGTGGGCCCCACCCAATCAGATGGTGCCAGCTCACGTGCCCAGGCATGGGGCAAATCTGACCCACATAGGGCATGTTGTGCTTAATAAGGGAAAGGGACCTGAGCAGCTCATTAGCAGATAATTACTCGTTATGTAAATCCTACAGCCCCAACCTGTTCCTATGGCTCCTCCCCCTCTCTGTATTCATTATACCTCTGGGGGCAGCAAAGAGCAGCACAGGGGGGGCAGTTATTATTACTGAAAACTCCCTGATTCCCTATGGAAATCGAGATGGGGACAGTAGGGCAAGATGGAGACAGTAGGGCAAGATGGAGACAGTAGGGCAAGATGGGGACAGTAGGGCAAGATGGGGACAGTAGGACAAGATGGGGACAGTAGGGCAAGATGGGGACAGTAGGACAAGATGGAGACAGGTAGGGCAAGATGGAGACAGTGGACAAGACTTGGAGACGTAAGGGCAAGATGGAGACAGTAAGGGCAGATGGGGACAAGTAGGACCAGATGGAGACGGTAGGGCAAGATGGAGACGGGGTGGGCAAGCTGGGGACGGTAGGGGCCAGATGGGGAGGTAGGACGAAGAATGGAGAGTAGGCAGATGGAGACGGTAGGGAAGTGGAGACGGTAGGGCAAGGTTGGGGACGGTAGGGGAAGGTGGGGACGGTAGGGCAAGGTGGCGGAGGTAAGGGCAAGATGGGGAGGTAGGGAAGATGGGAGGTAGGGCCAGATGGGGACGTAGGGCAAGATTGGGGACGGTAGGCAAGAGGGGAGGTAAGGCACAGATGGGGACGGTAGGGGCAAGATGGGACGGGTAGGGCAAGATGGGGACGGTAGGGCAAGATGGGACGGTAGGGGAAGAGGGGAGTAGGGCAAGATGGGGACGGTAGGGCAAGATGGGGAGTAGGGGAAGATGGGGACGGTGGGGCAAGATGGGAGGTGGGGCAAGATGGAGAGGTGGGCGCTAAGATGGGGACGGTGGGGCAAGCTGGGGACGGTGTGGCAAGATGGGACGGTGGGGCAAGATGGGGACGGTGGGGCAAGATGGGGACGTGGGGGAAGATGGGGAGGTAGGGCAGATGGCGAGTAGGGCAGTGAGGTAGTTGCTGATATGGCTAGCGGACGCACTCCCTGCAGTTCTGATTGGTTGGGCCACAGGTCGTTGGTGGGACATCATGGTGCTTTCAGAGCGTCAGGTGTCAGGCTATTATTAAGTTCCACGTGGCTCCCTGGGAAACAAAGAAGTGGTGGGGGCAGTTCCACTCTCTGCCATTACTGTCTCTTCTGTCTGTGTTGAATTGTGAGACAGTGCCCGGGGGCAGGCACTCCCTCCTGCTGAGCCCCACGTGAGCGCGATTATAGGCCGGCTGCTGGTCACATGTCAGCCCCGGGGGCCCGCCTTCTGCTTCTCACTGCTCTCCAAGGGCCTTAACCCCTTAATGCCTTCCCATGTAACCAATCCCAACTGGGCAAGCCTTTCCCTAATCGAGCCATTTTTTTTCCTTTATCAGCTTAGTCGCTTCTTCTGTTTTCTCTCATTTCATTAACTGCCCCCTTATTAATTTAATATAAAGTGAAAACCCCCCCTTACTGCCCCCCCCCAGTGTAACCAATCAACTGGGCCAGCCTTTTCTAACTGAGCCATTCCCTTTTATCAGCTTAGTCGCTCTTCCCTGTACTTTCTCTATTTGCCTTACTGCCCCCCCCCTTATATATTAATGTTATAGTGACCCCCTAACTGCCCCCCCGGTGTTAACCATTCCAACTGGGCCAGCCTTTCGCTCATGCAACTGAGCCATATCTTTATTATTTGTTGCTTCTCTCTGTACTTTAGTTGCACAATGTTCTGGGGGGGGGGGTGGATATTAAAGGGGAAGTAGACCAACCAGACAGAATGGGAGGATTAATGGAGGCCAACCGGGATGTAGCAAAGGATCCTTTATAATAAGAGTAACACAATCACACACACAAGGTGCTCGGTGAAAGCAGTGGCTTCTGGGAAAGTCCATTATTGCTGCGTCGGCCTCATGGCGGCACGGCTACCAGCCCAGAGGGGAGGCAGAAGGTACTGAGGGGGCAATAAATGAAACAGTTTAATTATTACCCCCAACATAAACCCCCAACATATAATCGGATAATTTGGGGTCCCACACATTACATGACCCCCCCTGTAGAATATGCTTAGCGATTAACAGGAAAGAAGCCCAGTGCAAAACACACACATTCTTTTCTGCTTGTGGGCTGAACCCCACCCCCTGCCCGGAAAGCTTTCATTTATGGCATTGTTGTGAGTTGTGAGTTCCTTTTGGTTTTGCAGCCCCCGGAGGGTTAAATCCTATACTTTCTGTTGCTGGGCGGCGCCGGTGCCGGGGGCAGGGAGCCACAGACCCACATAGAACACTTGGTACCGGTCCTTCCACATGACAAAGCAGGCAGCCAGGCAGACCAGGCCCAGCAGCAGGTTCAGGCACATTTGGAGCAGGACGAAGAGCTTCATGGTGCCGGTGACGGCGTCGCAGTCGGTCACGTTCTGGTACTGGAAGGTCCGACTCAGAGGGTCCGACGAGTCCATGGTGCAGTGGCACGAGCCCGAGGCCATATGGCAACTGTACCGGGAGATGTTGGAGTGGTGATGGGCGGCGAATGCCACCGCCGTGACGCACACAATGAGGCCCAGGGCGCTGAGCAGGAAGTAGAGCAACTGCATGGGGGAACCAGCACATACGGGGTTAAACGGAACGGAACAATTGGCTTTACTATACACATAGGGACATGTAGGTCCACTAACCTCCTCACATAATGGCACTGCTGAAGGGCCTCTATAGACTGCTCTGGCCATTGCCATTAGGCCCACTACAGCCAGTCTTTTAATCAGTGTTTCCACCCATACAGGGGGCAAGACTCTCATATCCCGAACCCACCCCAGTGCCCACAGAAAAATGTTTCTACCCCCCTGCTCCATCTTGCCCTACTGTCTCCATCTTGCCTAGCTGGTCTCCATCTCGTCTATGGCTCATTCTTGTCCTACTGTCTCTCTTGCCCTACTGTCTCATCTTGTCTAACTGTCTCATCTTGCCTCTACTGTCTCCATCTTGCCCTACTGTCTCATCTTGCCTAACTGTCTCCATCTTGCCTAACTGTCCCTCTTGCGCCTATTTCTCATCTTGTCCTACTGTCTCCATCTCGCCCTCTGTTCCATCTCGTACTACTGTTCCATCTGGCCACTGTCCCCATCTCGCCCTACTGCTCCATCTCGCCTACTGTCCATCTCGCTATGTCTCCATCTCGCCTATCATCGTCGCCATCTCGCCCTACTGTCTCCATGCTCGTCCTAATGTCCCCATCTCGCCCTACTGTCCATCTGTCTATGTCCCTCTGCGTCTAATGTCTTCATCTCGTCCTTGTCTCCATCTTCGCCTACTGTCCATCTCGCCTATGTTCCATCTCGCCTATCTGCCCCCATCTCGTCCTATACTGGTTCCATCTCGCCTACTGTCTCCATCTGTCCTACTGTCCTCCATCTCGCCCTACTGTCCATCTTGTGCCTATCTGTCCCCGATTATTTGCCTAACTGTCCCATCTTGCCCTACTGTCCTCATCTTGCCCTACTGTCCATTTGCCTACTGTTCATCTTGCCTACTGTCCCATCTTTGCCTATGGTCCCCCATATTGCCTACTGTCTCATTTTCCTACGTCCCTTGGTCTACTGTCCCATCTTGCCCTACTGTCCCATCTTGCCCTACTGTCGCGCCATTTGCCTACTGTTCCATCTTGCCCTACTGGTCCCCATCTGCCTTATGTCCCCCATATTGCCCTACTGTCTCATCTTGCGCTACTGTCGCACATCTTTGTCATACTGTCTCATCTATCTACTGTCCATCTTGCCCCACTGTCCCCATCTTGCCCACTGCCTCCCGCATCTTGCCCCACTGTCCCATTTGCCCCCTGTCTCACCTTGCCCCCATGTCTCATCTGCCCGCACTGTCTCATCTTGCCCCACTGTCTCATCTTGCCACTGTCCCCAATCTTGCCACTGTCCTCATCTTGCCCACTGTCTCCATTTGCCCCACTGTCTCCATTCTTGTCCACTGTCCCATACTTGTCCACTGTCTCCATCTTGCCCCATGTCTCCATCTTGCCCACTTTTCCATCATTGCCCTATGTCTCATCTTGCCTACTGCCTCCATCTTGGGCCCCTACTGTCTCTCATCTGCCTACCTGTCTCCATCTTGCCTAACTGTCTCCAATTTGCCCTACTGTCTCATCTTGCCCACTGTCTCATCTTGTCTACTGTCTCATCTATCCTACTGTCCCATCTTGCGCTATGTCTATTTGCCTATGCCCCATCTTGCCCATGTTCATCTTGCCCACTGTTCCATCTTTGCCCCACCCTGTCTCATCTGCGCCACTGTCTCGCATCTGCCCATGTCCCATCTTTGCCACTGTCTCATCTTGGCCCCACTTGTTCCATCTTGCCCCATGTCTCATCTTGCCGCTAACTGTCGCCTCTTGCCCTACTGTCTCACTCTTGCCCACTGTCTCATCTTGTCCACTGTCCCATCTTGTCCACTTGTCTCATCTTGCCCACTGTTCCATCTTGCCCCCTTTCCATCTTGCCCATGTCTCCCATCTTGCCTATGCGCCATCTTGCCTACTGTCCATCTTGTCTAACTGTCCCATTTTTGCCTACAGTGTCTCCATCTTGCCTCCTGTTTCTGCCACATCTGCCCTACTGTTCATCTTGCCCACTGTCTCATCGTGCTACTGTCTCATCTTGGCCTACTGTTCATCTTGGCCTACTGTCTCATTTTGCCCTACTGTCTCATCTTTGCCTCTGTCTCCACTTGCGTACTGTCTCCTCCGTGCCTATGTCTCCATTTGCCTACTGTCTCATTTGGCCTAAACCTGTCTTCATCTTGCCCTACTGTTTCCATCTTTGGCCTCTGTTCCATCTTGCCTACTGTCTGCCATCTTGCCCTACTGTCTGCCCATCTTGCCTATACTGTCTCCATCTTGCCCTACTGTCTTGTCTCATCTTGCTACTGTCTCCATCTTGCCCTACTGTCTCCATCTTGCCCTACTGTCTCCATCTTGCCCTACTGTCTCCATCTTGCCCTACTGTCCCCAGTTTGGCTCAATCTTGCCATTTTGCCCCTAACTCTTCAGGCCCAGGGCCCCAATGTTGATTTTGCACCCCCAGCCTTTAATTAAACATTGGGAAAGGAGGGGGTCAGGGGGCAGGAAGGGGAAGGTAATACAATTAAGAAGCCAAATCACATGACTGCCCGGGGGCCACGTGAGATGCCCCAGGAATGGCAGTTGACAGTGCGTTTGCCCCGCAGGAATTCTCTGGCAGATTAAGGTCCCGTGACTGCTCAGTACATAGGGGGGAGGCACAGTAAATGTGTGTATGGGGGGGGGGGTTAGAGTGAAGGATTATGGGTACCCATAATCCTAACATGACGTGATTGGCCCCTACGATAACTTGCCCAAATGCCCAATCAGGTGTCTTTGGCCCATGGATTTCTCCCATTATTCCATTTTAATTATTCGTAAAGGCTCCACCAATCACGAGGCTTCAGGTCGGGCAGGCAGATAATGGCACGCCCTCTGCTGGTGACTTTGTGCAGGGACCGGGCCCCAGGGCCAAACTGCCCGACCCAATGTAGCAGTGTGGGCAGATCCCATTGGGCCAATCAGAGAGAGGTGAAGGGGGAGACTGGCAGCAACTTACCTTCAGTACAAACTGGCATGAAGTCTTCTCGTCAGGCTGGTAGGGCAGGCACAGCAGAACCAGGCCCAGCACCGCCACCGCGCCCACCTGTAACAACCAGCACAGGCATTGGCCCAGAGCAGTTCTACCCAGAATCCCCAGGGAGGTGCATTTATACCCTATACCCCCAGGGGGCACACACCAACATGAACCTGCCCAACGAGGCTCGGGTATTAATACTGGTACTTATGGGTCACGGCCCATAGACATAATTGGGGCTCATTCCCTCTCACTATTTGTTTCTATGCACAGGGGCGGGAGGTGCCACACTGCTTGATAATTACAGCACCGAGGTGCAATACTCACTAGCGCCACTTGTGGCCACTAACAGTGTTACAGGATGAGGCAGCTTCATGTCCCCATCTTGCTCTACTGTCCCCATCTTGTCCTACTGTCTCCATCTTGCTCTACTGTCTCCATCTTGCCCTACTGTCCCCATCTTGTCCTACTGTCTCCATCTTGCCCTACTGTCCCCATCTTGTCCTACTGTCTCCATCTTGCCCTACTGTCTCCATCTTGCCCTACTGTCCCCATCTTGTCCTACTGTCTCCATCTTGCCCTACTGTCTCCATCTTGCCCTACTGTCCCCATCTTGCCCTACTGTCCCCATCTTGTCCTAGTGTCTCCATCTTGCCCTACTGTCCCCATCTTGCCCTACTGTCCCCATCTTGCCCTACTGTCCCCATCTTGCCCTACTGTCCCCATCTTGTCCTAGTGTCTCCATCTTGCCCTACTGTCCCCATCTTGCCCTACTGTCTCCATCTTGCCCTACTGTCTCCATCTTGCCCTACTGTCCCCATCTTGCCCTACTGTCCCCATCTTGCCCTACTGTCCCCATCTTGTCCTAGTGTCTCCATCTTGCCCTACTGTCTCCATCTTGCCCTACTGTCTCCATCTTGTCCTAGTGTCCCCATCTTGCCCTACTGTCCCCATCTTGCCCTACTGTCCCCATCTTGCCCTACTGTCTCCATCTTGCCCTACTGTCTCCATCTTGCCCTAGTGTCTCCATCTTGCCCTACTGTCTCCATCTTGCCCTACTGTCTCCATCTTGCCCTACTGTCCCCATCTTGCCCTACTGTCCCCATCTTGCCCTACTGTCTCCATCTTGTCCTACTGTCTCCATCTTGCCCTACTGTCTCCATCTTGTCCTAGTGTCTCCATCTTGCCCTACTGTCTCCATCTTGCCCTACTGTCTCCATCTTGCCCTACTGTCCCCATCTTGTCCTACTGTCCCCATCTTGTCCTACTGTCTCCATCTTGCCCTACTGTCTCCATCTTGTCCTAGTGTCCCCATCTTGCCCTACTGTCCCCATCTTCCCCTACTGTCCCCATCTTCCCCTACTGTCTCCATCTTGCCCTACTGTCCCCATCTTCCCCTACTGTCCCCATCTTCCCCTACTGTCTCCATCTTGCCCTACTGTCTCCATCTTGCCCTACTGTCTCCATCTTGTCCTAGTGTCTCCATCTTGCCCCTACTGTCTCCATCTTGCCCTACTGTCTCCATCTTGCCCTACTGTCCCCATCTTGTCCTACTGTCTCCATCTTGCCCTACTGTCTCCATCTTGTCCTAGTGTCCCCATCTTGCCCTACTGTCCCCCATGCCCATCTTGCCCTACTGTCCCATCTTGGCCCTACTGTCTCCATCTTGCCCTAGTGTCTCCATCTTGGCCCTACTGTCCTACTGTCTCCATCTTGCCCTACTGTCTCCATCTTGTCCTACTGTCTCCATCCTACTGTCTCCATCTTGCCCTACTGTCCCCATCTTGTCCACTGTCTCCATCTGCCCTACTGTCCCCATCTTGTCCTATACTCGTCCCCATCTTGTCTACTGTCTCCATCTTGCCCTACTGTCCATCTTGTCGCTACTGTCCCATCTTGCCCCTACTGTCTTCATCTTGCCCTACTGTCCCCCATCTTGTCCTACGTCCCATCTTGTCCTACTGTCCCATCTTGGCCCTACTGGTCCCATTCTTGTCCATACTGTCCCCATCTGGTCCTACTGTCTCCATCTTGCCTACTGTCCCCATCTTGCCCTACTGTCTCCATCTTTGGCCCTACTGTCCCCATCTTGTCCCTACTGTCTCATCTGCCCTACTGCTCCATCTGCCTACATCTTGTCTATCTGTCTCATCTTGCCCTACTGTCCATCTTGTCCTACTGTCTCCATCTTGCCCTACTGTCCCCATCTTGTCCTACTGTCCCCATCTTGTCTTAGACTGTCTCCCATCTTGCCCTACTGTCCCATCTTGTCTACTGTCCCCACTTTCCCACTAACTGTCCCCATCTTGGCCCTACTGTCTCCATCTTGCCCCTACTGTCCCCATCTTCCCCTACTGTCTTGTCCCATCTTGCCCTACTGTCCCCCATCTTGCCCTACTGTCCCCATCTTGTCCTACTGTCTCCATCTTGCCCTACTGTCTCCATCTTGCCCCTAGTGTCTCCATCTGCCTACTGTCCCCATCTTTTCCTACTGTCCCCATGCTTGCCCTCTGTCTCCATCTTGCCCTACTGTCTCATCTTGTCTACTGTCTACTGTCCCTCTTGTCTACTGTCTCATCTTGCCTCCATCTTTGCCCTCCCCATCTGCCTACTGTCTCCATCTTGCCCTTGTCCCATCTTGTCTACTGTCCCATCTTGTCTACTGTCTCCATCTTGCCCTACTGTCTCCATCTTGCCCCTACTGTCCCCACTGCCCTACTGTCCCTTGTCCTACTGTCCCCATCTTGTCCTACTGTCTCCATCTTGCCCTACTGTCCCCATCTTGTCCTACTGTCTCCATCTTGCCCTGTCCCCATCTTGTCCTACACTGTCTCCATCTTGCCCTACTGTCTCCATCTTGTCCTACTGTCTCCATCTTGTCCTACTGTCCCCATCTTGTCCTACTGTCTCCATCTTGCCCTACTGTCCCATCTTGCCCTACTGTCTCCATCTTGTCCTACTGTCCCCATCTTGTCCTACTGTCTCCACCTTGCCCTACTGTCTCCATCTTGCCCTACTGTCTCCATCTTGCCCTACTGTCCCCATCTTGTCCTACTGTCTCCATCTTGTCCTACTGTCCCCATCTTGTCCTACTGTCTCCATCTTGCCCTACTGTCTCCATCTTGCCCTACTGTCTCCATCTTGTCCTACTGTCTCCATCTTGTCCTACTGTCTCCATCTTGTCCTACTGTCTCCATCTTGTCCTACTGTCCCATCTTGTCCTACTGTCTCCATCTTGTCCTACTGTCTCCATCTTGTCCTACTGTCTCCATCTTGTCCTACTGTCCCCATCTTGTCCTACTGTCTCCATCTTGCCCTACTGTCTCCATCTTGCCCTACTGTCTCCATCTTGCCCTACTGTCCCCATCTTGCCCTACTGTCTCCATCTTGTCCTACTGTCTCCATCTTGCCCTACTGTCTCCATCTTGCCCTACTGTCTCCATCTTGCCCTACTGTCCCCATCTTGCCCTATGGGACCCACATGGACACAAAGCCCAGGGTGCTGTCTCTGGAGTGAGTGTTCTGTGCGTGTGAGACAGGCGTGGGTGTGTTTGTGACAGTTCATTGGGTTCCTTCCCTGACACACGTGAGTGGGGGCGCTGAGGAGTTCTGGTCCAATAATAACTTTCCTGGAAAAGCATCTAAATCAGTGCAAAAGCCACAGAGCCGGGGGTGGGGGTCGGGATATTCATGGCCAATCCCCTGCAGGCAAAAGAGGGAGTCAATGTCTTCAATTCCTATGTGTGCCTCGACCAATATGGCGGCCGTGGTGCCCCAGGTCATGTGACAGATGCTCGGCTTTGCCAAATTCCCATCAGGAGAGAGAGGGTAGGGGCTGCGCCCCATTGCTTTATTGCTGGGGGGCTGAACCCCACTCTGAGACGTGCGCCCCCTGCTGGTTAGGCGCATGGATAGATATTGGGATCAGAAGATCCGCTCTATATATGTGTGTGGGCACCTACAGATTGTAAGGGGCGGGGCTGGGAACAGCTTGGGCAATAAAGGGCAACACCAGAGCCCCCCTTGCCCATAGAGTGATTCATGTGCCCCCCCCCCCCGGGGCAACTTCCTTATTATTAGGAACCAGCGCTGGTTCTGTTCCCCCTTTGGAGAAGCAAAAAAGTCACAATTCCTAGAAAAGTGTCCAACGGGCGAGGGGTTAAACCAGACTCTGCGCCCCCCCCATATGCTGGCACTAATCTACTGGCACTGGCCCAGACTGGCAATCTGTGGGTCTAATGCCAGGGGGGGGCTGTAAGGTGCCACAGACAGTCACTATTTATTGGGCTGGGGGGGGGCTGTTTGTGCCTCTGGGTACTGGGAATGCCAGGGGGGCTGTAAGGTGCCACAGACAGTCACTATTTATTGGGCTGGGGGGGGGGCTGTTTGTGCCTCTGGGTACTGGGAATGCCAGGGGGGCTGTAAGGTGCCACAGACAGTCACTATTTATTGGGCTGGGGGGGCTGTTTGTGCCTCTGGGTACTGGGAATGCCAGGGGGGCTGTAAGGTGCCACAGACAGTCACTATTTATTGGGCTGGGGGGGCTGTTTGTGCCTCTGGGTACTGGAATGCCAGGGGGGCTGTAAGGTGCCACAGACAGTCACTATTTATTGGGCTGGGGGGGCTGTTTGTGCCTCTGGGTACTGGGAATGCCAGGGGGGCTGTAAGGTGCCACAGACAGTCACTATTTATTGGGCTGGGGGGGCTGTTTGTGCCTCTGGGTACTGGGAATGCCAGGGGGGCTGTAAGGTGCCACAGACAGTCACTATTTATTGGGCTGGGGGGGGGGCTGTTTGTGCCTCTGGGTACTGGGAATGCCGGGGGGCTGTAAGGTGCCACAGACAGTCACTATTTATTGGGCTGGGGGGGGGGTGTTTGTGCCTCTGGGTACTGGGAATGCCAGGGGGGCTGTAAGGTGCCACAGACAGTCACTATTTATTGGGCTGGGGGGGGGTGTTTGTGCCTCTGGGTACTGGGAATGCCAGGGGGGCTGTAAGGTGCCACAGACAGTCACTATTTATTGGGCTGGGGGGGGGCTGTTTGTGCCTCTGGGTACTGGGAATGCCAGGGGGGCTGTAAGGTGCCACAGACAGTCACTATTTATTGGGCTGGGGGGGGGGCTGTTTGTGCCTCTGGGTACTGGGAATGCCGGGGGGCTGTAAGGTGCCACAGACAGTCACTATTTATTGGGCTGGGGGGGGGGGCTGTTTGTGCCTCTGGGTACTGGGAATGCCAGGGGGGCTGTAAGGTGCCACAGACAGTCACTATTTATTGGGCTGGGGGGGCTGTTTGTGCCTCTGGGTACTGGGAATGCCAGGGGGGGCTGTAAGGTGCCACAGACAGTCACTATTTATTGGGCTGGGGGGGGGCTGTTTGTGCCTCTGGGTACTGGGAATGCCAGGGGGGCTGTAAGGTGCCACAGACAGTCACTATTTATTGGGCTGGGGGGGCTGTTTTGTGCCTCTGGGTACTGGGAATGCCGGGGGGGGCTGTAAGGTGCCACAGACAGTCACTATTTATTGGGCTGGGGGGGCTGTTTGTGCCTCTGGGTACTGGAATGCCAGGGGGGGCTGTAAGGTGCCACAGACAGTCACTATTTATTGGGCTGGGGGGGCTGTTTGTGCCTCTGGGTACTGGGAATGCCAGGGGGGGCTGTAAGGTGCCACAGACAGTCACTATTTATTGGGCTGGGGGGGCTGTTTGTGCCTCTGGGTACTGGGAATGCCAGGGGGGCTGTAAGGTGCCACAGACAGTCACTATTTATTGGGCTGGGGGGGCTGTTTGTGCCTCTGGGTACTGGGAATGCCAGGGGGGCTGTAAGGTGCCACAGACAGTCACTATTTATTGGGCTGGGGGGGGCTGTTTGTGCCTCTGGGTACTGGGAATGCCAGGGGGGCTGTAAGGTGCCACAGACAGTCACTATTTATTGGGCTGGGGGGGCTGTTTGTGCCTCTGGGTACTGGGAATGCCAGGGGGGCTGTAAGGTGCCACAGACAGTCACTATTTATTGGGCTGGGGGGGGGCTGTTTGTGCCTCTGGGTACTGGAATGCCAGGGGGGCTGTAAGGTGCCACAGACAGTCACTATTTATTGGGCTGGGGGGGGGGGCTGTTTGTGCCTCTGGGTACTGGGAATGCCAGGGGGGCTGTAAGGTGCCACAGACAGTCACTATTTATTGGGCTGGGGGGGGGGGGCTGTTTGTGCCTCTGGGGTACTGGGAATGCCAGGGGGGCTGTAAGGTGCCACAGGACAGTCACTATTTATTGGGCTGGGGGGGGGCTGTTTGTGCCTCTGGGTTACTGGGAAATGCCAGGGGGGCTGTAAGGTGCCACAGACAGTCACTATTTATTGGGCTGGGGGGGGGCTGTTTTGTGCCTCTGGGTACTGGGAATGCCAGGGGGGCTGTAAGGTGCCACAGACAGTCACTATTTATTGGGGCTGGGGGGGCTGTTTGTGCCTCTGGGTACTGGGAATGCCAGGGGGGCTGTAAGGTGCCACAGACAGTCACTATTTATTGGGCTGGGGGGGCTGTTTGTGCCTCTGGGTACTGGGAATGCCAGGGGGCTGTAAGGTGCCACAGACAGTCACTATTTATTGGGCTGGGGGGGGGGCTGTTTGTGCCTCTGGGTACTGGGAATGCCAGGGGGGCTGTAAGGTGCCACAGACAGTCCACTATTTATTGGGCTGGGGGGGGCTGTTTGTGCCTCTGGGTACTGGGAATGCCAGGGGGGGCTGTAAGGTGCCACAGACAGTCACTATTTATTGGGCTGGGGGGGCTGTTTGTGCCTCTGGGTACTGGGAATGCCGGGGGGGCTGTAAGGTGCCACAGACATGTCACTATTTATTGGGCTGGGGGGGGCTGGTTTGTGCCTCTGGGGTACTGGGAATGCCGGGGGGGACTGTAAGGTGCCACAGACAGTCACTATTATTGGGCTGGGGGGGGGCTGTTTGTGCCTCTGGGTAACTGGGAATGCCAGGGGGGACTGTAAGGTACCACAGACAGTCACTATTTATTGGGCTGGGGGGGGGCTGTTTGTGCCTCTGGGTACTGGGAATGCCAGGGGGGCTGTAAGGTGCCACAGACAGTCACTATTTATTGGGCTGGGGGGGGCTGTTTGTGCCTCTGGTACTGGGAATGCCAGGGGGGGCTGTAAGGTGCCACAGACAGTCACTATTTATTGGGCTGGGGGGGGCTGTTTTGTGCCTCTGGGTACTGGGAATGCCAGGGGGGGCTGTAAGGTGCCACAGACAGTCACTATTTATTGGGCTGGGGGGGGCTGTTTGTGCCTCTGGTACTGGGAATGCCAGGGGGGACTGTAAGGTGCCACAGACAGTCACTATTTATTGGGCTGGGGGGGGGCTGTTTTGTGCCCTCTGGGTACTGGAATGCCAGGGGGGCTGTAAGGTGCCACAGACAGTCACTATTTATTGGGCTGGGGGGGGCTGTTTGTGCCTCTGGGGTACTGGGAATGCCAGGGGGGCTGTAAGGTGCCACAGACAGTCACTATTTATTGGGCTTGGGGGGGCTGTTTGTGCCTCTGGGTACTGGGAATGCCAGGGGGGGCTGTAAGGTGCCACAGACAGTCACTATTATTGGGCTGGGGGGGGCTGTTTGTGCCTCTGGGTACTGGGAATGGCCAGGGGGGGCTGTAAGGTGCCACAGACAGTCACTATTTATTGGGCTGGGGGGGGGGGCTGGTTTGTGCCTCTGGGTACTGGGAATGCCAGGGGGGGCTGTAAGGTGCCACAGACAGTCACTATTTAATTGGCTGAGCGGGGGGCTGTTTGTGCCTCTGAGGTACTGGAATGCCAGGGGGGCTGTAAGGTGCCACAGACAGTCACTATTTATTGGGCTTGGGGGGGCTGTTTGTGCTCTGGGTACTGGGAATGCCAGGGGGGCTGTAAGGTGCCACAGACAGTCACTATTTATTGGGCTGGGGGGGCTGTTTGTGCCTCTGGGTACTGGGAATGCCAGGGGGGCTGTAAGGTGCCACAGACAGTCACTATTTATTGGGCTGGGGGGGGCTGTTTGTGCCTCTGGGTACTGGGAATGCCGGGGGGCTGTAAGGTGCCACAGACAGTCACTATTTATTGCTGGGGGGGGGGGGCTGTTGTGCCTCTGGGTACTGGGAATGCCAGGGGGGGCTGTAAGGTGACAGACAGTCCATATTTATTGGGCTGGGGGGGCTGTTTGTTGCCTCTGGGTACTGGGAATGCAGGGGGGGCTGTAAGGTGCCACAGACAGTCACTATTTATTGGGCTGGGGGGGGCTGTTTGTGCCTCTGGGTACGGAATGCCAGGGGGGCTGTAAGGTGCCACAACGTCACTATTATGGGCTGGGGCTGTTTGTGCCCTGGGTACTGGGAAGCCGGGGGGGCTGTAAGGTGCCACAGACAGTCACTATTTATTGGGCTGGGGGGGGGGCTGTTTGTGCCTCTGGGTACTGGGAATGCCAGGGGAGCTGTAAGGTGCCACAGACAGTCACTATTTATTGGGCTGGGGGGGGGCTGTTTGTGCCTCTGGGTACTGGGAATGCCGGGGGGCTGTAAGGTGCCACAGACAGTCACTATTTATTGGGCTGGGGGGGCTGTTTGTTGCCTCTGGGTACTGGGAATGCCGGGGGGGGCTGTAAGGTGCCACAGACAGTCACTATTTATTGGGCTGGGGGGGGGGCTGTTTGTGCCTCTGGGTACTGGGAATGGCCAGGGGGGCTGTAAGGTGCCACAGACAGTCACTATTTATTGGGCTGGGGGGGGCTGTTTGTGCCTCTGGGTACTGGGAATGCCGGGGGGCTGTAAGGTGCCACAGACAGTCACTATTTATTGGGCTGGGGGGGCTGTTTGTGCCTCTGGGTACTGGGAATGCCGGGGGGGCTGTAAGGTGCCACAGACAGTCACTATTTATTGGGCTGGGGGGGGGGCTGTTTGTGCCTCTGGGTACTGGGAATGCCAGGGGGGCTGTAAGGTGCCACAGACAGTCACTATTTATTGGGCTGGGGGGGGGGCTGTTTGTGCCTCTGGGTACTGGGAATGCCGGGGGGGCTGTAAGGTGCCACAGACAGTCACTATTTATTGGGCTGGGGGGGCTGTTTGAGCCCCCACTATAGGCCTGAGATACCCCAACTCCCACTGCTGCTGCGCCCACAGATCTGATTGGCCCCCCATACCCCCATTCCTCACACAGGCCCCGCCCCCAGGGCCCCCCCACATGCAGTTAGTAGAGATAGGGGCCCCCGGTGCTTACACAGATACCGGCCCAGTACGGGGTGTCCCGGGCAGGCAGGGAGGGGCAGTTGGAGGCCATGGTGAAGCTCAGTGTTGCGACTGCGACTCCCAGGCTGAGCTGCAACAGAGCGACGAGCAGGGGGAAGCGACAGCCGCAGCAAGTGTGCGACTCTTCCCGTCCGTCTTTGGCCCCTTTCTTGGGGGTCGGGGGGGCCCGCTGCTCCGTGCGTTTCTCCTTGCCCGGCATGGTGGGTGGCTCCGGGGCCGCTTCTCCGTCCGGCTGGGAATCCCCGCAGCGCTGAACTAATATGGAAAATATGTGGAGCCTTAAATGCCACTTATAGCCCTGGGGGAGGGGCAGCTGGGGGGCAGAGTGTGTGTAATAGGCCGATATACCCCCCCAACCCCTGTGTGAATTAAAGGGGAAACTCGCCTGACATTTCCTTACTTTTATTTCTTGCCACTTAGTACTTCTGCAGCCTGTCCTATAAACTGCCATCTGGTTGCTATGGTGGCTGCTGCCTAGCTGCTGGGGTGAGGCCAGCTTGCACCATGGTCCCCTGGGTATGGGCTCTCTGATTGGTGCCATCTGGTTGCTAAGGGCTGTGTGATAACTGGTCCAGCGACTGTCTTTTGGTTGCTAGGGTGAGGCCTGTCTGGTTCCTATGGTGACTTCTGCAAACTACTATCTGGTTGCTAGGGGTGAGGAAGTGGCATAACCAGAAGTTACTGGGCCCCCCAGAATCCCTTTCCCTTCCCTGCACTGCTGGTTCTGACTCCTGATACAACTCCCCAATATCCATTCATTCCTCATTCTCACTGGGTTTATAGTTATGTGTAACTGTCACTGTGTCTGTCCCTTTCCCTTCTCTGCACTGCTGGTTCTGACTCCTGATACAACTCCCCAATATCCATTCATTCCTCATTCTCACTGGGTTTATAGTTATGTGTAACTGTCACTGTGTCTGTCCCTTTCCCTTCTCTGCACTGCTGGTTCTGACTCCTGATACAACTCCCCAATATCCATTCATTCCTCATTCTCACTGGGTTATAGTTATGTGTAACTGTCACTGTGTCTGTCCCTTTCCCTTCCCTGCACTGCTGGTTCTGACTCCTGATACAACTCCCCAATATCCATTCATTCCTCATTCTCACTGGGTTTATAGTTATGTGTAACTGTCACTGTGTCTGTCCCTTTCCCTTCCCTGCACTGCTGGTTCTGACTCCTGATACAACTCCCCAATACCCATTTATTCCTCATTCTCACTGGGTTTATAGTTATGTGTAACTGTCACTGTGTCTGTCCCTTTCCCTTCCCTGCACTGCTGGTTCTGACTCCTGATACAACTCCCCAATATCCATTCATTCCTCATTCTCACTGGGTTTATAGTTATGTGTAACTGTCACTGTGTCTGTCCCTTTCCCTTCTCTGCACTGCTGGTTCTGACTCCTGATACAACTCCCCAATACCCATTCATCCCTCATTCTCACTGGGTTTATAGTTATGTGTAACTGTCACTGTGTCTGTCCCTTTCCCTTCCCTGCACTGCTGGTTCTGACTCCTGATACAACTCCCCAATATCCATTCATTCCTCATTCTCACTGGGTTTATAGTTATGTGTAACTGTCACTGTGTCTGTCCCTTTCCCTTCCCTGCACTGCTGGTTCTGACTCCTGATACAACTCCCCAATACCCATTCATCCCTCATTCTCACTGGGTTTATAGTTATGTGTAACTGTCACTGTGTCTGTCCCTTTCCCTTCCCTGCACTGCTGGTTCTGACTCCTGATACAATATCCATTCATTCCTATTTGGATATATAGAGCCCCTTCCTATGCTGATGTTGAGATCCCCTTTCCTCCCCACCCCCAATGTATCACTCATTCCCCCTCTCTGGGTAGGGAACCCCATAACCTGACTGCCCTTACAGTAAGGAACCCCTTCCTATGCTGATGGTGAGATCCCCTATCCTCCCGCCCCCCAATGTATCACTCATTCCCCCTCTCTGGGTAGGGAACCCCATAACCTGACTGCCCTTACAGTAAGGAACCCCTTCCTATGCTGATAGTGAGATCCCCTTTCCTCCCCACCCCCAATGTATCATTCATTCCCCCTCTCTGGGTAGGGAACCCCATAACCTGACTGCCCTTACAGTAAGGAACCCCTTCCTATGCTGATGGTGAGATCCCCTTTCCTCCCCCCCAATGTATCACTCATCCCCCCTCTCTTGGTAGGGAACCCCATAACCTGACTGCCCTTACAGTAAGGAACCCCTTCCTATGCTGATGGTGAGATCCCCTTTCCTCCCCACCCCCAATGTATCACTCATTCCCCCTCTCTGGGTAGGGAACCCCATAACCTGACTGCCCTTACAGTAAGGAACCCATTCCTATGCTGATGGTGAGATCCCCTTCCCCCCCCCCCCCCCCAATGTATCACTCATTCCCCCTCTCTTGGTAGGGAACCCCATAACCTGACTGCCCTTACAGTAAGGAGCCCCTTCCTATGCTGATGGTGAGATCCTCTGTATATGAGTGCCCCCCCATTATGTAGTAGTTACTATAGGCCTATAATTGGCTCGGTGAGTATGAGCCCAAGGCCCAAAGAGAGAAGTGCTGGGCGGTTCCCCCGGGCTGTGTGGGTCGGGACAGTTACACAGAATGGAATTTCCAGAGAAAGAAGTGTTTGGGGGTGCGGACGGGGGGCTGGCCATAGGGTGGGATGGGGGAAGTTTGGCCGGCGGGGGGGGGGGGTGATGGCATTTAGTGCAAGGAGCCGCCGCGAGTCACAGGTTGTGTGGGATTGGTGGGCGGGGCCTATTACTCCACCAATGAGTCACGCAGCAATGAGTTAATTGCCCAAATGTTACTCATTGAGCCACGGTGACCCCAATAACTGGGCCTCATTGCCGGGTTATGGCTGAAGCCTTTGGGGAAGTTCTGCCCCAAAGGTTTCAGTTGCCCCCCTGGGTGAGATTGCATGGCAGTGGGGGCACACTAATGCCCTATTTACCACACAGACCCCGCAGGTCCCATTTGTTTCCCCTCAGGCTGTCCCCCCCCCCCGGAGCCGCTCCCCATCGGGCTGACTATGCAGCGGGGGGGCATGACTTGCTCCCAATGAGGGGATCCCCTGCCATACTGAGTCCGTGCTGTCGGAGCAGCCAATCAGGAGCCAGAGCCTTTCTAGGCGCTGCACTCGGGGGTGAGAAATAAGCCCCAGGCCTAGGGCATTGGGGCACACTGACTGAGGGGCAATTAGCAACTGTAAAAGCCCCTTCCATAGTGTTATATACGGAGTCGGCTGCCTGGCAGGACAGACAGACAAGGTCAGAAAGGCTGACAGTTAGTTTTGCCCTCACTGATTCAGTTGTACCATGTGACACACAACAGGAGGCAGGGCTTACAGTACATGGCCCATCCCACTTTATACAGGGTCAAGCAGTGGGTGGGACTAGAACACTCTGATGGAAGCTTACAGGGGAGGGGCAGGGAGTCTGTGACTCAAGCAGTGGGTGGGACTAGAACACTCTGATGGAAGCTTACAGGGGAAAGGCAGGGAGTCTGTGACTCAAGCAGTGGGTGGGACTAGAACACTCTGCTGGAAGCTTACAGGGGAGGGGCAGGGAGTCTGTGACTCAAGCAGTGGGTGGGACTAGAACACTCTAATAGCAGCTTGTGGGGGGGGGGAGTCAGGGGGAATGGACCTATAAGATGGAGGCAGATTATGAGGAGGTGAAGTTCTAAGAACTGGATAAACACTTATTTCCCATTCAGCAGAGAATTGGGCTCAGAGAAAGCCAGAACCGGACCAGTATCTCCCTAATGACAAGGGCCGGGCCGGGCTCCGCTGGGATGATTAATAGGGAGACCCGGCCGGTTCGTTAGTAAGGGGGTCAGTGTCTGGCAATTAACCATGTGAGACTGGCGCTGCCCTCGGGCACCGGGCGCCCAACTATTTGTGTTTGTCAGAGGGACCTGGTGTGCGGGAGTCTCGCTATTGTATTAGCGGCACGTGGCCCCGGCGCTCACATGTCACATTGCCGGCCCGGTGCCGCTCTCTCTGGTTTGAACAGGGATTAGACAGAGGTTTAAGGTGACGGCAGCCGCTGCGAGAGCGTCCCCAGCACTCTCGCTCCTTTCATTATCCGACTTCCACAAACATCACGCTCCGGCGCAGCAACAAAATGGGGGGGGGCGGGACGGCAGGAAAGCCATTAATGTCAGCTCTGTGCCCACGTCAGGCCCACCAGGGGCCCCGCTCTGCTATTTACTGGTAATTACACTGGGAATAAAGGGGAAATAACTGTCTGGGTAACAACTGTCTGATACTAACCCCCCCCCCATTGTAACTGTGTGTGTACCCCCACCTACAGAACCACCGCTATACCCCCCAGGGCACAAATAGGGCCCCAAATCCCCCCCTAACTGGCCTTCAGGCTGGGCCCCCTTAGCCCATAACAAGGTTACAGATATATAGAAACATTGGGGTAACAGTCACCCCGCTATAGTTCCAGGGGTACCCAGGGCACAAATAAGCCCTCACCCCAAATCCCCCCCTAACTGGCCTTCAGGCTGGGCCCCCTTAGCCCATAACAAGGTTACAGATATATAGAAACATTGGGGTAACAGTCACCCTGCTATAGTTCCAGGGGTACCCAGGGCACAAATAAGCACTCACCCCAAATCCCCCCCTAACTGGCCTTCAGGCTGGGCCCCCTTAGCCCATAACAAGGTTACAGATATATAGAAACATTGGGGTAACAGTCACCCCGCTATAGTTCCAGGGGTACCCAGGGCACAAATAAGCACTCACCCCAAATCCCCCCCTAACTGGCCTTCAGGCTGGGCCCCCTTAGCCCATAACAAGGTTACAGATATATAGAAACATTGGGGTAACAGTCACCCTGCTATAGTTCCAGGGGTACCCAGGGCACAAATAAGCACTCACCCCAAATCCCCCCCTAACTGGCCTTCAGGCTGGGCCCCCTTAGCCCATAACAAGGTTACAGATATATAGAAACATTGGGGTAACAGTCACCCCGCTATAGTTCCAGGGGTACCCAGGGCACAAATAAGCACTCACCCAAATCCCCCCCTAACTGGCCTTCAGGCTGGGCCCCCTTAGCCCATAACAAGGTTACAGATATATAGAAACATTGGGGTAACAGTCACCCCGCTATAGTTCCAGGGGTACCCAGGGCACAAATAAGCACTCACCCAAATCCCCCCCTAACTGGCCTTCAGGCTGGGCCCCCTTAGCCATAACAAGGTTACAGATATATAGAAACATTGGGGTAACAGTCACCCTGCTATAGTTCCAGGGGTACCCAGGGCACAAATAAGCACTCACCCCAAATCCCCCCCTAACTGGCCTTCAGGCTGGGCCCCCTTAGCCCATAACAAGGTTACAGATATATAGAAACATTGGGGTAACAGTCACCCCGCTATAGTTCCAGGGGTACCAGGGCACAAATAAGCACTCACCCCAAATCCCCCCCTAACTGGCCTTCAGGCTGGGCCCCCTTAGCCCATAACAAGGTTACAGATATATAGAAACATTGGGGTAACAGTCACCCCGCTATAGTTCCAGGGGTACCCAGGGCACAAATAAGCCCTCACCCCAAATCCCCCCTAACTGGCCTTCAGGCTGGGCCCCCTTAGCCCATAACAAGGTTACAGATATATAGAAACATTGGGGTAACAGTCACCCTGCTATAGTTCCAGGGGTACCCAGGGCACAAATAAGCACTCACCCCAAATCCCCCCCCTAACTGGCCTTCAGGCTGGGCCCCCTTAGCCCATAACAAGGTTACAGATATATAGAAACATTGGGGTAACAGTCACCCCGCTATAGTTCCAGGGGTACCCAGGGCACAAATAAGCACTCACCCCAAATCCCCCCCTAACTGGCCTTCAGGCTGGGCCCCCCTTAGCCCATAACAAGGTTACAGATATATAGAAACATTGGGGTAACAGTCACCCCGCTATAGTTCCAGGGGTACCCAGGGCACAAATAAGCACTCACCCCAAATCCCCCCCTAACTGGCCTTCAGGCTGGGCCCCCTTAGCCCATAACAAGGGTTACAGATATATAGAAACATTGGGGTAACAGTCACCCCGCTATAGTTCCAGGGGTACCCAGGGCACAAATAAACACTCACCCCAAATCCCCCCCTAACTGGCCTTCAGGCTGGGCCCCCTTAGCCCATAACAAGGTTACAGATATATAGAAACATTGGGGTAACAGTCACCCCGCTATAGTTCCAGGGGTACCCAGGGCGCATCCCACCCAGTAGGTGCCAGAGGGCTATAACTAAACCAGTTTGGGGAGGGCACTAAATAGACTCAGGAGTCGGATCAGTGCAATGAGGCCGGGCTGGGGGTTTGGGGGTGAGTCAGGCTCAGGAGTCGGGTGATTCCGGGCAGTGAGTAAATAAATCAGGTCAGTGATATAAAAATAAAAGCAAGAGATGCCGGGGCACATGTACAGTTACCCAGGGGCATGTGGTTTAGGCAAATTCTGATTGGACAGAATGAGTCGGCTCTGCCAACACCTTTCCCATGATGCAGTGCAACTCCCCAATTACAGGTATAGATTATATAACCACGAAACCCGTCCTGTTCTGTTACTTGGGTGTGAAAGTGTCCCGACTGCATAGCTTCCATCTTATTATTCCCCCCGCGCTCTATGGTATCTCTCTGTACTGGCTATGGGCAAACTTAGGGGGCTGTTCCTGCTGAATTGTGCTTAGTACAGGGGAATCCCTATGTGCCATAGTTTTATGGTATCTCTCTGTACTGGCTATGGGCAAACTTAGGGGGCTGTTCCTGCTGAATTGTGCTTAGTACAGGGGAATCCCTATGTGCCATAGTTTTATGGTATCTCTCTGTACAGGCTATGAGCAAACTTAGGGGGCTGTTCCTGCTGAATTGTGCTTAGTACAGGGGAATCCCTATGTGCCATAGTTTTATGGTATCTCTCTGTACAGGCTATGAGCAAACTTAGGGGGCTGTTCCTGCTGAATTGTGCTTAGTACAGGGGAATCCCTATGTGCCATAGTTTTATGGTATCTCTCTGTACAGGCTATGGGCAAACTTAGGGGGCTGTTCCTGCTGAATTGTGCTTAGTACAGGGGGAATCCCTATGTGCCATAGTTTTATGGTATCTCTCTGTACAGGCTATGGGCAAACTTAGGGGGCTGTTCCTGCTGAATTGTGCTTAGTTACAGGGAATCCTATGTGCCATAGTTTTATGGTAATCTCTTGTACAGGCTATGGGCAAACTTAGGGGGGCTGTTCCTGCTGAATTGTGCTTAGTACAGAGGGAATCCCCTATGTGCCATAGTTTTATGGTATCTCTCTGTACAGGCTATGGGCAACTTAGGGGGCTGTTCCTGCTGAATTGTGCTTAGTACAGGGGAATCCCTATGTGCATAGTTTTATGGTATCTCTCTGTACAGGCTATGGGCAAACTTAGGGGGCTGTTCCTGCTGAATTGTGCTTTAGTACAGGGGAATCCCTATGTGCCATAGTGTTATGGTATCTCTCTGTACAGGCTATGGGCAAACTTAGGGGGCTGTTCCTGCTGAATTGTGCTTAGTACAGGGGAATCCCTATGTGCCATAAGTTTTATGGTATCTCTCTGTACAGGCTATGGGCAAACTTAGGGGGCTGTTCCTGCTGAATTGTGCTTAGTACAGGGGAATCCCTATGTGCCATAGTTTTATGGTATCTCTCTGTACAGGCTATGATCAAACTTAGGGGGCTGTTCCTGCTGAATTGTGCTTAGTACAGGGGAATAACCCCCCCCCAGGAATACTATATAGAAAATAGGGCAATTCTTGCAGGAAGAGGGGGTTCCCCATAGGGAAATACATTAATAAAGTGCCACGTGGCAGGGCAATGTGGGTGAGTGTGGCAGGGCCACGAGCGCTTATGATTACTATGATGATTACAGGGGAATATTATACAATGGGTGGGGGAATCGGTGCCAATTCCCATCCCTGCCAATTATGGGTCAGGTTGCTGCGTGCCCAGGGTGGCACTGTGCCATGGAAAGGGACTGGCACCATTGCTTCTTATGTTCCCTTCTAATAAGGGGGTGCAGTGAGAATTGAGGGCCTTAGGGGCACCCCCTAAATGTAACAGCGGGTGGGAGGAGAGCAAGGGGCTGGCACGGGGGGGGCACAGGCGGGGGTAGTGCCCATTAAAGCTGGGAACTGACACTGCACATTGGAGAAGGGCTGATTGGGGGCAGGGCGGGGGGGGCAACCCCTTCCCCTGTATTTATGGGGGGCAGCGCCAGGGTCGGACCATTATGCAGAATGAGACCCCCCCTCCCCCAACATCTCAATGTGAAGAACCTCCCTGATTGGTCCCAGGCCATTAACCTCCTGATTAATTGACTACTAATGTGGCTTCAAGCTAATTCTGCTAATTGAGTGTCCAGGAATTAGAGGGGGGGGCATTAAACATTCTCTGCAATGAAAGTCGTTAACTGGGGGCCGAGGGGGGGGATTGATTGGGAAATGGGAATCAGGGGAAGGGAACCAATCAGATTCCAGCAGCCTGACCTTGTGTATTCAGCTGCATGAAGTGTCTGCCCTGAAGAGCTTGCAATCAATGCTATGTAGGGATACCCCTAAGTAGTACATATAAGGCAGATACAGTAGTCACAACTGACCCCCCCAGCCCTAACTGGTTGCCATGGTGACACACGGCTACACAATGTATATAAATACGTGTGATTGGTTCTGGCCATTCCATGGAGTTCCAATGGGGAATGTTGGTGTATCTCAGGGGGGGGCGGTACTGACCCATTGTAACTGTGTCCCAGTGAGGCAATTGTGGTACCGAATTTGTGGTGAAGCCGCACCCGGTCTGATTGGTTCCTCCCGCATCACTTCCTCCTGCGCCCACACAGAACCTCTTCCTGTTCTCCAGAACTCTACTGAGCCCCCTTGTACTTACCCCTCCCTCCCCTACATGCCCCTCCCTCCCCTACATGCCCCTCCCTCCCCTAAATGCCCCTCCCCTCCCTCCCCTACATGCCCCTCCCTCTCCCCAAGGAGCCCAGCCTGAAGGCTTATTTGTGCCCTGGGTACCCCTGGAACTATAGCGGGGTGACTGTTACCCCAATGTTTCTATATATCTGTAACCTTGTTATGGGCTAAGGGGGCCCAGCCTGAAGGCCAGTTAGGGGGGGATTTGGGGTGAGTGCTTATTTGTGCCCTGGGTACCCCTGGAACTATAGCGGGGTGACTGTTACCCCAATGTTTCTATATATCTGTAACCTTGTTATGGGCTAAGGGGGCCCAGCCTGAAGGCCAGTTAGGGGGGGATTTGGGGTGAGTGCTTATTTGTGCCCTGGGTACCCCCTGGAACTATAGGCGGGGTGACTGTTACCGTCCAATGTTTCTATATATCTGTAACCTTGTTATGGGCTAAGGGGGCCCAGCCTGAAGGCCAGTTAGGGGGGATTTGGGGTGAGTGCTTATTTGTGCCCTGGGGTACCCCTGGAACTATAGCGGGGTGACTGTTACCCCAATATTTCTATATATCTGTAACCTTGTTATGGGCTAAGGGGGCCCAGCCTGAAGGCCAGTTAGGGGGGGATTTGGGGTGAGTGCTTATTTGTGCCCTGGTACCCCTGGGAACTATAGCGGGGTGACTGTTACCGCCAATATTTCTATATATCTGTAACCTTGTTATGGGGCTAAGGGGGCCCAGCCTGAAGGCCAGTTGGGGGGGGGATTTGGGGTGAGTGCTTGTGCCCTGGGTACCCCTGGAACTATAGCGGGGTGACTGTTACCCCAATATTTCTATATATCTGTAACCTTGTTATGGGCTAAGGGGGCCCAGCCTGAAGGCCAGTTAGGGGGGGATTTGGGGTGAGTGCTTATTTGTGCCCTGGGTACCCCTGGAACTATAGCGGGGTGACTGTTACCCCAATGTTTCTATATATCTGTAACCTTGTTATGGGCTAAGGGGGCCCAGCCTGAAGGCCAGTTAGGGGGGATTTGGGGTGAGTGCTTATTTGTGCCCTGGGTACCCTGGAACTATAGCGGGGTGACTGTTACCCCAATGTTTCTATATATCTGTAACCTTGTATGGGCTAAGGGGGCCCAGGCCTGAAGGCCAGTTAGGGGGGGGATTTGGGGTGAGTGCTTATTTGTGCCCTGGTACCCCTGGAACTATAGCGGGGTGACTTGTTACCCCAATGTTTCTATATATCTGTAACCTTGTTATGGGCTAAGGGGGCCCAGCCTGAAAGGCCAGTTAGGGGGGATTTGGGGTGAGTGCTTATTTGTGCCCTGGGTACCCCTGGAACTATAGCGGGTGACTGTTACCCCAATGTTTCTATATATCTGTAACCTTGTTATGGGCTAAGGGGGCCCAGCCTGAAGGCCAGTTAGGGGGGGATTTGGGGTGAGTGGGTATTTGTGCCCTGGGTACCCCTGGAACTATAGCGGGGTGACTGTTACCCCAATGTTTCTATATATCTGTAACCTTGTTATGGGCTAAGGGGGCCCAGCCTGAAGGCCAGTTAGGGGGGGATTTGTGCCCTGGGTACCCCTGGAACTATAGCGGGGTGACTGCTCTCTAACATTATTATAAATGAAGGTGAAGCCTCTCTAGATGTGGGGCCAGGAATTGACACTTAACGTGTTTATACCCCCAAAGATATTTGAAGGGGATATTAGACGGAAATCCTCCTGGCAGAAATTCCAGTTATAATTGCATGAAGGTGCCCATGTCATGTACCCAGGCACGGCCGAACACTTTGCTTTGGTTTAATGAGTAACTCCCATGGGTCATTAACCACCCGATTTGCATCCTGATAGGCCGCATTAGTGCTAACGGGGGGGGGGGGGGAGATGTGAAATCAAAACCTGTTGTGAGTCTTTTGTTACAGGTTTCCCTGGGTGCCAACGTCTCAGATTCCTCAGTGGTATTCTGACCCCCACGACTACCCCTAGGCACTGTATAATATATAGGCACAGATATACCCCCCATCTTTCCCCCAGCCCCCCCCCCACTGTCACAGTGTAACCCCCATATCATATATGCACATAATGTAACTGTATAATATATAGGCACAGATATACCCCCATCTTTCCCCCCCCCCCCACTGTCACAGTTGGTAACCCCCATATCATATATGCACATAATGTAACTGTATAATATATAGGCACAGATATACCCCCCATCTTCCCCAGCCCCCCCCCCCCCACTGTCACAGTGTAACCACCATATCATATATGCACATAATGTAACTGTATAATATATAGGCACAGATATACCCCCATCTTTCCCCAGCCCCCCCCCACTGTCACAGTGTAACCCCCATATCATATATGCACATAATGTAACTGTATAATATATAGGCACAGAATACCCCCCATCTTTCCCCCCCCCCCCCCCCCACTGTCACAGTGTAACCCCCATATCATATATGCACATAATGTAAACTGTATAATATATAGGCACAGATATACCCCCATCTTTCCCCAGCCCCCCCCCCCCCACTGCACGTTGTACCCCATATCATATATGCACATATGTAACGTATAATATATAGACAGAATATACCCCCATCTTTCCCCCCCCCACTGTCATATATGCACATAATGTAACTGTATATATATAGGCACAGATATACCCCCCATCTTTCCCCCAGCCCCCCCCCCCCCCACTGTCACAGTGTAACCCCCATTATCATATATGCACATAATGTAACTGTATAATATATAGGCACAGATATACCCCCCATCTTCCCCCCCCACTGTCACAGTGTAACCCCCATATCATATATGCACATAATGTAACTGTATAATATATAGGCACAGATATACCCCCCATCTTCCCCCCCCCCCACTGTCACAGTGTAACCCCCATATCATATATGCACCATAGTGTAACTGTATAATATATAGGCACAGATATACCCCCATCTTTCCCCCAGCCCCCCCCACTGTCACAGTGTAACCCCCATATCATATATGCACATAATGTAACTGTATAATATATAGGCACAGATATACCCCCATCTTTCCCCCAGCCCCCCCCCACTGTCACAGTGTAACCCCCATATCATATATGCACATAATGTAACTGTATAATATATAGGCACAGATATACCCCCCATCTTTCCCCCCCCCCCCCCACTGTCACAGTGTAACCCCCATATCATATATGCACATAATGTAACTGTATAATATATAGGCACAGATATACCCCCCATCTTTCCCCCAGCCCCCCCCCACTGTCACAGTGTAACCCCCATATCATATATGCACATAATGTAACTGTATAATATATAGGCACAGATATACCCCCCATCTTTCCCCCAGCCCCCCCCCCCCCACTGTCACAGTGTAACCCCCATATCATATATGCACATAATGTAACTGTATAATATATAGGCACAGATATACCCCCCATCTTTCCCCCAGCCCCCCCCCCCACTGTCACAGTGTAACCCCCATATCATATATGCACATAATGTAACTGTATAATATATAGGCACAGATATACCCCCCATCTTTCCCCCAGTCCCCCCCCCCCACTGTCACAGTGTAACCCCCATATCATATATGCACATAATGTAACTGTATAATATATAGGCACAGATATACCCCCCATCTTTCCCCCCCCCCCACTGTCACAGTGTAACCCCCATATCATATATGCACATAATGTAACTGTATAATATATAGGCACAGATATACCCCCCATCTTCCCCCCCCCCCCCCACTGTCACAGTGTAACCCCCATATCATATATGCACATAATGTAACTGTATAATATATAGGCACAGATATACCCCCCATCTTTCCCCCAGCCCCCCCCCCACTGTCACAGTGTAACCCCCATATCATATATGCACATAATGTAACTGTATAATATATAGGCACAGATATACCCCCCATCTTTCCCCCAGCCCCCCCCCCACTGTCACAGTGTAACCCCCATATCATATATGCACATAATGTAAGTGTATAATATATAGGCACAGATATACCCCCCATCTTTCCCCCAGCCCCCCCCCCCACTGTCACAGTGTAACCCCCATATCATATATGCACATAATGTAACTGTATAATATATAGGCACAGATATACCCCCCATCTTTCCCCAGCCCCCCCCCCCCACTGTCACAGTGTAACCCCCATATCATATATGCACATAATGTAACTGTATAATATATAGGCACAGATATACCCCCCATCTTTCCCCCAGCCCCCCCCCCCCCACTGTCACAGTGTAACCCCCATATCATATATGCACATAATGTAACTGTATAATATATAGGCACAGATATACCCCCCATCTTTCCCCCAGCCCCCCCCCACTGTCACAGTGTAACCCCCATATCATATATGCACATAATGTAAGTGTATAATATATAGGCACAGATATACCCCCCATCTTTCCCCCAGCCCCCCCCACTGTCACAGTGTAACCCCCATATCATATATGCACATAATGTAACTGTATAATATATAGGCACAGATATACCCCCCATCTTTCCCCCAGCCCCCCCCCCCCACTGTCACAGTGTAACCCCCATATCATATATGCACATAATGTAAGTGTATAATATATAGGCACAGATATACCCCCCATCTTTCCCCCAGCCCCCCCCCCCCCACTGTCACAGTGTAACCCCCATATCATATATGCACATAATGTAACTGTATAATATATAGGCACAGATATACCCCCCATCTTTCCCCCAGCCCCCCCCCCCCACTGTCACAGTGTAACCCCCATATCATATATGCACATAATGTAAGTGTATAATATATAGGCACAGATATACCCCCCATCTTTCCCCCAGCCCCCCCCCCCCACTGTCACAGTGTAACCCCCATATCATATATGCACATAATGTAACTGTATAATATATAGGCACAGATATACCCCCCATCTTTCCCCCAGCCCCCCCCCCCCACTGTCACAGTGTAACCCCCATATCATATATGCACATAATGTAAGTGTATAATATATAGGCACAGATATACCCCCCATCTTTCCCCCAGCCCCCCCCCCCCACTGTCACAGTGTAACCCCCATATCATATATGCACATAATGTAACTGTATAATATATAGGCACAGATATACCCCCATCTTTCCCCCAGCCCCCCCCCCCCCCACTGTCACAGTGTAACCCCCATATCATATATGCACATAATGTAACTGTATAATATATAGGCACAGATATACCCCCATCTTTCCCCCCCCCCCCCCCACTGTCACAGTGTAACCCCCATATCATATATGCACATAATGTAACTGTATAATATATAGGCACAGATATACCCCCCATCTTTCCCCCAGCCCCCCCCCCCCCACTGTCACAGTGTAACCCCCATATCATATATGCACATAATGTAACTGTATGAGGGGAGAGAGTTGCAGTCGGACCCAGCGGTGCAGTCACATGACCAGACGTTTGTGTTTAAATCCTTTATTCTGAGCGTTGGATCCGTCAGTGTCACATCGCAGATCAGGAGGCGCCGGGGGCCACACTGCTGTACAATCTGGGTTGGGAGAAATCTGATTGGAGTTATGCAATGTGGGCGGGGCCTTGGTACAATCACATGGGAGACATGTGCGCGGGGCAGACAGGGCTGTTGGGACGTGTGTGTCGCTCCCGCCTCGGTCACATGAAACTATTTATCAACACAACTCCTGATGCACCGGCCCCGCCCCATCTCCTGTATAGTATATACCCCCCCTAACTGCCCCACTGTGCTACTCCTGTGTACGCTTTCTACTTCCCCCCCCCCCCAACCAAAAAATTCTGGTCCTGTATTATAAGGATTAGCGGGGTTATTTGTATATAATTTTATAAATATAGATATAAATAACCCCCTCACCCCAAGGGCTTTTTATTCTGCAATGGGGGTTTATTCACCTGTGGACAGTGGGGGGGGGGGGGGCTGGGGGAAAGATGGGGGTATATCTGGTGCCTATATATTATACAGTTACATTATGTGCATATATGATATGGGGGTTACACTGTGACAGTGGGGGGGGCTGGGGGAAAGATGGGGGTATATCTGTGCCTATATATTATACAGTTACATTATGTGCATATATGATATGGGGGTTACACTGTGACAGTGGGGGGGGGGGAAAGATGGGGGGTATATCTGTGCCTATATATTATACAGTTACATTATGTGCATATATGATATGGGGGTTACACTGTGACAGTGGGGGGGGGGGAAAGATGGGGGGTATATCTGTGCCTATATATTATACAGTTACATTATGTGCATATGATATGGGGGTTACACTGTGACAGTGGGGGGGCTGGGGGAAAGATGGGGGGTATATCTGTGCCTATATATTATACAGTTACATTATGTGCATATATGATATGGGGGTTACACTGTGACAGTGGGGGGGGGGGGAAAGATGGGGGGTATATCTGTGCCTATATATTATACAGTTACATTATGTGGATATATGATATGGGGGTTACACTGTGACAGTGGGGGGGGCTGGGGGAAAGATGGGGGGTATATCTGTGCCTATATATTATACAGTTACATTATGTGCATATATGATATGGGGGTTACACTGTGACAGTGGGTGGGGGGAGGCTGGGGGAAAGATGGGGGGGTATATCTGTGCCTATATATTATACAGTTACATTATGTGCATATATGATATGGGGGTTACACTGTGACAGTGGGGGGGGGGGAAAAGATGGGGGGTATATCTGTGCCTATATATTATACAGTTACATTATGTGCATATATGATATGGGGTTACACTGTGACAGGGGGGGGGAAAGATGGGGGGTATATCTGTGCCTATATATTATACAGTTACATTATGTGTATATATGATATGGGGGTTACACTGTGACAGTGGGGGGGGGCTGGGGAAAGATGGGGGGTATATCTGTGCCTATATATTATACAGTTACATTATGTGCATATATGATATGGGGGTTACACTGTGACAGTGGGTGGGGGGGAGGCTGGGGAAAGATGGGGGGTATATCTGTGCCTATATATTATACAGTTACATTATGTGCATATATGATATGGGGGTTACACTGTGACAGTGGGGGGGGGAAAGATGGGGGGGTATATCTGTGCCTATATATTATACAGTTACATTATGTGCATATATGATATGGGGTTACACTGTGACAGTGGGGGGGGGAAAGATGGGGGGGTATATCTGTGCCTATATATTATACAGTTACATTATGTGCATATATGATATGGGGGTTACACTGTGACAGGGGGGGGGGGAAAGATGGGGTATATCTGTGCCTATATATTATACAGTTACATTATGTGCATATATGATATGGGGGTTACACTGTGACAGTGGGGGGGGGGAAAGATGGGGGTATATCTGTGCCTATATATTATACAGTTACATTATGTGCATATATGATATGGGGGTTACACTGTGACAGTGGGGGGGGGGGGGGCTGGGGGAAAGATGGGGGGTATATAGAGTCAGTCCCGGTTGGCACAGCCGCAGGTTGGCATCTCCACGTATCTCACTCCCACACAGTGTAGGTGCCACGGGGCTGCGGGTAAGTTGCTTCTCATTAAGCTGCACGGAGACTATTACAATAGACACAATACAAACGATCAGCTGACATTAGCCGCCTGTATATAATAGAGAATACCCACCATTCCCATCAGTCCCTGCTCCAGCGGAGCTTACAGTCTAATTGCCCAGCACCTATACATTTAGGGTCCACTCACCGGGGGCCAATCGTGTTTGTGGGGGTGTGGGAGGAAAGCAGATTACGTGCAAGACATGGGGGGGGGGGGGGGGTGAGACAGCGGCGGTTGCCTGTGCAACACTATATTCAATCCCCCCCCTCATTAGAGAGTTAGCTCTGCGGCACACATGCAACTAATATGACATAAAACGAGCCCGTGTAACGGCGTTTGTACGTGTTGGAATCTGTTCTCAGGGGTCAGAGTGGGGTGTCCGGAGCCTGCACCCCAGTTGCAACATTAACCCCTTCATGGACTGGGCGGCCCAACTCTCCCCCCTGAATGTGCATAGCTGTACGTTTTGTATGCATGTTTTGGGGTGGGGGTTAGGCGGCCAGCGGGGGTCCCTAGAATGGGCTTGGGGGCTGACAATGGCAGTGGCCCATTGGGGAAGTTTTTTGGCGGCAGCGCCCATATCCTCCAGTCCGACCCTAAATACCGTCCTTCCTCCTTGTGGCCACTATGGGGGGGGGGGGTAAAGTGTGTGGCCCCTGCAGTTGTCAGACTGGGTCAGTGGGGTCCCACCAGGTTTTTTCCCGCCGCCCCAGTCTGACCCATTCTGCGATCACATCTGATATCATCATTATTATTATTATTAATATTTATTTATAAAGCACCAACATACCCTGCAGCGCTGTACAATAAGTGGGTTACATACATTGGGCATACAGAGTAACATATAAAGAGGTGAAGAGAGCCCTGCCCACAAGAGCTTACACTCTACAATATCATAATACTCTTTAATCATGTAGAAGTTGTACAATATAGAGCATTGTCTCCTTGTCCTATGAGCTTACAATCCCCCTCAGCAGGGTGGAAGGTTGTGCCTAAGGCTTCAGGCAAGACATTGGTTGTCTCCCCGGTATCCAGACTCAACATTAGGAGGAGAGACCCCTTGGGGAAGCAGCTGCAGTACCGCCTGTCCCCAACAGGGGGCCCCTCAGAGCTGCCCATATGACTCCTCGCAGCCATCTTCCCCCTCACACAGGAGCAGTTGGCTCAGTGCGCTCAGAGCTCGGCTCAGACACAGCAGCTGCCGCTCACTCGCAGCCACACAGTCTGGATGTGCCCCGGGCGGCAGCCTCTCAGCCTGCAGATACCCCCCCCAGCTGCTGCCACACATGGAGGAAGGGATCCCCAGCTTGCAGGACAGGCAGCTGGAACCCAGGGATTTTCTGGGGTACGGTGCCCTGCTGGACTGACTGGCAGCTGCCAAGTGGGGGGGGGGGGGGGTGGTTGTGAAGATCTGACCAGTTCCTAATTCACATTTTCCCTTGCAGAATGGAGTACCCCCATCTGTTCCTGTGCAAACCCAAGAGAGGTCTCAAACGTGATGAGAGCAAGGTGAGTCCAAAGTTTCTTGGGGGGGGGGGGTAAAAGAACAGTTGCCCCCTGGTCTTTCCCCCTTCTAAAATCCCCAAATGTTTGACAGCCACAGGGGTTTAAACAGGACTCGGGGAATGTCAGGTAGGAAAAGTGGGGTGCAAGTGGTGCCCAACCTGTGGCCCCTATAGCCGTGCAACTCCCAGCACCCTCCGACAGTTGCTGAAGGAGGGTTTAATACAATATATAACATATATAATATGCCCCCCACCTCCTAAAATTATCTTGCAGCCTGGGGGGGGGGGTTTAAACGGGACTAAAATCTTGGGGAATGTCAGGTAGGAAAAGTGGGGTGCAAGTGGTGCCCAACCTGTGGCCCCTATAGCCGTGCAACTCCCAGCACCCTCCGACAGTTGCTGAAGGAGGGTTTAATACAATATATAACATATATAATATGCCCCCCACCTCCTAAAATTATCTTGCAGCCTGGGGGGGGGGTTTAAACGGGACTAAAATCTTGGGGAATGTCAGGTAGGAAAAGTGGGGTGCAAGTGGTGCCCAACCTGTGGCCCCTATAGCCGTGCAACTCCCAGCACCCTCCGACAGTTGCTGAAGGAGGGTTTAATACAATATATAACATATATAATATGCCCCCCACCTCCTAAAATTCTCTTGCAGCCTGGGGGGGGGTTTAAACGGGACTAAAATCTTGGGGAATGTCAGGTAGGAAAAGTGGGGTGCAAGTGGTGCCCAACCTGTGGCCCCTATAGCCGTGCAACTCCCAGCACCCTCCGACAGTTTAGCAGGGTTTAATATAATATACCCCCCCCACCCAGGCTCCCCCGCTAATCCAACCCCCCCACCCTTCTTCTTCTGCCTCCAGGAGACCTACAAACTGCCCCACCGGCTGATCGAGAAGAAGCGGCGAGACCGGATTAATGAATGTATCGCTCAGCTGAAGGATCTCCTTCCCGAACATCTCAAACTGACAGTAAGATTTGTTTCTGCCTTCCCCGGGCCTGCCATATGTATAATTAATAGTCATTAATATTTCACTACGACCATTGATCTCCCCCCCCCCGTGTCAGTTAAGGACACCGATCGATGCGCTGGGATTCTGTTGGGTGGGGGGGGGACACTTGGCGGCGGAGAGTCAGCCCTCTAGGCAAAGCCCATGAAATATTCAAGCCTGATTCCGCTCTGTAGGACGTTGGCTGACGGATAGAATTAGCCCCCCCCCCCCCCCCGTTCGATCCGTAGTTGCCCCTCAATTCCGTTGTCTCCTTTTTTCCCCGCAGACTTTGGGGCACTTGGAAAAAGCCGTCGTTTTGGAGTTAACTTTGAAACACTTGAAAGGTCTGACGTCCCTGACTGAGCAGCAGCATCAGAAAATTATGGCTTTGCAGAACGGTGAGTTTGGGGCTGGGGGGGGGGGTCACCGTGGTTTCCTATGTGGTAGTGTAGAACAGTTCTCTCATGAACTGGTCGGTGTCGCAATATCTCATTTGCCTCCCGTCACTGCCCCGAGCCTTTCCCCTACTTGTGAAAGACGGAAGAGGTTCCGCAGCAGCTATAGAGCAATAAAAGCCAGTCCCTCAGTCTCCCCAGTGCCCGTCTGGCTCTCAGCCAATAGCTTTGCACTTTGCCACAGTTGGGTAACTTGTTCCTCCACTGCTTTATGGGCACAAGCACCAGTCTCAAGCTGAACTGGAATCTCAGTTTAAATAACCCACCAGGTTGGGGAGAAACCTTGGGGAACGCTTAGTGACCAGCACCGTCCCCCCATGGAGCCACCAAACTGTCCCCCGAGAAGCCAATTCCTGGTCCAAAATGTGCAAAATTAATAAGAAAATATATTTTTTGAATGTTCTTTTTCATTGGTGGACACCCATGTATATGATAACAAAAGAGACTGTTCATAGAGACATCCAGGTGTCCTCTACTCACTTCTTTCTTTGTGTTTTTGCCACCGCAGGGGAGCACGCCCTTAAGTCCCCCATCCAGACGGATTTGGATGCTTTCCATTCCGGGTTCCAGACCTGTGCCAAAGAAGTTCTGCAGTACCTGTCCCGGTTTGAAAGCTGGACCTCTAGAGACCAAAGATGCACCCAGCTCCTGAATCATCTCCACACCGTGTCCAGCCAGATCCTCTCCAGCTCTCAGCTTCTGCTTCAGTCCGTGCCCGGCGGCAAAGGCTCCTCGGCTTCTCCTGGCCGCGGGGGGCAGAAAGCGGAGAACCAGACCAACTGCGTTCCCGTCATACAGAGGACGCACAACCTGGAGTTAAATGAGAACGACACGGACACTGACAGCGGCTATGGAGGCGAAGGGGAGAAGGCAGAGGGCAGGTCCGACGGACAAAGTAGCAGCGGGGTAAAAAGCCAAGGGGGCAACAGTCTGACCATCAAACAAGAGCCAATGGAGGAGCCATCACCTAAAAGGTTTAAGCCGGAGTTTCCCGGTAGGGGGGTGACGGGTCCCAATGCTGAACCTGCTGTCAGACCAGATGCTGCTCTGCTGAACTCTCTGATGGCATTCGGGGGTGCCCCTTTTGGACAGCAAGCCCCTTTCTGTTTGCCCTTTTATTTCATCTCACCCTCGGCAGCTGCTGCGGCTGCCTACATGCCCTTTTTAGACAAGGGCAGTTTGGAGAAATACCTCTACCCAGCAGCGGCGGCGGCAGCGGCGGCCACCCCCATCCCATTACTGTACCCAGGGATCCCCGGGCAGGCGTCAGGCACATTCCCATGTTTGTCCTCCGTGCTGTCTCCGGAGAAGATGGCTGCCTGTTCCTCGGCCCTGTTACCTGAACTCCCTTCACCTCCCTTCCAAACTGGACCTGCCATGGACAGGGGGCTGACCGAGGAGCTACGGGAACCTTTGGAAGGCCTTTTGCCACCTTCCAAGGAAAACTGACCGTTGGAAAGTACCCCCATTACGCCGAAACTAAAACCAGAATCGACTATAAAAAAAAGCCTCGTATTATGTAGCAGGTTCTGATGTAAATGTATCAACATTAGGGTTTTATACGGATGGTATTGTGACCCGTTTATTTATGCCTTGAAAAGAATCACGGAACCACGTGCCTCATGATTATCTATCACTGAATGTGTAGCGGCCGTAGAGTTAGCCATGGTTTCCCCATTGATGTAGCCATGGGTATCCCAAAGATGTAGCCATGTTTAGCCCTATCCAGGGGTATCCAACAGATCAAGCCATGAAATGGTGGGAATGTTCTTTATACTAAACAAAAAGGGCGTTCTAGATCTAGCTCTAGACAGAGGTGGTATGGAAAACTGATGACTATTTAAAGGGCAAGTATGTCTCTTGAGGGGCGATCACTGGCACGAGGCGACTATACCATGGTGGTTCCACCTGTACCGTGTCCGGCTCTTCTCCTCCTAGGTGGTGGTACGTTGCCAGTTATAGTTTCACAGTATCTGGAAGCCCACTAGGTAGCCACGGCTCGGGCGTGTCTCTTTGGCATGGGTTTATGTATCTGCCCAGAAACCTCTCTTCTCCTCAGTCTCCAGGTACTTTTTTTTTTTTTTTCCGGTGGGAGGAGACACGGAACACGTAATGGTGCCAGGTGATACTGTCGGATAATCCTGTTACATAAGAGGCGGAATTGTGCTCCGTTTGGCACAGACGCTCGTTTGTACTGACTCTCGCCCAAATGAGTTCACTGCAGCACAATTATGTAATTGGCAGGTACCGGGCACCTCGTACAGTGACGTCTTGTAAGAGAATCCACTCAGTGTTCTAGAGCCTAGAATTATCCGTGTCCCTTCCCCGTCTCACGTTGCCTGGCAGCTCTATGGCCGGGGGGGGGTACTCTTAGCCTCGTGACTACCGTCTCTATCTCATGTTAATGTTGGTCACCCGTCGAGTCAGGTTTTGCCCCAAGTTTCAGCCCCCCCGGGGGGGAGGTATTTTTATCTGATTTTTTTTTTCAAACCTACCGATCTTTCTCTCCATCTACAGGATAAAAGAATGACGATTGTTATGTTTTTTTTATAAACTTTTGTTGGATCAAGACAAAAAAAAAAAAAAAGACTTTTTGGCGCAATGTATTTCTTAATGCTGCCCTTTCCTTCTATGTACAACCCAGGCTCTGGCAAACTGTAGTAGCACTTACCCTTTAGACGTTTATGTTCCATGTGTTAACCCCTTCTAAGCCACAGCCGCCCAACTTCAGCCTTTGTAACCTCCGTTCCTCCGGAAGGCAGATCTGTAGAGAAAGAGTTAAAACAGCAATTAACAAGCTGCAGAGCTGCCCAGGCTCATTCCCAATATGCCCAGTCCATTGGTTTTTTTTTTAATGGGTTCTTTTAACTCTTTCATATAACACGGATGGTTAACCCCTTCTCTCCTCTGGCTGCCACTTTATGCATTTGAAACCAGGCCCATATTTAATCTAGTTTATTCCCATTGTACAACTCGGTTAGGGCTTATGGCACATTGGGCGCCATCTGAAAGGCGTCTGTATATTCTCCTTGTGTCTTTATTGGCTTCTTTGGGTTTTTGGTTTCCTCCCATGCAGCAAAAACATATAGACAAGCTTATTGGCTGCTGATAAAATTAACCCTATGGTGTGCAATAAGGTGGCCATACACAGCAAGCAGATCTTCTCCACCTACGGGTGGACAATATCGGGCTAGTTTGGTCATTTGGACCTGGGGTCGAACGACTGAATTAGAACGGCAGGTATAGGTGCCGATGCAGTCCCCAGTCCAACAAAAACCAATCAAACTGTCCGATCGAGATCTGGCTGATTTCAGGCCGATACTGGCAGCTAGAATCAGCCTGTGTATGGCCCCCTATAGGGACCTTCGATTGTAGGTTCCAATGGGGTAGGGACTGATGTATAAATTCTATAAAGCACTTCACCAAATCCAGGATTTGGTTTGGCCAAGATTCTACCTTTTTCTTTCAGCCAGATTCAGATGCCTTTGGCCAAACCAAATCCGAGTCCTTAATCCTTGAATCACGGTTGACGATTCCCATTTGGTTTGGTTGAATCTTTCACAAAGGATTTGGGGGTTCGGCCAGATCCTAAAATAGTAGACCTGGTGCATCCATTTGTAAGTTCCAATGGGATAGGGACTGTATAAATTCTATAAAGCACCGAATCCAGGATTTGGTTTGGCCAAAATTTGGCCTTTTTTCAACCAGATTCAGATGCCTTTGGCCGAACCAAATCAGAGTCCTTAATCCTTGAATCACGGTTGTTGATTCCCATTTGTTTCGGTTGAATCGTTCGCAAAGGATTTGGGGGGTTCCGCCGGATACTAAAATAGTAGATTCCTTGTGCCATTAGCCTTTAATGAACTGGTAATTAGTATTTGGATTTAATATACATCTGAGTACGGTGAGGAGGTGCCAGGCCCGGGGGGGATACTCAGTAACACAAGCAGCCACGTGAGAGGGAATGCAGTTGGCAGGGAGTAGCAGGTTTCTGAGTTGCACCATATGACACCCCGAGTCGGGCTTAACATAACCCCAGCCAGTGCGTAGCGCTTACTCACGTTACCTCCAGGAGAATATATTTAGTGAGTGCCGGCCGGGGAGCAGGCAGTTTCCACCAGCGAAGGGGGTCGGCGCTCGATGAATTTGCACTTGAGAGATTTCCTCGCGTAGACACTGGAGAAAGAAAACGGCGTTTGTTGCACTTTATCCGCTTTTTCTTCTTGAATTACTGTTATATTTTTCTGTTATAAGTGCAGTGTAAATAATGTGTTTTTATTATAAAAAATAATTGCACTGAACTGAAAACAAAAAGGCTAAACGAGGCTTTCTTTGGTCCTTCCAAGGACGCAGTGCCCCCGATAGACGTCCGTGGAAACGGCTTGGCTACGGTTCAGTCGGGTTGCTTTAAAATTGGGCACGTATGCCCATAGGGGCTACCAAATAGCCCAAGAAATTGCTTTATGCTTGTGTTGCTCCCCAATTTCTGTGGCCCACAGGGTAAAAAAAAAGTTTGGGGATCACTGGTTTATATTGTTAGACTAAATTCCGACCCTCGAGTACTAATAAATAGGCAATTTTAACCTTATTCAGTCAGTAGTCGATGTCTAAATCAATAATATGAGCGAGACGAAGAGAAGCCCAGGGGCAGAAACGTGGCCCCTAAATTACCCGGAAGTCTAAAGCCATAATCAAAGCGGTTGTTAAAATTCACTATGTTACGACCCAAAACAACGTTTTTTTTTAGAAATAATCCACTGTTGCTGTAAGAGTATTCGGAGCTCAGCAGCCATAGGGGGATCAGAGGGAAGTCATATAACAGGTATAATCACACGCTGTACAAAAAAACCCCTAATGACCAATTAGAATGTTTTTTCCTTTAGTCTTGCTGCCGGTGATCAGAGCTATTTTTTACCGGTTGCTATGGGTTACAACTCGGTAAGTAAGCCGGCCAAAAACCTTATTTCTGAGAAAGACTGGGTCATAAAGTTACTTCTTACCAACTTTCCACCACCAGTTTTTCCTCTAGGCCAGTGGTTTCAACCTTCCTTAATACAGTTCCTCATGTTATGGTGACCCCCAACCATAAAATTATTCCTAAGACCGTCGGAAATATGTGTTGTCCGATGGTCTTAGGCGACCCCTGTGAAAGGGTCGTTTGACCCCCAAAGGGGTCCCGACCAACAGGTTGAGAACCGGTGCTCTAGAGCCTGTGATAGTATGGCACCACCACCTTATTGGTGCAGCCAATGGGCATAATGGAAGGAATGGGAAAGCCCTTAGTTTAATCAACTAGGTGATTTCTCCAACATAATGGTCATCGGCAACATGTAAAGGTGCAAAAATGGGAGCAGTCTGCATCCTGCCCCTATGAGGTGTGGGGGAGAAGCACATTGGCACCCCCCTAATTTGCACATCATTTTAGACCAGCGGTTCTCAACCTGTGGGTCGAACGACCCTTTCACAGGGGTCTCCCAAGACCATTGGAAAACACATATTTCCCAATCATTTTATGGTTGGGGGTCACTACAACATGAGGAACTGTATTATCAAGTTCGGGAGTGGCAGCAGGTGAAGGCCACAACAGGGCCCTGTAGGTATCTCCAGCCCCAGGCAATATAGACTGTACCTAGAATCCAGAGTACAGCCAGACCTCGGACTTACCCAACGCCATATAAACCCACAAGTGGTGCCAGTTCTCAGCTGATTGGGGCAAAACCTGCTACTTTAAGTTGCCTTTCCTATGACACATGGTGCAAAATCCAATGGGATTCCCAGCTCCAGCCTGGTGGCCTCTCAAACTTGTCACGGGAATCACTCTACGCCGGTGATTACGTGATTACAAATTCTTAATTATAATTACCTCAACCCAATTTCCATGGGTCAGACGAGACCATACGTCCCCGAAGCCTTAGGGTTTGGATTTGGTTCGGCTGAACCCAAAGGTCGTTAACCAGATCGTGCATAAAGTGCTGGGCATAACGACTTTCCTTAGTGAAATTGTTTTACGATGACGGATACCCCCCTATTAGTTCCATACCGCCTAATATCATTGTATCTTGTTTTTATAATAACCCAAAGGGAGGGCGGTGGAGATGAATATTACAAGATTAACCCAAAGTTCAATATTTTTTCGATGCCCGACATAGTTAATTCCCCGCTCCGGAGTCTCCCAGACACCAGATAATCATAGAAAAAGCTTTTTCTTTTTTTCTAATAAGACTTAAAGAAGACCTTGTCTAGATATTTTTAGTTTGTTACCAAGGTAGCACCGTGAATGTTATGTAAGACGTGAGATGCGACAGGATGACTAAGGTTGAAAAAATACTTCTCGTCTGATCCTTCGGTTCTTTCATTCCGCTGCTTTTTGCCCAAAAACGCTGTGTTTAAGCAACGTTCCAAAGCTTACGCGCCTGCGCCGCGGCCAGGGCCTGTATATAGTCCTCAATACGGTTCCATGAACGATGTCCGACGAGCTATTTTTGTAGGGGGGGGGGAACGTGTTTTCCTTGTGACTTTCTTTGTTTGCATTTTTTGGGGAAGGAGTTTCAGGTGGAGCAAAAAGTTGGAGCTCGGTTGGAAATGTAATGTCTTAAATTATTGGAATAATAAATAAATGCTTTCTGCAAGAAATCAGCGTCTGTCCCAACCTATTTGATGTCTTTATGGAGGTTATATACCTGTTTATTATGTCATTGTGACTTCCTGTGTTTGAGGAAATGATGTAATAATAAATGGTGAAGGGGTCACCAAAAGATTAGGTTGAGGTACAGGCGTCATTTGCCTTCAGGTCTTCACTAAGCAAAGTGCAAAGTTCCGACGCCATTGCCATGTTTTTAAAGGTCCCCATACATGTTAAGATTCACTCGCTTGGCGAGATCACCAAGCGAGCGGAACTTGACCCGATATCCCCCACTTATGGGTGGGCGATATCGGGGAACGTGGGCCAAACGATCGAATTATATTGGTGGCAATGGGGCAGTCGGTTGGGGGACCACATCAACGAGCCAATACGGTCCCCGATCCGACGGAATCTTTTAACCTGCCCGATTGATATCTGGACAATTTCAGGCCAGATATTGGTCAGGCAGGCCCCTCGTTTCTGCCCCTACACGGGCCGATAAGCTGCCGAATTGGTCCAAGGGACCCATATAGGGAGCTACAATCGTCCCCTGTATGGGGAGCTGAACCCACAATGCAGCATTTTCCCATGACTGCGGCTTAATTAAGGCCCAGACGCATTGTTTGCCCTTCGACACAAAATAGATGCAACTGCACTCAAGTCGGGATGGTGTAAGTGTTGTATGCAGCCTTCTCATTGGTGCAAATGTGTTACAGCAATCAACACAGGCCACTTTGGAAATACTGAAGCTACCACTTGGTTCAGAGGTGGCGGTAGCTCCCCTATGTCATCAGCTGCACTCTATTTGATACAGGAGGTGGGAAGTAGTGATTTGTGGGCGGGGCCAATACCCGCGGGAACTGTGGGTCGGGCCGGTTCGGGCCAACCTCACCACGGGTTGTGGGCAGGTTCGGTTTGAGCTCACCCTACCCACCCGCAACCTTGCACCGCCGGCTTCCTCTTCCAGCGGGTGGGTTAGGGTCGGGTGTGGGTCCAGCATTTCTCGAGCAGGAAGGGCTGAGAGGCGCCCAAAGCTTTTATGTGGAAGTGCATTTTGACACAAGTACCTTTATCAAGTGGGATTTTTCAAAAAATATGAGAATCGATGATGTTCGACGACATTTTGCCCCTAGTACGATGGTCATTTTGCCCTCATCCAGTCCCCTAAAGTCTGACGATTCGCCCAAGAAGCTTACAAGTTCATCCAGGTGAGTATAAGGGGCTAGCACAATAACACTGTGCTTAGTTCTGCCAACTTGGGATCTTGCTATTGGTTCTGTATGAGGTTTACCCCTTGTTTGCTCCCAATACTAGTAGGTTGTTGTGAAACTTGCCATCGTGTGTGTATGAGAGAAATCTGATTGTAAGCTCCGCAACCGCACGGATGTAAATCATTAATCAGCCTATGTGAAGAACTGTCAAACGTCAGCAAAATATACAAAGGGGAATATGGGACGAGCTATATGACGGGGCCACCCACTACTATTCTGGTTCTCTAATGCCAAAAACAGATGTCTCGCCGCGGATTCCAGTTCCTCCTAAAGTGTTTCACAAATGCCAAAGTTTACCGGCTCTGCAGTCCTCCGACGGAAGATGTACACAGCAAAGAGATATCTGTCATTTTAACAACACTAAATATATTCCTTCGAGTTAACGGTGCCGACAGGGCTTGGGCAAAAGCCAAGGGCCCTTCCAGTCAATCCCGTCCCCTTAGTGGAAGGGACTACCTGTCCACCTGTTGTACTAAACATTGGGCTACATAGATTATAGGTTTCTGGTTGAACAGATGCTGAACAGGACCTAAAGAGACTTCACCGAGATCTGTGTCTTCTTCTTCTTCATCTGTACAAGGTTGTGACGGGATTTGGGATGATCAGGGATGAAGTGAAAGAGATCAGGGGAAGATGACTGTTATCCAGAAGAGTCCCAACGTAGTGGTTTGAGGCGTGACTCGGGGTGGGTTGCTGATGGAACAATGGGTGGGAGGCTACATTTACCAGCGAGTACATTACATTGGCCTTATCTCGTGCTCTACTCCATCATCTACAGTCAGTCCACGAGGCACAGTTGCATTTGTTCTGATATGACATTTAGGAACCCGCATCTCAGTTCCCTCGTGAGTCACAAATATTATCCCACTACAGTCAATCCAACATAAGAGAAATCAAAGGTCTGTGCCCAGTGTCGGACTGGGACCTCAGGGGCCCCACCAGAAAACCTTAGACCATAGGCCCAAACTATTTTTCTTCTTCCAACCATTTTATTCTCCTAGTCTATTTTATTTACATGCTAGCATTCATTCTTCCATCTATTTCTCCTCCTTCTTCCCATTCAGAAATAGGGAATGACCATGAAGTAGGCCAAATGGCCAGGAGCAGGAGGGCCCACCGACACCTGGGCCACCGGGAGTTTTCCTGCTATCCTGGTGGGCCAGTCCCACACTGTGTCAGGGTCAGCCTGGCCTACCAGAGTACAACCAGATCTGATGGTCCCAGTGGAACCCAACCCATCAGTCCACTCTTATTTCTATTTCCATCCAGTGTCGGAGATGGCAGGGGCCCGCCAGAGAACCCTGGGCCCACTCTCAAAACTTTTAACTCCTCCTCTCCTCCTTCAAACTCTTTATTATCCTAGTCTCTTTACTCTACATACTATACTCTAGTCTTCCATCTATCAAGCTTCCATGTTCCCATACAGAAACAGAGAATGACCATGAGATAGGCTAAATAGATAGAAGCAAGAAGGCCCACCGGGAATTTTCCTGGTATCCAGTCCGACAGATAGTGCCCAGATAGAGCTCTTAGATGTATCTTCGTTCTTGGTTACTTGGTCACGTACAACCACTGCCCCCCCCCCTCTCCGTAAACTTTCTCTCTCTTGCTGAAGAAATAAAGATATACATTCCATATTCAGCAATGGTTTAGGCCTGAACATCTGAGTCACTCATTTTGTGAATCATGAGCTAAATGTGCCACCTTGAAACAACCAGTCCCTTATACTCGTCTAGAGGTGCGGTCTGCTTAGTGTTCCAGCAGCACGGAACACCGAGTCATTCAAGAAGAAGTCAGGCACCTACTTAATGATACAAAATAATGTGTTATGATCAAATATGACATTACCGACGTTTTATTCCTCATAGGGATCTACAGAGTAACTCAAGGGGTCCAAATTGATTGACTGTCCAGATACTGTGTTGACTGAGAACCACATCTAGGCATCTGAATTTGGCTCAGTTGGCCAAAGAAGCAAATCTTTTCACAACATAGACAACTTTGCTGTGCGTGTATCTGCAACAATGGTGCAACCTTGGTGGGACCAAGGACAGGTATCGAGGAAACACTGTCCAAAACAGAAAGAAATTTATGTTTCGGACTTCCATACTAGCTTTCCATATCATGGCATTTGCTTCCATTATCTCCCCTTGTCTCCTCGACTTTTTGTGATTAAATCCTTCATTACTGCCTTTACTGAGAAAACCAGGGGGCCAAGATACTAAAAAATGGGAACCCAATGTGATTTCCACCGTTTGTTCGGCCTTCTCGCTCCTCAAGAGCATAGGGTTAGACACAGAAGGAAAATGGAACATCTTTAAAACATTGCTTTGTAGGTATACACAACAGTATATCCCCCTTGTAAGCAAGGAGAGGCATCGCAAAGCAAAACCTTTATGGCTGAATAAAAGTGTTATTGTCGAGGTTGGTAAGAAAAAACCTGCTTTTAGGGCATTCAAGTTAGCTGGGGCAGCTGGGGCTTTCATCAGGTACAGGGGGGCAAATAAAGCAGCAAAAAAGCTATCAGGCAGCTAAAATAGAGATGGAAAGGGATATTGCAGCTAGGAGTAAAAAGAATCCAAAATTATTTTTTAATTATGTGAATAGTAAAAAAATGAAGCAAGAAGGGGTGGGAACTTTATTATCACGGGGAGGTACGTTGGTTGATGAGAACGGGGAAAAAGCTGAAATTTTGAACTCTTATTTTTCATCTGTCTATACATCTGAGGAGCCAGATAATGAAGGCTTCCCTTTTAATATACCCAGTGCTAGTAATTTAGCTACTGACGCGTGGGTCACTCGGGAGGAAATTCAAAAGAGACTTGAACATGTAAAGGTAAACAAAGGTCCAGGGCCGGATGGGATTCATCCCAGGGTATTAAATGAGCTGAGCGCTGTGATTGCCAAGCCTCTTCACATAATTTTTCAGGATTCATTGAGGTCTGGCATGGTGCCGAGAGACTGGCGGATTGCTAATGTGGTGCCGTTATTTAAAAAGGGATCTCGTTCTCAGCCTGAAAACTATAGGCCTGTTAGTCTGACATCAGTAGTAGGAAAGCTTCTGGAAGGGGTAATAAGGGATAGGATAGTTGAATACATTGCAGTTCACAATACTATTAGTTTGTGCCGCATGGGTTTATGGGTAACAGATCTTGCCAGACTAATTTAGTTGCCTTTTATGAGGAGGTGAGCAGGAACCTTGATGCTGGAATGGCAGTTGATGTCATCTACTTAGATTTTGCTAAAGCGTTTGATACAGTACCTCACAGAAGGTTAATGATCAAATTGAGGAATATTGGCCTAGAACATAATATCTGTAATTGGATAGAGAACTGGCTGAAGGATAGAGTACAAAGAGTGGTGGTAAATGGAACATTTTCTAATTGGGCCAGTGTGGTTAGTGGAGTACCGCAGGGGTCAGTCCTTGGGCCTTTGCTTTTTAACTTGTTTATTAATGACCTGGAGGTGGGCATAGACAGTACTGTTTCTATTTTTGCTGATGACACTAAATTGTGCAAAACTATAAGTTCCATGCAGGATGTGCCGCTTTGCAGAGCGATTTGACAAAATTGGAAAACTGGGCAGCAAACTGGAAAATGAGGTTCAATGTTGACAAGTGCAAAGTTATGCACTTTGGTAGAAATAATATAAACACAAACTATCTACTGAATGGGAGTGTGTTGGGGGATCCTTAATGGAGAAGGATCTAGGGGTTTTTGTAGATCACAAGTTGTCTAATTCCAGGCAGTGTCATTCTGTGGCTACTAAAGCAAATAAAGTGCTGTCTTGTATAAAAAAGGGCATTGACTCAAGGGATGAGAACATCATTTTGCCGCTTTATAGGTCCCTGGTAAGGCCTCACCTTGAGTATGCAGTGCAGTTTTGGGCTCCAGTCCTTAAGAAGGATATTAATGAGCTGGAGAGAGTGCAGAGACGTGCAACTAAACTGGTAAAGGGGATGGAAGATTTAAGCTATGAGGTGAGACTGTCGAGGTTGGGGTTGTTTTCTCTGGAAAAGAGGCGCTTGCGAGGGGACATGATTACTCTGTACAAGTACATTAGAGGGGATTATAGGCAGTTGGGGGATGTTCTTTTTTCCCATAAAAACAATCAGCGCACCAGAGGTCACCCCTATAGATTAGAGGAACAGAGCTTCCATTTGAAGCAGCGTAGGGGGTTTTTCACGGTGAGGGCAGTGAGGTTGTGGAATGCCCTTCCTAGTGATGTGGTAATGGCAGACTCTGTTAATGCCTTTAAGAGGGGCCTGGATGAGTTTTTGAACAAGCAGAATATCCAAGGCTATTGTGATACTAATATCTACAGTTAGTATTACTGGTTGTATATATATAGTTTATGTATGTGAGTGTATAGATTGGTTAGTATAGGTTGTGTGCTGGGTTTACTCGGATGGGTTGAACTTGATGGACAATGGTCTTTTTTCAACCCTATGTAACTATGTAACTATGTAACTATAGAAAGCCTAGATGGGAACCCTAGAAGGAAACTGTGATTTCCCCCGCTTGTTTGGCCTTCTCGCTCCTCAAGAGCATAGCAAGCCTAGATGGGAACCCTAGAAGGAAACAGTGACTTCCACCGCTTGGTCGGCCTTCTCGCTCCTCAAGAGCATAGAAAGCCTAGATGGGACCCTAGAAGATAACTGTGATTTCCACCGCTTGTTCAGCCTTCTCGCTCCTCAAGAGCATAGAAAGCCTAGATGGGAACCCTAGAAGGAAACTGTAACTTCCACAGCTTGTTCGGCCTTCTCGCTCATTAAGAGCATAGAAAGCCTAGATGGGAACCCTAGAAGGAAACTGTTACTTCCACCGCTTGTTCGGCCTTCTTGCTCCTCAAGAGCATAGAAAGCCTAGATGGGAACCCTAGAAGGAAACTGTGACTTCCACAGCTTGTTCGGCCTTCTCGCTCATTAAGAGCATAGAAAGCCTAGATGGGAACCCTAGAAGGAAACTGTGATTTCCACCACCTGTTTGGCCTTCTCGCTCCTCAAGAGCATAGAAAGCCTAGATGGAAACCCCAGAAGGAAACTGTGATTTCCACCGTTTGTTCGGCCTTCTCGCTCAAGAGCATAGAAAGCCTAGATGGGAACCCTAGAAGGAAACTGTGATTTCCACCGCTTGTTCGGCCTTCTTGCTCTTCAAGAGCATAGAAATCCAGCTTGAACCATCAAATGTCCCCTCATTTTAGAGATACTCGACCTCTTCATTCAGCTGATATTGAACCACATGAGTTGAGTAATTGCCCGGTGAGATATTCTGGGGGCTAATCCCTTGGTCTGTTTGCACTGGTATCATGTTTATAGTGGAAGCATTCAAAATGATGGAAACGTTATTGATTCCCGGCAAGCGAATGCCTCATTGGGAGGCACAAAACATCATCCCACCGACAGATGGTTCTGTTGTTTGTTTGTAACGTTTCTTTTCATGTGTTATTAGTCACACGGTCGGCCAAATTCACAACACTACCGGAATCCGATCAAAATAAAGAGAATTCTTGTTTATGTTTCTAGATGCATCAAAACACACTGCTTCGCCAGAAACCCATCATCGTACGTTGAGAGGAAGACGTAGGAGTGGAATTTAAAGCAAAAGTCCCAATTAAAGAAAAAATACAAGTATATAGTTCTGGAAGCCATCAAAAACTCTGTGGATGAGACCCTGTCCTAGACCTTGGTAAGGTGTTCCCAAGTGAAGATACTCATGGCGGCCGTACACTACAAGATCTACTCAATTAGAGATCTCCCTTCATAAGCCCACCTTAGGTGGACGATAGTACTCTAATGCGATCATTTGGCCCTAGGGAAGGGAATACGAGCCCGCAGTGAGCCCATGTGATCATTGTTCCAGCCTGCCCAATCGACATCTGGACAATTTTTGACCAGATATGCATCAGGTAGGCCCGTCGGAGGGCCCCATTCACAGGCAGATAAGATGTCAAATCGGACTGAAGGACCTTAAATCTGCCTGTGTACAGCCATCTTTACTGTGTGTCAGGGTCGGACTGGGCCGTCGGGACACCGGGAAAAATCCCGGCGGTCCCTGGCGGCCCAGACCTGACCCGACCCTTGCCGGCATTCCCCCTGCATGGCCGTTCCTCCCCTGATAAATTAAATTTACGCGCACTCAGGGGAGGACGTTGGGGCCCCTTTGGGGTGGGAGGGGTTAGGGGATGTGGCTGGCGGGGGCACGAGCCCCGGTGGGCCCTGCACTCCCCAGTCCGACCCTGCTGTGTGTAATCAAATATCTATAAGCATTGGGTGTATTATGATGCCACCGTAGCCCCGCCTACTGGATAAAATGGAGAATTACAGTTACAGAGACAATTGTAAAGCTGTCCCAAGCAGAGACCTTTACATTAGTGAGGTGCAGGTCGCCCGACTCCCCTAAACCTGCTCCTGAACCGGCCTGCAGTTCTCTCTCTATTTATAGGCCCAAGCCCCTCCCACCTATGACATAATGGAGGGGGCGGGGCCAGGAGGTCACATGCCTATAGATGTTGCCGAAGCCAGAAATGGGGCCCACTTCATTTGAGGGAAAGGAGGAAGGCCTGGACCTGCACCCACCCGCAACCTGCAACGCCCCGTGGGTTGCCGGCCCGCCCATCATCCCGACTTGGGACCAAGATAGCAGCTTTTACTTGGCCATCTTAAACCTATCCCTGCAGGTATGTAAGTATATTTACACAGCACTTCATGTGTACCCGGCACTGTACACTAACACCCTACAACAGTAGGAAATAAATCCTTGAGCTGCGTTTTCACAACAATTCGAGTATTTTCCGAGTTTTTCGAGTCAGTTCGAGGCTCCATCGGGCGCACACTCACGGGTCGTCTTCGGCTTTTGTAGCCGGAACCATCGTCCAGCAAAGTATATATTTATACGTATTTATCAAAGCAAATGGGATTGCTTTATGGCTTCTCTTCAGAATATGGCGGTTTTTTGGACACGGATGAATCACGGACGCAGCGTGAAGTTCTCACATGAGCCGTTGCCCCCCCCGCCCGACGCCAGGAGCCGTTTCATGTCGACCCAAAATGTTCCCGTTCAGAAGACGCCGCCGGCTCCCGCTGCCCATCTGTAATTAAAAGAAGATTTCACGCAGATCGGAACACTTTGATCCGCGGCGTCGGCTCTGCCCGACCCTGTCCGAGTCTGATCACGTGCGGGGTCTGCAGGTTCCTGAAGTTCTACTGGGAGAAGTAAAGGGGAAAAAAAAGGAATCTATGAAATGGCCGACAACACGAAGCGTTCAGGGGAGGACATTGCTGGGGGCGCAGCCTCGTTGTTAGAGCTGTGAGTCACGGTGTGGGCAGCCGGGCACAGGTGGGCGACGGAGGCAACCAGACCCGGTAACAAATCCCTGCGCTGTTCATTAATAGCCGGCTGGATAGAAGAGGTAGAACTGTAAAAATGTCCCGGGTCCTATTGGCCTCGAGAGCCAACGGCCTAGAGAAAGTGATAATCGTTAGTCACATATAAAGCACAAGTGCAACACTCTGCTCATAACGTTTCCGTTAATGCCCCCTCTAGGGCAGTTAAGGTGGCCATACGCAGGCTGCTATTGGTCCGTTAGACTGATTCGCCAGCTTATATGCCCGTGTATGGGCACGAAAAAGGGGCCTGAAATCGCCCAGATCTCGATCAGGCAGGTTTGAATTTTCCGACGGATCCGGGGCGAATCAATCAGCCATTGTGGTGCCCGATTTGTTGGAAAATTCAAACCTGCCTGATGGTGCCTGTACCTACCATTCTAATTCGATCAGTTGGCCCCAGGGCCAAACGACCGAATTAGCCAATATCACCCACCCGTAGGTGGGGATATTGGGAGAAGACCCACTCGCTTGGTGGCCTCACTGTGTATGGCCACCTTTAGCCATACACATCATCAGCTTATCTGGCCATGTATGGGCATGAACAACGGGCCAGCCCGACCTGAAATCAGCCAGATCTCGATTGGGCAGGTTTGATTTTTCCCTTGTATCGGGGCCAAATGACCGAGTTACCTACCCGTAGGCGGGCATATCTGGTGACCTCGCCAAATGAGCGGAACTTACGGTGCTCCCTGAGATCCCTTATTGTGCACGAGCGTCAACCAAAATGGCTGCCGAGCGCTGGCGGGGGTTGTTTTTAAAAAAAAACAAAAACTATTGTCCCCCAACTGGAGTGTGGGCTCTAGTAGCTCGCACCAGGGTCGGACCCGGTGGCCCAGACCCGACCCATGCCGGCGGTCTCCCTCTCCTAAAACTTATGTGCACTCAGGGGAGGACGTTGGGTGGGGGACCCTGTAGGGGGGGTAAGGAAGGCTCAGTGGGGGGGATAAGTGAGGCTCAGAGGGGGCCCCTGTGGGGGGGGGGCAGCCCCGGTGGGCCCTGCACCCCCCAGTCCAACCCTGGCCCGCACCACTGGTGGGGGAAACAATAAAGGGGTGATAGTTGCCCTTTAAAGTTACCTGGGGAAGCCTTTAATCTGATCCTCAGCTGGTAAGTCTGACCCCATACACAGCAGAGATGCGTGGGCCGGCCCAATACCCACAGGCGGGATCCAGCCAATCACGGTACATCACTTACAGCTTGTGGGCAGGTTCGGGTTCAACTCATCTGTCTCTTCCGGCTTCTGTATTTATAGGCGCACTCCTGCCCCGCCCTTTTTGTGACATCATTGTGGGGCGGGCCTGGGCCTATAAATACGGCCAGAAGCCGGTCCGGTAGAGTTATAGGGTCGGTGCGGGTCCAACGGCGCCTCCGCCTGCTGTTCAATTGTAATTCAGTTGTTTGGCTCTAGGGCCCAATATGGCCGCCCTTTAGCCGGGCAGATGGGGTGAAATCTGCTCCCCAAATGAGCCAATCCCCAAGCGTTTGGCCGCCATAAGGCAGTCGGACAGACACTAATATATAGATATATATAGATGGTTACACACAGATTATAGATCAATAGCCCCACACAGGGGCAGTTATAGATCAATAGCCACACACAGGGGCAGTTATAGATCAATAGCCACACACAGGGGCAGTTATAGATCAATAGCCACACACAGGGGCAGTTATAGATCAATAGCCACACACAGGGGCAGTTATAGATCAATAGCCACACACAGGGGCAGTTATAGATCAATAGCCACACACAGGGGCAGTTATAGATCAATAGCCCCACACAGGGGCAGTTATACATCAATAGCCACACACAGGGGCAGTTATAGATCAATAGCCCCACACACAGGGGCAGTTATACATCAATAGCCACACACAGGGGCAGTTATAGATCAATAGCCCCACACACAGGGGCAGTTATACATCAATAGCCACACACAGGGGCAGTTATAGATCAATAGCCCCACACACAGGGGCAGTTATACATCAATAGCCACACACAGGGGCAGTTATACATCAATAGCCACACACAGGGGCAGTTATACATCAATAGCCACACACAGGGGCAGTTATAGATCAATAGCCCCACACAGGGGCAGTTATAGATCAATAGCCCCACACAGGGGCAGTTATAGATCAATAGCCCCACACACAGGGGCAGTTATAGATCAATAGCCCCACACAGGGGCAGTTATAGATCAATAGCCCCACACAGGGGCAGTTATAGATCAATAGCCACACACAGGGGCAGTTATAGATCAATAGCCCCACACACAGGGGCAGTTATAGATCAATAGCCACACACAGGGGCAGTTATCAAGCCCTCAACCACACACAGGGGCAGTTATAGATCAATAGCCCCACACACAGGGGCAGTTATAGATCAATAGCCACACACAGGGGCAGTTATAGATCAATAGCCACACACAGGGGCAGTTATAGATCAATAGCCACACACAGGGGCAGTTATAGATCAATAGCCCCACACAGGGGCAGTTATAGATCAATAGCCCCACACAGGGGCAGTTATAGATCAATAGCCCCACACAGGGGCAGTTATAGATCAATAGCCACACACAGGGGCAGTTATAGATCAATAGCCCACACAGGGGCAGTTATAGATCAATAGCCACACACAGGGGCAGTTATAGATCAATAGCCCCACACAAGGGGCAGTTATAGATCAATAGCCCACACACAGGGGCAGTTATAGATCATAGCCCAACACAGGGGCAGTTATAGATCAATAGCCCCACACACAGGGGCAGTTATAGATCAATAGCCCCCACACAGGGGCAGTTATAGATCAATAGCCCCACACACAGGGGCAGTTATAGATCAATAGCCCACACACAGGGGCAGTTATAGATCAATAGCCCCACACAGGGGCAGTTATAGATCAATAGCCCCACACAGGGGCAGTTATAGATCAATAGCCACACAGGGGCAGTTATAGATCAATAGCCCCACACAGGGGCAGTTATAGATCAATAGCCCCACACAGGGGCAGTTATAGATCAATAGCCCCACAACAGGGGCAGTTATAGATCAATAGCCCCACCACAGGGGCAGTTATAGATCAATAGCCCCACACAGGGGCAGTTATAGATCAATAGCCCCACACAGGGGCAGTTATAGATCAATAGCCCCACACAGGGGCAGTTATAGATCAATAGCCCCACACAGGGGCAGTTATAGATCAATAGCCCCACACAGGGGCAGTTATAGATCAATAGCCCCACACAGGGGCAGTTATAGATCAATAGCCCCACACAGGGGCAGTTATAGATCAATAGCCCCCACACAGGGGCAGTTATAGATCAATAGCCCCACACACAGGGCAGTTATAGATCAATAGCCACACACAGGGGCAGTTATAGATCAATAGCCCCACACAGGGGCAGTTATAGATCATAGCCCCACACAGGGCAGTTTATAGATCAATAGCCCCACACAGGGGCAGTTTATACGATCAATAGCCACACACAGGGGCAGTTATAGATCAATAGCCCCACACACAGGGGCAGTTATAGATCAATAGCCACACACAGGGGCAGTTATAGATCAATAGCCCCACACAGGGGCAGTTATAGATCAATAGCCCCACACAGGGGCAGTTATAGATCAATAGCCACACACAGGGGCAGTTATAGATCAATAGCCCCACACAGGGGCAGTTATAGATCAATAGCCCCACACAGGGGCAGTTATAGATCAATAGCCCCCACACAACAGGGGCAGTTATAGATCAATAGCCCCACACAGGGCAGTTATAGTCAATGCCCCACACAGGGGCAGTTATAGATCAATAGCCCCACTACAGGCAGTTATAGATCAATAGCCCCACACAGGGGCAGTTATAGATCAATAGCCCACACAGGGGCAGGGGCAGTTATAGATCAATAGCCACACACAGGGGCAGTTATAGATCAATAGCCACACACAGGGGCAGTTATAGATCAATAGCCCACACAGGGGCAGTTATAGATCAATAGCCCCACACACAGGGGCAGGGGCAGTTATAGATCAATAGCCCACACACAGGGGCAGTTATAGATCAATAGCCCCACACACAGGGGCAGTTATAGATCAATAGCCCCACACACAGGAGCAGTTATAGATCAATAGCCACACACAGGGGCAGTTATAGATCAATAGCCCCACACACAGGGGCAGTTATAGATCAATAGCCCCACACAGGGGCAGTTATAGATCAATAGCCACACACAGGGGCAGTTATAGATCAATAGCCACACACAGGGGCAGTTATAGATCAATAGCCCCACACACAGGGGCAGTTATAGATCAATAGCCACACACAGGGGCAGTTATAGATCAATAGCCACACACAGGGGCAGTTATAGATCAATAGCCACACACAGGGGCAGTTATAGATCAATAGCCCCACACAGACGCCTCTCAGACACAAACTGCGCCTCCAACTCTGACAGAAGAGGCAAAACGGCGGGAATACCGGTTGCCAAGCGACGGCTCTGCGTGTCCCCGCCCCTCCGGCCGCTCAAACACCAAGGCGCGCTCCCGCCAAGTCACCGCCGGGTCACGGTCACGTGTCTCCCTCTCACCCCACGTGATCCCCTTACCCCTGTGCTCAGCCATGTGACGGGGCGGGGAGAGGGGCGGGGCTAGCCCTGTGGGCGGGGAGACGGGGGAGTAAGCGCTGCGGGACTACAGTTCCCAGAATCCCCTCATGGCCTAAAGCGTGTAGTTGAGTTTATACAGCGGGAAGGCCTCTAGCCCGTAGAGCTGACACTCTTATTAGACCTTTACTTCTAACCAATGAGTGAGGGGCGCTATTTTGGGAACTTGTCCTAAATGTCACCCCCCCCCCCCCCCCCCGCTAAACTTAGCCCCTAGTGCCTCTGGGATACCCCGCCCCCTCCCTGGGGGGCAGCTCAATGCAGGGACTTGGGGGGGAACAGGCAATACAATAATTACCCCTACCAGCAGGGGGCAATAGATGGGGCAATTAGCCAAGGATGATTATTGGGTCACCAAAAGGGGCAGGGCTTAAAATGGAGTGGGTAGGGCTTAAACCTAATTGGGGCGTGGCCACCAACATCATTGGGGCAGTTATTACCCCTGTACCCTATGTACTAAATACTGCCCCCTTACACCTGCCCAACTATATGCCCCGCCCCCAATTAGATTGTAAGCTCCTTGGGGTAGGAATAACCTGGGAAATTGCTCCGTGACCCCACTTTTTCTTAAAGGGGTATCACAGCGACCCCCCCCTTAGCAACACGGGGGGGGGTATTTTGGGGTCCACAGGGTAAGAACCCCCTTATTATTATTATTAACCCCCTTGATATTGTCTGACTGCCCCCCGGCCCCTGGCAAGGGAATTAGATTGCAAGCTCCTGGGTGGCACAAAGGGGCAATATGGGGGGGGCAGATATACAGGGTGGCACCGTTGCCCAAGTGGGGGGCAGAGTTCCCAGTGCCCAGGGGGGGGGTACAGATGTCACATGATCTTCCCATTGGGGATCCCGGGATTTAGGAAAATTCCAGGCAATGTATAGAGAAAGTGGCACTTAGTAATGAGATGGCAAATAGGTGGGGACCCAGCGCCCTCTGCTGGCAGCTCAGAGTCACACACGTTGGTACTTTCCCTGCCGCTCTGCCTGCTGGGTAATCAGTGGCTTTAGGGCAATGTGGCCTTTACTTTCTGGGGCAAATAAAGGGTCTGGGTAAGTACTGGGGGGAGATTGAATTCACTTACCCAGGGGGAGGTTCCTGCCTGACCATGGGAAAGAGAGCAGCCCAGGAGCAGGAAGTACAGAGAATCAGAGCTCTGTACCTGGGTAAGTACTGGGGGGAGATTGGATTCACTTACCCAGGGGGAGGTTCCTGCCTGACCATGGGAAAGAGAGCAGCCCAGGAGCAGGAAGTACAGAGAATCAGAGCTCTGTACCTGGGTAAGTACTGGGGGGAGATTGGATTCACTTACCCAGGGGGGGGTTCCTGTCTGACCATGGGAAAGAGAGCAGCCCAGGAGCAGGAAGTACAGAGAATCAGAGCTCTGTACCTGGGTAAGTACTGGGGGGGGATTGGATTCACTTACCCAGGGGGAGGTTCCTGCCTGACCATGGGAAAGAGAGCAGCCCAGGAGCAGGAAGTACAGAGAATCAGAGCTCTGTACCTGGGTAAGTACTGGGGGGAGATTGGATTCACTTACCCAGGGGGGGAGGTTCCTGTCTGACCATGGGAAAGAGAGCAGCCCAGGAGCAGGAAGTACAGAGAATCAGCGCTCTGTACCTGGGTAAGTACTGGGGGGAGATTGGATTCACTTACCCAGGGGGGGGGGGGGGTTCCTGCCTGACCATGGGAAAGAGAGCAGCCCAGGAGCAGGAAGTACAGAGAATCAGAGCTCTGTACCTGGGTAAGTACTGGGGGGAGATTGGATTCACTTACCCAGGGGGGGTTCCTGCCTGACCATGGGAAAGAGAGCAGCCCAGGAGCAGGAAGTACATAGAATCAGAGCTCTGTACCTGGGTAAGTACTGGGGGGGATTGGATTCACTTACCCGGGGGGGGGGGGGTTCCTGCCTGACCATGGGAAAGAGAGCAGCACAGGAGCAGGAAGTACAGAGAATCAGAGCTCTGTACCTGGGTAAGTACTGGGGGGAGATTGGATTCACTTACCCAGGGGGAGGATCCTGTCTGACCATGGGAAAGAGAGCAGCCCAGGAGCAGGAAGTACAGAGAATCAGAGCTCTGTACCTGGGTAAGTACTGGGGGGAGATTGGATTCACTTACCCAGGGGGAGGTTCCTGTCTGACCATGGGAAAGAGAGCAGCCCAGGAGCAGGAAGTACAGAGAATCAGAGCTCTGTACCTGGGTAAGTACTGGGGGGAGATTGGATTCACTTACCCAGGGGGAGGTTCCTGTCTGACCATGGGAAAGAGAGCAGCCCAGGAGCAGGAAGTACAGAGAATCAGAGCTCTGTACCTGGGTAAGTACTGGGGGGAGATTGGATTCACTTACCCAGGGGGGGGGGTTCCTGCCTGACCATGGGAAAGAGAGCAGCCCAGGAGCAGGAAGTACAGAGAATCAGAGCTCTGTACCTGGGTAAGTACTGGGGGGAGATTGGATTCACTTACCCGGGGGGGGGGGGGGTGTTCCTGCCTGACCATGGGAAAGAGAGCAGCCCAGGAGCAGGAAGTACAGAGAATCAGAGCTCTGTACCTGGGTAAGTACTGGGGGGAGATTGGATTCACTTACCCAGGGGGAGGTTCCTGTCTGACCATGGGAAAGAGAGCAGCCCAGGAGCAGGAAGTACAGAGAATCAGAGCTCTGTACCTGGGTAAGTACTGGGGGGAGATTGGATTCACTTACCCAGGGGGAGGTTCCTGTCTGACCATGGGAAAGAGAGCAGCCCAGGAGCAGGAAGTACAGAGAATCAGAGCTCTGTACCTGGGTAAGTACTGGGGGGAGATTGGATTCACTTACCCAGGGGGGGGGGTTCCTGCCTGACCATGGGAAAGAGAGCAGCCCAGGAGCAGGAAGTACAGAGAATCAGAGCTCTGTACCTGGGTAAGTACTGGGGGGAGATTGGATTCACTTACCCGGGGGGGGGGGGGGGTGTTCCTGCCTGACCATGGGAAAGAGAGCAGCCCAGGAGCAGGAAGTACAGAGAATCAGAGCTCTGTACCTGGGTAAGTACTGGGGGGGAGATTGGATTCACTTACCCAGGGGGGGGGGTTCCTGCCTGACCATGGGAAAGAGAGCAGCCCAGGAGCAGGAAGTACAGAGAATCAGAGCTCTGTACCTGGGTAAGTACTGGGGGGGGGAGATTGGATTCACTTACCCAGGGGGGGGGTTCCTGCCTGACCATGGGAAAGAGAGCAGCCCAGGAGCAGGAAGTACAGAGAATCAGAGCTCTGTACCTGGGTAAGTACTGGGGGGAGATTGGATTCACTTACCCAGGGGGACGTTCCTGCCTGACCATGGGAAAGAGAGCAGCCCAGGAGCAGGAAGTACAGAGAATCAGAGCCCTGTACCTGGGTAAGTACTGGGGGGAGATTGGATTCACTTACCCAGGGGGGGCGGTTCCTGTCTGACCATGGGAAAGAGAGCAGCCCAGGAGCAGGAAGTACAGAGAATCAGAGCTCTGTACCTGGGTAAGTACTGGGGGGAGATTGAATTCACTTACCCAGGGGGGGGTGTTCCTGCCTGACCATGGGAAAGAGAGCAGCCCAGGAGCAGAAAGTACAGAGAATCAGAGCCCTGTACCTGGGTAAGTACTGGGGGGAGATTGGATTCACTTACCCGGGGGAGGTTCCTGCCTGACCATGGGAAAGAGAGCAGCCCAGGAGCAGGAAGTACAGAGAATCAGAGCTCTGTACCTGGGTAAGTACTGGGGGGAGATTGGATTCACTTACCCAGGGGGGGGGGTGGTTCCTGCCTGACCATGGGAAAGAGAGCAGCCCAGGAGCAGAAAGTACAGAGAATCAGAGCCCTGTACCTGGGTAAGTACTGGGGGGAGATTGGATTCACTTACCCGGGGGAGGTTCCTGCCTGACCATGGGAAAGAGAGCAGCCCAGGAGCAGGAAGTACAGAGAATCAGAGCTCTGTACCTGGGTAAGTACTGGGGGGAGATTGGATTCACTTACCCAGGGGGGGGGTTCCTGCCTGACCATGGGAAAGAGAGCAGCCCAGGAGCAGGAAGTACAGAGAATCAGAGCTCTGTACCTGGGTAAGTACTGGGGGGAGATTGGATTCACTTACCCAGGGGGGGGGGGGGTTCCTGCCTGACCATGGGAAAGAGAGCAGCCCAGGAGCAGGAAGTACAGAGAATCAGAGCTCTGTACCTGGGTAAGTACTGGGGGGAGATTGGATTCACTTACCCAGGGGGGGTTCCTGCCTGACCATGGGAAAGAGAGCAGCCCAGGAGCAGGAAGTACATAGAATCAGAGCTCTGTACCTGGGTAAGTACTGGGGGGGATTGGATTCACTTACCCGGGGGGGGGGGGGTTCCTGCCTGACCATGGGAAAGAGAGCAGCCCAGGAGCAGGAAGTACAGAGAATCAGAGCTCTGTACCTGGGTAAGTACTGGGGGGAGATTGGATTCACTTACCCAGGGGGAGGATCCTGTCTGACCATGGGAAAGAGAGCAGCCCAGGAGCAGGAAGTACATAGAATCAGAGCTCTGTACCTGGGTAAGTACTGGGGGGAGATTGGATTCACTTACCCAGGGGGAGGTTCCTGTCTGACCATGGGAAAGAGAGCAGCCCAGGAGCAGGAAGTAGAGAGAATCAGAGCTCTGTACCTGGGTAAGTACTGGGGGGAGATTGGATTCACTTACCCAGGGGGAGGTTCCTGTCTGACCATGGGAAAGAGAGCAGCCCAGGAGCAGGAAGTACAGAGAATCAGAGCTCTGTACCTGGGTAAGTACTGGGGGAGATTGGATTCACTTACCCAGGGGGAGGTTCCTGTCTGACCATGGGAAAGAGAGCAGCCCAGGAGCAGGAAGTACAGAGAATCAGAGCTCTGTACCTGGGTAAGTACTGGGGGGAGATTGGATTCACTTACCCAGGGGGGGGGGGTTCCTGCCTGACCATGGGAAAGAGAGCAGCCCAGGAGCAGGAAGTACAGAGAATCAGAGCTCTGTACCTGGGTAAGTACTGGGGGGAGATTGGATTCACTTACCCGGGGGGGGGGGGGGTGTTCCTGCCTGACCATGGGAAAGAGAGCAGCCCAGGAGCAGGAAGTACAGAGAATCAGAGCTCTGTACCTGGGTAAGTACTGGGGGGGAGATTGGATTCACTTACCCAGGGGGGGGGTTCCTGCCTGACCATGGGAAAGAGAGCAGCCCAGGAGCAGGAAGTACAGAGAATCAGAGCTCTGTACCTGGGTAAGTACTGGGGGGGGAGATTGGATTCACTTACCCAGGGGGGGGGTTCCTGCCTGACCATGGGAAAGAGAGCAGCCCAGGAGCAGGAAGTACAGAGAATCAGAGCTCTGTACCTGGGTAAGTACTGGGGGGGGGAGATTGGATTCACTTACCCAGGGGGGGGGTTCCTGCCTGACCATGGGAAAGAGAGCAGCCCAGGAGCAGGAAGTACAGGGAATCAGAGCTCTGTACCTGGGTAAGTACTGGGGGGAGATTGGATTCACTTACCCAGGGGGAAGTTCCTGTCTGACCATGGGAAAGAGAGCAGCCCAGGAGCAGGAAGTAGAGAGAATCAGAGCTCCGTACCTGGGTAAGTATTGGGGGGAGATTGGATTCACTTACCCGGGGGGGGGGTTCCTGTCTGACCATGGGAAAGAGAGCAGCCCAGGAGCAGGAAGTACAGAGAATCAGAGCTCTGTACCTGGGTAAGTACTGGGGGAGATTGGATTCACTTACCCAGGGGGACGTTCCTGCCTGACCATGGGAAAGAGAGCAGCCCAGGAGCAGGAAGTACAGAGAATCAGAGCCCTGTACCTGGGTAAGTACTGGGGGGAGATTGGATTCACTTACCCAGGGGGGGGGGGTTCCTGCCTGACCATGGGAAAGAGAGCAGCCCAGGAGCAGGAAGTACAGAGAATCAGAGCTCTGTACCTGGGTAAGTACTGGGGGGAGATTGGATTCACTTACCCAGGGGGGGGGGGTCCTGCCTGACCATGGGAAAGAGAGCAGCCCAGGAGCAGGAAGTACAGAGAATCAGAGCTCTGTACCTGGGTAAGTACTGGGGGGAGATTGGATTCACTTACCCAGGGGGGGCGGTTCCTGTCTGACCATGGGAAAGAGAGCAGCCCAGGAGCAGGAAGTACAGAGAATCAGAGCTCTGTACCTGGGTAAGTACTGGGGGGAGATTGAATTCACTTACCCAGGGGGGGTGTTCCTGCCTGACCATGGGAAAGAGAGCAGCCCAGGAGCAGGAAGTACAGAGAATCAGAGCCCTGTACCTGGGTAAGTACTGGGGGGAGATTGGATTCACTTACCCGGGGGAGGTTCCTGCCTGACCATGGGAAAGAGAGCAGCCCAGGAGCAGGAAGTACAGAGAATCAGAGCTCTGTACCTGGGTAAGTACTGGGGGGAGATTGGATTCACTTACCCGGGGGGGGGGGGCGGTTCCTGCCAGACCATGGGAAAGAGAGCAGCCCAGGAGCAGGAAGTACAGAGAATCAGAGCTCTGTACCTGGGTAAGTACTGGGGGGAGATTGGATTCACTTACCCAGGGGGGGTGTTCCTGCCTGACCATGGGAAAGAGAGCAGCCCAGGAGCAGGAAGTACAGAGAATCAGAGCTCTGTACCTGGGTAAGTACTGGGGGAAGATTGGATTCACTTACCCAGGGGGGGGGGGTTCCTGCCTGACCATGGGAAAGAGAGCAGCCCAGGAGCAGGAAGTACAGAGAATCAGAGCTCGGTACCTGGGTAAGTACTGGGGGGAGATTGGATTCACTTACCCGGGGGGGGGGGTTCCTGCCTGACCATGGGAAAGAGAGCAGCCCAGGAGCAGGAAGTACAGAGAATCAGAGCTCTGTACCTGGGTAAGTACTGGGGGGAGATTGGATTCACTTACCCAGGGGGGGTTCCTGTCTGTCCATGGGAAAGAGAGCAGCCCAGGAGCAGGAAGTACAGAGAATCAGAGCTCGGTACCTGGGTAAGTACTGGGGGGAGATTGAATTCACTTACCCAGGGGGGGAGGTTCCTGCCTGACCATGGGAAAGAGAGCAGCCCAGGAGTAGGAAGTACAGAGAATCAGCGCTCGGTACCTGGGTAAGTACTGGGGGGGGATTGGATTCACTTACCCAGGGGGGGGGGTTCCTGCCTGACCATGGGAAAGAGAGCAGCCCAGGAGCAGGAAGTACAGAGAATCAGAGCTCTGTACCTGGGTAAGTACTGGGGGGGGGGATTGGATTCACTTATCCAGGGGGAGGTTCCTGCCTGACCATGGGAAGGAGAGCAGCCCAGGAGCAGGAAGTACAGAGAATCAGAGCTCTGTACCTGGGTAAGTACTGGGGGGAGATTGGATTCACTTACCCAGGGGGAGGTTCCTGCCTGACCATGGGAAAGAGAGCAGCCCAGGAGCAGGAAGTACAGAGAATCAGAGCTCTGTACCTGGGTAAGTACTGGGGGGAGATTGGATTCACTTATCCAGGGGGAGGTTCCTGCCTGACCATGGGAAGGAGAGCAGCCCAGGAGCAGGAAGTACAGAGAATCAGAGCTCTGTACCTGGGTAAGTACTGGGGGGAGATTGGATTCACTTACCCAGGGGGAGGTTCCTGCCTGACCATGGGAAAGAGAGCAGCCCAGGAGCAGGAAGTACAGAGAATCAGAGCTCTGTACCTGGGTAAGTACTGGGGGGAGATTGGATTCACTTACCCAGGGGGGGAGGTTCCTGCCTGACCATGGGAAAGAGAGCAGCCCAGGAGTAGGAAGTACAGAGAATAAGAGCTCGGTACCTGGGTAAGTACTGGGGGGAGATTGGATTCACTTACCCAGGGGGGGGAGTTCCTGGCTTACCATGGGAAAGAGAGCAGCCCAGGAGCAGGAAGTACAGAGAATCAGAGCTCTGTACCTGGGTAAGTACTGGGGGGGGGGATTGGATTCACTTATCCAGGGGGAGGTTCCTGCCTGACCATGGGAAGGAGAGCAGCCCAGGAGCAGGAAGTACAGAGAATCAGAGCTCTGTACCTGGGTAAGTACTGGGGGGAGATTGGATTCACTTACCCAGGGGGAGGTTCCTGCCTGACCATGGGAAGGAGAGCAGCCCAGGAGCAGGAAGTACAGAGAATCAGAGCTCTGTACCTGGGTAAGTACTGGGGGGAGATTGGATTCACTTACCCAGGGGGAGGTTCCTGCCTGACCATGGGAAAGAGAGCAGCCCAGGAGCAGGAAGTACAGAGAATCAGAGCTCTGTACCTGGGTAAGTACTGGGGGGAGATTGGATTCACTTATCCGGGGGGAGGTTCCTGCCTGACCATGGGAAGGAGAGCAGCCCAGGAGCAGGAAGTACAGAGAATCAGAGCTCTGTACCTGGGTAAGTACTGGGGGGAGATTGGATTCACTTCCCCAGGGGGAGGTTCCTGCCTGACCATGGGAAAGAGAGCAGCCCAGGAGCAGGAAGTACAGAGAATCAGAGCTCTGTACCTGGGTAAGTACTGGGGGGAGATTGGATTCACTTACCCAGGGGGGGAGGTTCCTGCCTGACCAAGGGAAAGAGAGCAGCCCAGGAGCAGGAAGTACAGAGAATAAGAGCTCTGTACCTGGGTAAGTACTGGGGGGAGATTGGATTCACTTACCCAGGGGGAGGTTCCTGCCTGACCATGGGAAAGAGAGCAGCCCAGGAGCAGGAAGTACAGAGAATCAGAGCTCTGTACCTGGGTAAGTACTGGGGGGAGATTGGATTCACTTACCCAGGGGGGGGGGGGGTTCCTGCCTGACCATGGGAAAGAGAGCAGCCCAGGAGCAGGAAGTACAGAGAATCAGAGCTCTGTACCTGGGTAAGTACTGGGGGGAGATTGGATTCACTTACCCAGGGGGAGGTTCCTGCCTGACCATGGGAAAGAGAGCAGCCCAGGAGCAGGAAGTACAGAGAATCAGAGCTCTGTACCTGGGTAAGTACTGGGGGGGAGATTGGATTCACTTACCCAGGGGGAGGTTCCTGCCTGACCATGGGAAAGAGAGCAGCCCAGGAGCAGGAAGTACAGAGAATCAGAGCCCTGTACCTGGGTAAGTACTGGGGGGAGATTGGATTCACTTACCCAGGGGGAGGTTCCTGCCTGACCATGGGAAAGAGAGCAGCCCAGGAGCAGGAAGTACAGAGAATCAGAGCTCTGTACCTGGGTAAGTACTGGGGGGAGATTGGATTCACTTACCCAGGGGTAGGTTCCTGCGTGACCATGGGAAAGAGAGCAGCCCAGGAGCAGGAAGTACAGAGAATCAGAGCTCTGTACCTGGGTAAGTACTGGGGGAGATTGGATTCACTTACCCAGGGGGGGTTCCTGCCTGACCATGGGAAAGAGAGCAGCCCGGGGGCAGGAAGTACAGAGAATCAGAGCTCTGTACCTGGGTAAGTACTGGGGGGAGATTGGATTCACTTACCCAGGGGGAGGTTCCTGCCTGACCATGGGAAAGAGAGCAGCCCAGGAGCAGGAAGTACAGAGAATCAGAGCTCGGTACCTGGGTGAGTACTGGGGGGGGGGGGGGGGGATTGGATTCACACATGGGGCGAGACAATCAGAACCAGTACCCTGACGTCAGTCCCATTCTCTGCCACTGGCCCCTCCCCCAGATATAAATATTCATGAGGCCAATTACAGGCCGCTGGTTGCTTGGTTACGGCACGCGGGTCATGAAGCCCCCGCACCCCCAATCTGCCCTTGGGTGCCCCTGTAGTTCTGCCCTTGGAACGCTGACTGGGTGGGTAGAAGGGGGCGGCTCTATTGTACCATAATAGGAATGGAAACAGTCCGTGTAACGGCTTAACTTCCCCTTTAAATGGGATTAAACCAAATATGAGCAAGGCCCTCCCCTCAGGGAACCCCAATTATTATTATCACATTAGAGACCTGGGACCCCAAAAACGAGTACAAAGGTCTGTGTGCACAGGGCCACGCCCCCTGACCCATCCCATTATGCTTAACCCCCGCCCCTTTTGTCACCCCTACATTTCAAATCTCTTAGGGCCCCTCTGTCACAGACCCCCGTGACTCTCATACCCCCCATGTCTCTTTGTGACTGGGCAAATTTGCTCGAGGGTAGCAACCCATAGCAACCAACCAGTGATTAGCCTTTTCCAAACCAGTGAAAGCAAATATCTGATTGGTTGCTATGGGTTACTACCCAGGGGCAAATTTGCCCAGACTTTATAAATGAGCCCCAGTTGATTGCAAGCCTTCCACCCCTTGCTCGCGAGTCCAATAGGCAGGGTGCGCCCCCATGTGGGGTATACCGGAAGCGCCAACTTACCCACCAACTTCACCTTTAATGGGGCGGTTCAGCTTTGTTTTTAGTATGTTACTTTATTCCTAGCAACTTTGCAATTGGTCTTCTTTATTTATATTTTGAATTATTTCCCTTCTTCTTCTGCCTCTTTGCAGCTTTCAAATGGGGGTCACTGACCCCGGCAGCCAAACCCTATTGCTCTGTGAGGCTCCAGTTTTATTGTTATTATTACTTTTTATTCCTTATCTTTCTATTCAGCCCCTCCTCTATTCATATTCCTGTCTCTCATTCCAACCGCTGCCGGTTGCTAAGGTAAACAACACCCTAGCAACCTGATGGCTGCTAAAATACCAAACGGAGAGCTGCTGAACAAAAGGCTAAATACCTGAAAACCCATAAAAAATGAAGACCAATTGCAAATTGTCTCGGAATATCAATGTCTATATTATATTATATTAGTTAATTGAAGGTGAACTTCCCCTTTAATATTTATTTTGCTCGTTATAAGAATCAGCACCGCTGTAGCCAATCGTGTTCAAGTGGATCAGGATAAAAGAACCCCAAGATGGCGGGTTTATATATATATATATATATTTTATTTTTATTCATCTTTAATGATTGTCCCTCAAAAAAACGGCATCAACTCCTGACGTGTCGGCCAATCGGCTCTAATCCCCTATTGTATATATATTAAAGCTATTGGTGCTCTGCTTGTGTCTCTAATAGTGAGCTGATAACTGGGGGGTCGGGGGCCCCAAAGTCTATCCATGTCCCTCCCATTGGGGGTCTCCTAGCAACCGGCAGCAGATCCAACTGCATTTACTGTAATCCTGGAACTAATGGGTCCATGGGAAAGAGAGCAGCCCAGGAGCAGGAAGTACAGAGAATCAGAGCTCTGTACCTCGGTAAGTACTGGGGGGTGATTGGATTCACTTACCCAGGGGGGGGGGGTCCTGCCTGACCATGGGAAAGAGAGCAGCCCAGGAGCAGGAAGTACAGAGAATCAGAGCTCTGTACCTCGGTAAGTACTGGGGGAGATTGGATTCACTTACCCAGGGGGGGGGGGTCCTGCCTGACCATGGGAAAGAGAGCAGCCCAGGAGCAGGAAGTACAGAGAATCAGAGCTCTGTACCTGGGTAAGTACTGGGGGGAGATTGGATTCACTTACCCAGGGGGAGGTTCCTGTCTGACCATGGGAAAGAGAGCAGCCCAGGAGCAGGAAGTACAGAGAATCAGAGCTCTGTACCTGGGTAAGTACTGGGGGGAGATTGGATTCACTTACCCAGGGGGGGGTTCCTGTCTGACCATGGGAAAGAGAGCAGCCCAGGAGCAGGAAGTACAGAGAATCAGAGCTCTGTACCTGGGTAAGTACTGGGGGGAGATTGGATTCACTTACCCAGGGGGAGGTTCCTGTCTGACCATGGGAAAGAGAGCAGCCCAAGAGCAGGAAGTACAGAGAATCAGAGCTCTGTACCTGGGTAAGTACTGGGGGGAGATTGGATTCACTTACCCAAGGGGAGGTTCCTGCCTGACCATGGGTAAGAGAGCAGCCCAGGAGCAGGAAGTACAGAGAATAAGAGCTTTGTACCTGGGTAAGTACTGGGGGGAGATTGGATTCACTTACCCAGGGGGGGAGGTTCCTGCCTGACCATGGGAAAGAGAGCAGCCCAGGAGCAGGAAGTACAGAGAATAAGAGCTCTGTACCTGGGTAAGTACTGGGGGGAGATTGGATTCACTTACCCAGGGGGAGGTTCCTGCCTGACCATGGGAAAGAGAGCAGCCCAGGAGCAGGAAGTACAGAGAATCAGAGCTCTGTACCTGGGTAAGTACTGGGGGGAGATTGGATTCACTTACCCAGGGGGGGGGGGGGTTCCTGCCTGACCATGGAAAAGAGAGCAGCCCAGGAGCAGGAAGTACAGAGAATCAGAGCTCTGTACCTGGGTAAGTACTGGGGGGAGATTGGATTCACTTACCCAGGGGGAGGTTCCTGCCTGACCATGGGAAAGAGAGCAGCCCAGGAGCAGGAAGTACAGAGAATCAGAGCCCTGTACCTGGGTAAGTACTGGGGGGAGATTGGATTCACTTACCCAGGGGGAGGTTCCTGCCTGACCATGGGAAAGAGAGCAGCCCAGGAGCAGGAAGTACAGAGAATCAGAGCTCTGTACCTGGGTAAGTACTGGGGGGAGATTGGATTCACTTACCCAGGGGGGGGGGGGGTTCCTGCCTGACCATGGGAAAGAGAGCAGCCCAGGAGCAGGAAGTACAGAGAATCAGAGCTCTGTACCTGGGTAAGTACTGGGGGGAGATTGGATTCACTTACCCAGGGGGAGGTTCCTGCCTGACCATGGGAAAGAGAGCAGCCCAGGAGCAGGAAGTACAGAGAATCAGAGCTCTGTACCTGGGTAAGTACTGGGGGGAGATTGGATTCACTTACCCAGGGGGAGGTTCCTGCCTGACCATGGGAAAGAGAGCAGCCCAGGAGCAGGAAGTACAGAGAATCAGAGCCCTGTACCTGGGTAAGTACTGGGGGGAGATTGGATTCACTTACCCAGGGGGAGGTTCCTGCCTGACCATGGGAAAGAGAGCAGCCCAGGAGCAGGAAGTACAGAGAATCAGAGTTCTGTACATGGGTAAGTACTGGGGGGAGATTGGATTCACTTACCCAGGGGTAGGTTCCTGCGTGACCATGGGAAAGAGAGCAGCCCAGGAGCAGGAAGTACAGAGAATCAGAGCTCTGTACCTGGGTAAGTACTGGGGGAGATTGGATTCACTTACCCAGGGGGGGTTCCTGCCTGACCATGGGAAAGAGAGCAGCCCGGGGGCAGGAAGTACAGAGAATCAGAGCTCTGTACCTGGGTAAGTACTGGGGGGAGATTGGATTCACTTACCCAGGGGGAGGTTCCTGCCTGACCATGGGAAAGAGAGCAGCCCAGGAGCAGGAAGTACAGAGAATCAGAGCTCTGTACCTGGGTAAGTACTGGGGGGAGATTGGATTCACTTACCCAGGGGGAGGTTCCTGCCTGACCATGGGAAAGAGAGCAGCCCAGGAGCAGGAAGTACAGAGAATCAGAGCTCGGTACCTGGGTGAGTACTGGGGGGGGGGGGGGGGGGGATTGGATTCACACATGGGGCGAGACAATCAGAACCAGTACCCTGACGTCAGTCCCATTCTCTGCCACTGGCCCCTCCCCCATATATAAATATTCATGAGGCCAATTACAGGCCGCTGGTTGCTTGGTTACGGCACGCGGGTGATTAAGCCCCCGCACCCCCAATCTGCCCTTGGGTGCCCCTGTAGTTCTGCCCTTGGAACGCTGACTGGGTGGGTAGAAGGGGGCGGATCTATTGTACCATAATAGGAATGGAAACAGTCCGTGTAACGGCTTAACTTCCCCTTTAAATGGGATTAAACCAAATATGAGCAAGGCCCTCCCCTCAGGGAACCCCAATTATTATTATCACATTAGAGACCTGGGACCCCAAAAACGAGTACAAAGGTCTGTGCGCACAGGGCCACGCCCCCTGACCCACCCCATTATGCTTAAACCCCGCCCCTTTTGTCACCCCTACATATCATATCTCTTAGGGCCCCTCTGTCACAGACCCCCGTGACTCTCATACCCCCCATGTCTCTTTGTGACTGGGCAAATTTGCTCCAGGGTAGCAACCCATAGCAACCAACCAGTGATTAGCCTTTTCCAAACCAGTGAAAGCAAATATCTGATTGGTTGCTATGGGTTACTACCCAGGGGCAAATTTGCCCAGACTTTATAAATGAGCCCCAGTTGATTGCAAGCCTTCCACCCCTTGCTCGCGAGTCCAATAGGCAGGGTGCGCCCCCATGTGGGGTATACCGGAAGCGCCAACTTACCCACCAACTTCACCTTTAATGGGGCGGTTCAGCTTTGTTTTTAGTATGTTACCTTATTCCTAGCAACTTTGCAATTGGTCTTCTTTATTTATATTTTGAATTATTTTCCTTCTTCTTCTGCCTCTTTGCAGCTTTCAAATTTGGGTCACTGACCCCGGCAGCCAAACCCTATTGCTCTGTGAGGCTCCAGTTTTATTGTTATTGTTACTTTTTATTCCTTATCTTTCTATTCAGCCCCTCCCCTATTCATATATCTGTCTTTCATCCAAACCACTCCCTGGTTGCTAAGGTAACTTGGACCCTAGCAACCAAACCCTATTGCTCTGTGAGGCTCCAGTTTTATTGTTACTTTTTATTCCTTATCTTTCTATTCAGCCCCTCCCCTATTCATATATCTGTCTCTCATCCAAACCACTCCCTGGTTGCTAAGGTAACTTGGACCCTAGCAACCAAACCCTATTGCTCTGTGAGGCTCCAGTTTTATTGTTATTGTTACTTTTTATTCCTTATCTTTCTATTCAGCCCCTCCCCTATTCATATTCCTGTCTCTCATCCAAACCACTCCCTGGTTACTAAGGTAACTTGGACCCTAGCAACCAAAACCTATTGCTCTGTGAGGCTCCAGTTTTATTGTTATTGTTACTTTTTATTCCTTATCTTTCTATTCAGCCCCTCCCGTATTCATATACCAGCCTCTCATCCAAACCACTCCCTGGTTGCTAAGGTAACTTGGACCCTAGCAACCAAAAACCTATTGCTCTGTGAGGCTCCAGTTTTATTGTTATTGTTACTTTTTATTCCTTATCTTTCTATTCAGCCCCTCCCCTATTCATAGATCAGTCTCTCATCCAAACCGCTGCCGGTTGCTAAGGTAAACAACACCCTAGCAACCTGATGGCTGCTAAAATACCAAACGGAGAGCTGCTGAACAAAAGGCTAAATACCTGAAAACCCATAAAAAATGAAGACCAATTGCAAATTGTCTCGGAATATCAATGTCTATATTATATTATATAAGTTAATTGAAGGTGAACTTCCCCTTTAATATTTATTTTGCTCGTTATAAGAATCAGCACCGCTGTAGCCAATCGTGTTCAAGTGGATCAAGATAAAAGAACCCCAAGATAGCGGGTTTATATATATATATATATTTTATTTTTATTCATCTTTAATGATTGTCCCTCAAAAAACGGCATCAAATCCTGAAGTGTCGGCCAATCGGCTCTAATCCCTATTGTATATATATTAAAGCTATTGGTGCTCTGCTTGTGTCTCTAATAGTGAGCTGATAACTGGGGGGTCGGGGGCCCCAAAGTCTATCCATGTCCCTCCCATTGGGGGTCTCCTAGCAACCGGCAGCAGATCCAACTGCATTTACTGTAATCCTGGAACTAATGGGTCCATGGGAAAGAGAGCAGCCCAAGAGCAGGAAGTACAGAGAATCAGAGCTCTGTACCTGGGTAAGTACTGGGGGGAGATTGGATTCACTTACCCAGGGGGAGGTTCCTGCCTGACCATGGGAAAGAGAGCAGCCCAGGAGCAGGAAGTACAGAGAATCAGAGCTCTGTACCTGGGTAAGTACTGGGGGGAGATTGGATTCACTTACCCAGGGGGAGGTTCCTGCCTGACCATGGGAAAGAGAGCAGCCCAGGAGCAGGAAGTACAGAGAATCAGAGCTCTGTACCTGGGTAAGTACTGGGGGATATTGGATTCACTTACCCAGGGGGAGGTTCCTGCCTGACCATGGGAAAGAGAGCAGCCCAGGAGCAGGAAGTACAGAGAATCAGAGCTCTGTACCTGGGTAAGTACTGGGGGAGATTGGATTCACTTACCCAGGGGGAGGTTCCTGCCTGACCATGGGAAAGAGAGCAGCCCAGGAGCAGGAAGTACAGAGAATCAGAGCTCTGTACCTGGGTAAGTACTGGGGGGAGATTGGATTCACTTACCCAGGGGGAGGTTCCTGCCTGACCATGGGAAAGAGAGCAGCCCAGGAGCAGGAAGTACAGAGAATCAGAGCTCTGTACCTGGGTAAGTACTGGGGGAGATTGGATTCACTTACCCAGGGGGAGGTTCCTGCCTGACCATGGGAAAGAGAGCAGCCCAGGAGCAGGAAGTACAGAGAATCAGAGCTCTGTACCTGGGTAAGTACTGGGGGGAGATTGGATTCACTTACCCAGGGGGAGGTTCCTGCCTGACCATGGGAAAGAGAGCAGCCCAGGAGCAGGAAGTACAGAGAATCAGAGCTCTGTACCTGGGTAAGTACTGGGGGGAGATTGGACTCACTTACCCGGGGGGGTTCCTGCCTGACCATGGGAAAGAGAGCAGCCCAGGAGCAGGAAGTACAGAGAATCAGAGCTCTGTACCTGGGTAAGTACTGGGGGGAGATTGGATTCACTTACCCAGGGGGAGGTTCCTGTCTGACCATGGGAAAGAGAGCAGCCCAGGAGCAGGAAGTACAGAGAATCAGAGCTCTGTACCTGGGTAAGTACTGGGGGGAGATTGGATTCACTTACCCAGGGGGAGGTTCCTGTCTGACCATGGGAAAGAGAGCAGCCCAGGAGCAGGAAGTACAGAGAATCAGAGCTCTGTACCTGGGTAAGTACTGGGGGGAGATTGGATTCACTTACCCAGGGGGAGGTTCCTGCCTGACCATGGGAAGAGAGCAGCCCAGGAGCAGGAAGTACAGAGAATCAGAGCTCTGTACCTGGGTAAGTACTGGGGGGAGATTGGATTCACTTACCCAGGGGGAGGTTCCTGTCTGACCATGGGAAAGAGAGCAGCCCAGGAGCAGGAAGTACAGAGAATCAGAGCTCTGTACCTGGGTAAGTACTGGGGGGAGATTGGATTCACTTACCCAGGGGGAGGTTCCTGCCTGACCATGGGAAAGAGAGCAGCCCAGGAGCAGGAAGTACTACTACATATTCCAAATGAACTGTGCTGATTGGGTAGAAGTGATAAGGGGCGGGACTGTGAATGCCTCTGCGTTATTTATACACGGCTGAATACCCCCCCAGGCACTTTCCCAGTACATACGTGTAAATGACAAACAAGAATCACGGCCCTTCCAGCTTACGGCTCCGTGGTTCCGACCCGACCGTTCCGGATTAACCCTTTAACAGCAAATACAGCGATAGAGAAGTGACGCCCAACCACAAAGCGGTCGTAGCGAATCGAGGGGAGACCCCCCCCAAGCGTAGGGGCCCGGGGCCCCGCGGGTAACACTGTCACGGCTGGAAATACTGATCATGTACAGAAACGTTACAAATCATTGGTCTGCGTTAGAAAACTCATTAGCATATGAAAAATATATATATATGAGCGTTGGCTCCGCCTCCCAGTCTCTAATACACATTAAATATAATACTTTGGAGTATGAGAACGAATACACGAGCGCCCCCCGATAATCGGATCCAGTGCAGTTATACAGTTCCTGGCGCTGGATTGTGGGGGTGACCCCCCCCCCCATCCTTTCTTTTTGTCTTAGCGGAATTTACAGGAGATCCTCGGGGGCGGGGCTTGTGGCTCCTCCCACAGGCGATAGGAGTACATGGCGGTTTATACGTAGATCCCTTCTGGGTTGAAACCCGACGTCAGCGCGTTCTGTAGGATGCGCAGGTTGCTGGGAAGTTGGCGAGATGATCCGGGTCGCTTCAGGGATCCGGACTGAAATGCTGGTTCTGGAACAGAAGAAAAGAAAATAGAACATCGGATTTTGGCACAATGGATATGAGTGATGGTGCCCGGGGCACTGCACGTGCTCAGTGGGCTCTGGGATGTCAATGGCTACTGAGCATGCTCAGTATTCCCTCCATATCTCTACATGAGGCCTTATGGGGCAACTTACATAACTTCTACCCCAGGCCACCATCAGGGGGGGTACTGGGCATAGCAAGGCCCTCCCCCTTGCTAAGTTAGTATGGGTCCCATGGTCACTAGTGATTTATTTACCCTGTAGCCCTCCGGTTGTCAAACTACAACTCCCAGGATGCCCCTGAAGACTTCAGTTTCTAACTCAAACATACTTCTTATATGAGAATTACAGCAGCTCCCCCTTTAGGTTATGGGGTGTATTACACGGCGAACGGAAGCCCATAAGTAATCTCAGTAAGTGCTACAAGAGCTTACAATCTAAAGGCTAAGGGCAGGGGCAATACCCTCTATGGTGCCCCAGGGCCTCACCTTTCTCTGGTTGGGGGAACTCGGCGTCACTTGGCTCGGCCGGCAGGACGGTCACCTTGGTCCCAGTTTGCTGGATAAACTGCTGCAGATTAACCTGGCGAAGCTCCTTGGTGAGTTGCTCGAGTTCCTGCTCTCGATCCTGGGGGGGGGCAAGAGGGTCTCTAAATTAATTACCCATCGGGGGGCACAGCCTATATATGAACTGTGTGCCCTACTGAGTGCCATAGGCAGCCATTGGGGGGGCACAGCCTATATATAAACTGGCATGGTTGACATTCAGTAGAACATGGATGCCAGGGACTGGGGGGACAACCTACACATGGTTCCCACCCCAATGAGTTGATACATCATCTCTTTCCATATGTGCCCGCCCAGTTATGAGTTAGTACCCACCCTTTGTACTTACCAGCAGTCGCCGGGCAGCCTGGCCCAAGGACCTCTCCACCGCCTTACTGCCATTCTCAATCCTCACGCTCTCGTGGCCTTGGACTTCCAGGTCCCCTTTGACCTTCTCCATCTTCCCCCTGATGATCCCCCCCTTGACCTGGGCCTCATGGTCCTCCAGCTGAAGCTTCTCGGCCTCGATGCCCCCCTCGATGGAGCGGATCTGGGCCTGGTAGGCCTTGAGTTGCCTCTCGCACTGGGAAATCCTCTGCTTCATCTCCTCCAGCTGCTCCTTCAGTTGCTTCTCGTTCTCCATCTCGATCTGCAGCTCGTTCTCCCAGAACTCCTCCTCCTCGATCTCCACCTCGTTCTTCTTGATCTTCTGCTCCAAGCGGCCCATCTCCTCGTCCAGGTTGGACTTGTGCTTCTGCTGCCAATACCTGGTCTCGGCCTCGTTGGAGTCCAGTTGCTTCTCCAGGGAGAGGAGCTTCTCGTTCTGCAGGTGGATCAGCTTCTTCAGCTCCTCGGCGGTGGTCTTGCAGTTGTTCAGGACCCTCTGTCTAAACTCCGACTCTTTGCCTTTGCCGAAAATGTCGATCAGCCCCTTGGCGCCCCCCGTGAAAGTCAACGATTTCCGCTTTGGCTCTCGCCTCCTTATGGAGCGGTCGTTCTGGGGCCTCAGCTTGGCCAGGGGAGGGAGGCTCTGTCTGTACAAAGTCCTTTCGGGGACGTGGGCGATGCTGTCCGAGGTGGGTCTCTCGCCGAGAGACGGCCCCGTGCGTTTGAGTATCAGCTGAACGTCACTTGCGTACTGCCCCCACTTATTGAGCGATATCACCGGGTTCTCATGGGGGGCCAAATGCCTCTCCGTCTCCCTCCATTTCTCTATCAACGTGTACCTCCCGGTGCGGCCTGGTAATGACAAAAGCAGAACACAAGAGGGCGCTATTGAGAAGTGAAGCGTAATACTCCTATTGGCCAGCAGATGGCAGTGTTTGCTCTACAATACATTTTCCTAATAAGGAGCCAAAAAATACACCGAGGGGGTCATTTATAAACAAAAAAAATGTGCAAATATTTGTTTCGCACGCGGTTTCCCACGTTTTCAATGCGCCGGTCTTGTCTGGCTTTATAAATATAAACACGGGGTGAATATGTTGTGCGATTAATTCTGCGCTGCGTGAATTTTATAAATGAGCCCCCTCCCCAGTGTCTAGAATTAGCTGCTGCGACCAATACATAGCGGTATTTGTATCTCACTATATACAGATAGAATGTAAAGCCGATCAGTTGCAGTACTGCTTCCCACCACCAGTTCAGCCTACAGCCCATAGGGTTACAATGGAACAGCGCCACCATCTAAAGTTCTGTTCATCAAAGTGATATTAAGTAAAGAATAACAGGAGCCGCCATGGGATCTCCCACTGGTACTGGCCCAATGGTATGGCCCAATGGTACTGGCCCAATGGTACTGGCCCAATGGTACAGCCCAAGGGTACGGGCCCAAGGGTACGGGCCCAAGGGTACTGGCCAATGGTACTGGCCAAAGGGTACTGGCCAAAGGGTAATGGCCCAAGGGTAATGGCCCAATGGTACTGGCCCAAGGGTACTGGCCCAAGGGTACTGGCCCAAGGGTACTAGCCCAAGGGTACTGGCCCAAGGGTACGGGTCCAATGGTACTGGCCCAAGGGTACTGGCCCAAGGGTACTGGCCCAAGGGTACTGGCCCAATGGTACTGGCCCAAGGGTACTGGCCCAAGGGTACTGGCCCAAGGGTACGGGTCCAAGGGTACGGGTCCAAGGGTACTGGCCCAAGGGTACGGGCCCAATGGTACTAGCCCAAGGGTACTAGCCCAAGGGTGCGGGCCCAAGGGTACAGGCCCAAGGGTACGGGCCCAAGGGTACGGGCCCAAGGGTACTAGCCCAAGGGTACTAGCCCAAGGGTACTAGCCCAATGGTACTGGCCCAATGGTACAGCCCAAGGGTACGGGCCCAAGGGTACGGGCCCAAGGGTACTGGCCAATGGTACTGGCCAAAGGGTAATGGCCCAAGGGTAATGGCCCAATGGTACTGGCCAAAGGGTACTGGCCAAAGGGTACTGACCCAATGGTACTGGCCAAAGGGTACTGACCCAATGGTACTGGCCAAAGGGTACTGGCCCAATGTACTGGCCAACGGGTACTGACCCAATGGTACTGGCCAATGGTACTGGCCAAAGGGTACTGACCCAATGGTACTGGGAGAGAGAATGAAGATTGTGGGTCGGTATCTGCAGCCTGAGGGGAGATAAAGTTCTATTCTTATTCTGGGATGCGTTGCCCTATCGCTGCCCAATGTGCCCAGACCCCGTTTCATGCTGATGGTGCAGCCCCCCTTCCCCACCCTGGATCTGAACCAATAAGCAGTACCTGTTTTCCCTCCGGCTGCCTGTGATTGGTTCATTGCAGGGAGCAGCTGACAATATGGAAAAAAAAGGTGCGTCTGTATCAGCCCCGGGTATATAAAGTGCCCCCTCATTTCTACCCCTTGTTGTATATACTGTGCCTCACCCCTTCAAGCTCTTGTATATTTGGTACCTATCTTTTCTACCCCTGGTGTATAAGTTGCCCCACCCCTTCTGTCCCTGGTGTATAAGTGCCCCACCCTTTGTCCCTGGTGTATAAGTTGCCCCACCCCTTCTGTCCCTGGTGTATAAGTTGCCCCACCCCTTCTGTCCCTGGTGTATAAGTTGCCCCACCCCTTCTGTCCCTGATGTATCAGGTGCCCTACCCTTCTGCCCCTTTATATAAAGTGCCCGCCCCTTTTCTCCCTGGTATATAAGGTGCCCTCCCCCTTCTGCCCCTTTATATAAGTTGCCCCACCCCTTTTCTCCCTGGTCTAGAAGTTTCCCACCCCTTTTCTCCCTGGATATATAAGATGCCCCGCCCCTTCTATCCCTGGCTAATGCAGTCCCCGCCCCTTCTGTCCCTGGGAATGACTTGCCCCACCCAATTCCTTGAGTGGTTGAATAAGACTTGAGTTCTGTTGAGAGTTCCAGTTCCAGTTACATGGTTCCGACCCAGATAGAGAAACTACCCGTTTGACCGACAACCAGAACAGGAAGCAGAACATCACTGACTTTCCCGCCATAAACTAAAACCTATAATTGTGGCTACAGGGGGGCGGTGCCACTCTCTGCCTCACTTTCTGGCACCGACGTACAAACCCCCCTGATGAGATGGTTCAGTCCAAAGTCCTTATGGGCCTGTGTCAGAAGTCTGAGCAGTGCAGGGAATAGAAACAGCCAATCACTGCTTTGGGGACCCCCCTGCCCCCAGTGGTACAGCCCAACTTCCCCTACATTCTGCCCAGAGAGACTTAGCGCAACGCAGATAATAATTCCCTTCCCTTCAGCCGACTGGGGGAAACGAGTTTGTTACTATGGAAACTGAACAATCATAATTGGGGGAAATAAGAGACTTAGGGCTCCGGGGGCGGAGTTTAACATGGAACGAATAATATTTATAGAAAGTTCCAGTGTGGACAGGAGAGGATTGTGGGAAAAGTATTGTGACTGTCACCCCAATGTTTCTATATATCTGTAACCTTGTTATGGGCTAAGGGGGCCCAGCCTGAAGGCCAGTTAGGGGGGGATTTGGGGTGAGTGCTTATTTGTGCCCTGGGTACCCCTGGAACTATAGCGGGGTGACTGTTACCCCAATGTTTCTATATATCTGTAACCTTGTTATGGGCTAAGGGGGCCCAGCCTGAAGGCCAGTTAGGGGGGGATTTGGGGTGAGTGCTTTTTGTGCCCTGGGTACCCCTGGAACTATAGCGGGGTGACTGTTACCCCAATGTTTCTATATATCTGTAACCTTGTTATGGGCTAAGGGGGCCCAGCCTGAAGGCCAGTTAGGGGGGGATTTGGGGTGAGTGCTTATTTGTGCCCTGGGTACCCCTGGAACTATAGCGGGGTGACTGTTACCCCAATGTTTCTATATACCTGTAACCTTGTTATGGGCTAAGGGGCCCAGCCTGAAGGCCAGTTAGGGGGGGATTTGGGGTGAGTGCTTATTTGTGCCCTGGGTACCCTGGAACTATAGCGGGGTGACTGTTCCCCAATGTTTCTATATATCTGTAACCTTGTTATGGGCTAAGGGGGCCCAGCCTGAAGGCCAGTTAGGGGGGATTTGGGGTGAGTGCTTATTTGTGCCCTGGGTACCCCTGGAACTATAGCGGGGTGACTGTTACCCCAATGTTTCTATATATCTGTAACCTTGTTATGGGCTAAGGGGGCCCAGCCTGAAGGCCAGTTAGGGGGGGATTTGGGGTGAGTGCTTATTTGTGCCCTGGGTACCCCTGGAACTATAGCGGGGTGACTGTTACCCCAATGTTTCTATATATCTGTAACCTTGTTATGGGCTAAGGGGGCGCAGCCTGAAGGCCAGTTAGGGGGGATTTGGGGTGAGTGCTTATTTGTGCCTGGGTACCCCTGGAACTATAGCGGGGTGACTGTTACCCCAATGTTTCTATATATCTGTAACCTTGTTATATACTATGGGGGGGGGGGAATAAAAGGTTTCTCAGTATTTTCCTTTCATTAAGTGATTCCATTAAGCGCCGCTGCCTCCCACGTATTCGCCGTTCCCATCGCTTGTAACTAATTATCGAGTGAATTCGTTCCTATTAATCCCGGCTCGGGGGGGGGCTCGGGGGGGGGGGCGAGACCCTGTTTTTATTAACACATTTTAGGGCAATTAGATGCGGTTTGTTTCATGGCGAGAAAAAAAATAAAACGACTTGGGAAGAAAGCGATTGGCCGCGCCGCTAATGAACTGCAGATGAGACTTGAAAGGAGCAATTTGCTTTGAACGACCCTTCCCGCCGCAGCCCCCCCGGCACCCTATGTGAGCTGAAAAGCCCCCAGAATCCCCCCCAACCGCCACTCCCATTGGGATGAATGGGAAACTCTGCCAATACTTGGGGTTTTTCAGGCCAAAAATGCTTATTTTGATTAAAATTTCTCTTTTTATAAGGGACCATCTCACCCCCCCCCCCCCCCGATACTGTTTGGGGGTCAGCAGAGAGGGGCATGATGGGAAATCCCATGGATACAGTGTGGCCCCCCTCTTTGTCTCCCACCTTGGTACACAAATAGTTAAATACTGTGCCTTGCTGAGGACTCTGGGAGTTACAGTAGGGGCAGCTGGGGCAGCTGGGAGTTACAGTAGGGGCAGCTGGGGAGCTGGGAGTTACAGTAGGGGCAGCTGGGGATGCTGGGAGTTACAGTAGGGGCAGCTGGGGATGCTGGGAGTTGCAGTAGGGGCAGCTGGGGATGCTGGGAGTTACAGTAGGGGCAGCTGGGGATGCTGGGAGTTACAGTAGGGGCAGCTGGGGATGCTGGGAGTTACAGTAGGGGCAGCTGGGGATGCTGGGAGTTACAGCTGGGCATGCTGGGAGTTACAGTAGGGGCAGCTGAGGACTCTGGGAGTTACAGTAGGGGCAGCTGGGGATGCTGGGAGTTACAGTAGGGGCAGCTGGGGATGCTGGGAGTTACAGTAGGGGCAGCTGGGAGTTACAGTAGGGGCAGCTGGGAGTTACAGTAGGGGCAGTGGGATGCTGGGAGTTACAGTAGGGGCAGCTGGGAGTTACAGTAGGGCAGCTGGGGATGCTGGGAGTTACAGTAGGGGCAGCTGGGGATGCTGGGAGTTACAGTAGGGGCAGCTGGGGATGCTGGGAGTTACAGTAGGGGCAGCTGGGGATGCTGGGAGTTACAGTAGGGGCAGCTGGGGATGCTGGGAGTTACAGCTGGGCATGCTGGGAGTTACAGTAGGGGCAGCTGAGGACTCTGGGAGTTACAGTAGGGGCAGCTGGGGATGCTGGGAGTTACAGTAGGGGCAGCTGGGGATGCTGGGAGTTACAGTAGGGGCAGCTGGGAGTTACAGTAGGGGCAGCTGGGAGTTACAGTAGGGGCAGCTGGGGATGCTGGGAGTTACAGTAGGGGCAGCTGGGAGTTACAGTAGGGGCAGCTGGGGATGCTGGGAGTTACAGTAGGGGCAGCTGGGGATGCTGGGAGTTACAGTAGGGGCAGCTGGGGATGCTGGGAGTTACAGTAGGGGCAGCTGGGGATGCTGGGAGTTACAGTAGGGGCAGCTGGGGATGCTGGGTACTGTTTCCAACTCCCAGCATTCCTGTTATCGGGGGGGGTTAGGGTACCCCTGATTCCGTGTACTTGGGGGGGGGCAATAACTCGGCCCTGGAGGGGTTCCCAGTGTATTTTTCCTGTTAATATTCCAACCTCTGGGGGGGATTCCATTTCTCTCTCAGTCGGCGGGGGGGGGGGGGATACTGGCCGCTTCCCAAACCGTACAGCCTCCCCTTCCAACTCTCAGCACCGCGGGGTTAACCCCTTAGTAGCACAGCCAGAGCGGCGACGTTCCCCTATAAACATTATGGGTGTTGGGGGGGTGGTTTTGTTTGCTCTGCCCCTGCCGAGCTGCATTCGGGCAATGCCCAGGGGAATTAGTGCAGATATTGGCCGGAATGGTGGGGGGGGGGCAATTAGATCCGCCGTCATATTGATTGACAGCTATGTGTGGGGGGTAATTAGCAGGGGGGCCGCTCCTGTGTGACCTTTGTTAATTAATCAGATGGGGCAGTGAAGGAGTAATGGACGTCAGGGCGCCCAGAGCATTCCTTCACTGAGCTGCCATATTGCTTATTAGGCACACTCCTTCCTGCTCTGATTGGCTGAGCCGTGGGGGTCAGTCTGGGTTTGGATATAACTGGGGGGGGGGCTGCATGGATAGGGTACCCCCCTTGGGTAGGGGGTGGGGGAGGCACTGATAGGAGTGGAAAGATCAGAGCCCAGTAGGGGGTGCAGGGAGTTGTTACTGATGGGGGGGCCCGGGGGGCTGGAGACAGAGGCCTATCAGCGACGGGCGGGGGATCCGGGAGGAAGAGATAACGGAATATTCTGGAAGCTGCTGTTTGGCTGATGGGGGGGGGGGCTGGAATGAGCTCATGGGATATTACTAGCACTACAGGCAGCGGCGTTGGCTTTGGGCCCAGTCTGGTTCTGTCCCGTCCCAGTGTCCCTATCCGTGCT